>NC_081384.1:10246905-10554982 GCF_030684315.1 Stegostoma tigrinum
TCTCAGGACATCCTAAAGTTTTGCAACCAACCAAATAATTGCCATGTAGATGAGACATTTGACACATGCTGTTGTAATACAGGAAGTCTGGCAGCTAAATTTCTTGGGTTCAACACATTTGAGTGCGACTCTTTGATCATGGAAGAAGCAGCTTTAGCAAGGAAATTGGAGAAAGATCAAAAAAGAGCTAATAATGGTAATAGATGAAAGATAAAGTTATTCATAGTTATGTCATGTAGAATACGTTCATAGTTTTTCAGATGACCACAAATGCATATCATTTTCGACCAGGTCTTGCCATGCCCTGGGGTTTGTGAAGTATTTCATCCAGCGTACCAAAACCAGTATTTTACCTTCAACTTTCAAACCACTCAAAAACTTTGTACCCAGCATGCCTCTGTGTGACCGAACTCTCCACTGAGTTCCTGTTCCGAATGAACAGCTTCTCAATGGGAATACAGATCTTGAGATTCGACCAGCCTCAATCAGTTCATTTCCTTTTTATTAGTGAAAAAATACAATGCACATAGCTTCTGCTTTTCTATCTTTGAAGGTCATCTTCACAACACTTCAGAAAAGATTAATGTTAAGCAAGCTGTTCCAGGGAGATTGGCAGAGTTTGCCATTTAATGTTTTGGTTGAAAGACAAACTTGCACTGAACCAACAAGAGACTGCCAAATAAGAGCATGGCAAAGACAGGTTAGAGTCTTGGCTTTCAAAAGAGAATCTTCTGAAGAGGAAACAACTTGCAGGGTAGAGAGAAAAGGCAGATGGCATTAAGAACTTTGTTCTTATGAGAGCTGCCACTTAAACAATAGGTTCAATGACTCCCAGCTGAGCTGTGACTCTCCTCAGAGAAGGAATTGCAAACATTCTGGAATCCTGTCATGAAAGATCTTCACTTATCTCTCCTTCTCTAATTTGGTCCAATATATCAACTTCTTTAACCATCCAGGAGAAGCACATTGCAGATTTTTTTTTCCTTTATTCATTTGTTCACAGGAGGAGGGTGTCACTTGGCTAGGTCAGCATTTATTGCCCATTCTTAAATGCCCAGGGGGCACTTATGAGTCAACCACATTGTTGTGGGTCTGGAGTCATGTGTAGTCACTAGTGAACCAGATGGCTTTTTCCAACAATCAGCCATGGAATCATAGTCATCATTAGATACTTAATTCCAGATACTTACTGAATGCAAATTTCACCATATGCCATGGCAAGATTCGAAACCAGGTGCCCAGAACATTACTTGGATCTCTGGATTAAAAGTCCAGTGATAATACCACTAGGCCATCACCTCCCCCTGTGCTGGAATCTGTACTGAAAACAAAAAATACTAGAAATTACAAGACAGGTAGCATTCACAGAGAGACAGCAAGCCAACATTTCGAGTCTAGACGACTCTTCATCAGAGCTTTATTTATCCCATTGGTTACCTGTCCTGATACATTTTTCAGCTGAGGAGAAATGTTCAACAAAAGTAACAAACGTTGAAAGGTCCCTGTGTTTTTTCTCCAGGATCTCATACAGCAGAATCCTGCAGATTGATCTCCAACTCCTGGAGACTCCAGACAGAAGCGAGGGTTGGAAACACAGCCCCCTGCGCCCATGGTAACTCTTTACAAGAGCAACTCGCCTGGTCCCATTCCTAATGCCTTTTCCCACCGCCCTGGGAATTATCATCCAATTCCCTTTAGAAAGGCTATGCCCATCACCCCTTCCCAAGCCATAAATTCCAGATTAATTTCTGAGAAGGAAAGGGCAAACAAAATGCTGGTGAGGGTCCATCGATGAATAAAGACAGAAAATCTGAAGTGAGGTCTAGAAAGAGATATTAACATTAATTACATTGACAGCCAGGGAGCATATAATAAGAGATAGGAAAGCATTAGTAGAAAAAATAGATAAAGAGGAACAGTGTAATTAAGATTTCAAGGGATATAAAATAAAGGCATAAAATATTTTACAGGCAGACAAATAAGAAAGGAAGATTGTGGCAGAAATAGAAGAACAAAGGGACAAACAGGATAATATCATAGGGAACGATAGAGAGGTGGCAGAAATATAAAGTAATCCTTTCTTTTTGCAATTAGCCAGGAGGTAACAGGTAAACTGACATTGTTTTTCTTATTAATTAAGGAGAAATGTATCCAAAAAGGTGATGTTTTGAGTAAACTAAGCAAATTGAAGGACAATGAAGTTTTTTGTCCAGATGGGTTGCATCCACACATTTTAACAGTGTCTAGTGAAGCGGTGATGTAGTAATGTCCTTACTTCTGAGCCAGGTAACTGGGATTCAGGTCCCAGATGATCCCAAACATGTGTAATAATGTGCCTTAACAGGTTGGTTAAAAATGTGTAGAAATTACACATTTTGATAACCATTCTTATGATCCAATGGAAGAATCTAGAGAACAAAACAACTAAGTCCTTACCACAATCATTTAATTATTTGTTAGAATAGAAATGGACTGACACAGAGCTAATGTAATTCTTGTATTGAAGTAGGGGCACTGAACAGGTTCAGAAGGTTGAAACCAAAGAGTTGAATATCAGACCTAAGAAAAATGACAGGATCTTACGAAATGTGTGGTGACCTCATTGAAACATATCAGATACTTAAAGGGCTTGACAGGAAAATGCTGAGAGGATGTTTCCCCTCATGGGAGAGTCTAGGAGCAGATAGCATGATCTGAGAGGAGGAGGAATTTCTTCTCTCAGAGGGCTCAGAGTCTTTGAAACGCCTTGCCACAGAGAGCTGTTGGGGCATAGTTTTAGGCTAAGGGGCAGGAGATTTAGAGGGGAAAACATTTTTACTCAGCTGGTGGTGAGAATCTGGAATACTCTGCCTGGGAAGGTAATGGAGGCTGGAAACCTTACAAACTTTAAAAATATATTTGGTCAAGTACTTCAAAAATCATAACATTCAGGATATGGGACAAGAGCAGGAAATTGACATGAGCGTCCTTTTAGTGGCAGTTATGTCAGTGCAGACTGGATGGGTTGAAGTGCCTTTTCTGAGCTGAATGACTCTAAGAGTCTATCAGCTGTGGGGGCACAGTCCTTTTGTATATTTAATGCCCAGAGAGATAAACTTTTGATCAGTCTGGGTATCAAGGGTTGCAGGGAAAACCCAAGTAAGTGGAGGAATATCGGATCAGCCATGATCCTACTGAATGGCAGTGCAGTGCTGAGAGGCTAAACAGCCTAGAACTGTTTCTATTTCTAAGATAATAAAGTGTGAAGCTGGATGAACACAGCAGGCCAAGCAGCATCTCAGGAGCACAAAAGCTGACGTTTCAGGCCTAGACCCTTCATCAGAGAGGGGGATGGGGTGAGGGTTCTGGAATAAATAGGGAGAGAGGGGGAGGCGGACCGAAGATGGAGAGAAAAGAAGATAGGTGGGGAGGAGAGTATAAGTGGGGAGGTAGGGAGGGGATAGGTCAGTCCAGGGAAGACGGACAGGTCAAGGAGGCGGGATGAGGTTAGTAGGTAGGAAATGGAGGTGCGGCTTGGGGTGGGAGGAAGGGATGGGTGAGAGGAAGAACAGGTTAGGGAGGCAGAGACAGGCTGGGCTGGTTTTGGGATGCAGTGGGGGGAGGGGAAGAGCTGGGCTGGTTGTGTGATGAAGTGAGGAGAGGGGAGATTTTGAAGCTGGTGAAGTCCACTGATACCATTGGGCTGCAGGGTTCTCAAGCGGAATATAGGTTGCAGGAACAGCAACTCTCGGGTGGCATCATTGTGGCACTGCAGGAGGCCCATGATGGACATGTCGTCTAAAGAATGGGAGGGGGAGTTGAAATGGTTCGCGACTGGGAGGTGCAGTTGTTTATTGCGTGGTTCGCAATAAACAACTGCACCTCCCAGTCGTGAACCATTTCAACTCCTCCTCCCATTCTTTAGACGACATGTCCATCATGGGCCTCCTGCAGTGCCACAATGATGCCACCCGAAGGTTGCAGGAACAGCAACTCATATTCCGCTTGAGAACCCTGCAGCCCAATGGTATCAATGTGGACTTCACCAGCTTCAAAATCTCCCCTTCCCCCAACGCATCCCAAAACCAGCCCAGTTCGTCCCCTCCCGCCACTGCATCTCACAACCAGGCCAGCTCTTCCCCTCCCCCCACTGCATCCCAAAACCAGTCCAACCTGTCTCTGCCTCCCTAACCTGTTCTTCCTCTCACCCATCCCTTCCTCCCACCTCAAGCCGCACCTCCATTTCCTACCTACTAACCTCATCCCGCCTCCTCGACCTGTCCGTCTTCCCTGGACTGACCTATCCCCTCCCCACCTATACTCTCCTCTCCACCTATCTTCTTTTCCCTCCATCTTTGGTCCGCCTCCCCCCCCCTCCCTATTTATTCCAGAACCCTCTCCCCATTCCCCTTCCCGAAGAAGGGTCTAGGCCCGAAACGTCAGCTTTTGTGCTTCTGAGATGCTGCTTGGCCTGCTGTGTTCATCCAGCTTCACACTTTGTTATCTTGGATTCTCCAGCATGTGCAGTTCCCATTATCTCTGTTTCTATTTCTTAGTGCCTTGTGTATAAATTCTGTCCAATAACACTCTTGTGCAGTACCGATGTTAAAAAGCATGATACCAATTCAATCATGAGCGTCACATCTCTGGGGTTTGTCTCTCTACAACTCATTAAAAATTAGATCCAAAACATACAGCTGCTGGGTAGTTCACCCCACGTAATGTATTTTTTAAAGGTTAGTTGGTTAGCATTAAACGAGAAGAATGCAATAAACCCAAGCTCTGAAACACTGGTGTTGTTTAAATGTGTTCTTTGTAGAGCCACAGCACCACCTACTGTTAAAAATTTATCAGATCAACTTACTTTAAAAAAAAGTACTAACGAAACCATTCCATAACGTTGGAACTGCAACTGCTTTGTTCAAAATAGATATATAATTTAAAATATATAATATAATTTAAAATTCCGATACCCAGAGCAATGCTGCGGTACCAGGATGCAAGAAATACGTTAAATGTTGCCCTGCCATTTCCATCTTGCTATCATAAGTTTATCTCTAATACACTGATCACTTCCGGCCTGAAATCCTGGAAGCAGGATTGGATTGCAAGCAACTGACAAAACCTCTCCTCCTTCACTTCTCGTACATCATTACTGCATCAATTTACTCATCGGTCCAGGGAACCCTGCCAAGTCAAGAAACTGATGAGAGGAAAGGGTCATCAATGAAATGGTCACAAAAGATGTTTTTTGAAGATGTGCAATCTATGTTCCCCAACAACACCTTTGTTTTCCAAGAAAGGTGACTACAGCTTTGTAAAAGCGTGCTCTGCATCATGCCTCACAATACAAGATGTGATAGAATGAGCACAAGCACTAGTAATCAGAAGGACGAGGGGGTCAGTTAGCTGGTTTGTGTTACAGAGTGATGCCTACAGTGTGGGTTCAATTCCTTTACTGGATGTGACAACTATGAAGGACTCTCCTTCTCAACCTCTCCCTTCAGCTTAAATCACCACTAATTGACTCACTCTCTCCTGAGACTGCAGTCCAATGGCACTCTTGTGATGCAGTAGGTGGCTGTCGCCAGCTCTCGTAGACCAGGTTTTCTAATTTTTGTTTGAGCTTTTAAGATTCAGAAGCTGCTGGAGTCTTGATGAAATAGAAGCTATTTTTCCCCTTCTCTCGGTTATAGCTAGAAGCTGGGGCCTCTCTTCCCGCCACAGGCACTGCCCGTGAGAAAATCTGTTTTCTGAATTGGACTTTTTGCCAAGGTGTGTGTGTTTATGGGATGTTACTATATTGGAGCAGTTAATTCGTAATAGTTACTATTTATATTGTTGTTACTTGCTAGTAGAGTTGTTATTCCAAGTTCTGCTTTCTTTTGTTGTATCTTAACCCTAGTATTTGAATACATTCAGCACAACACAATGTCAAATGGTTTAACTAGTTTGTATCTGAAAGACACTTGACATTTGGCTTTAAAAAATTAGTAGTAGTTAGAGGCTAGGTTACGTTCTTAAAATATTTTGACATGGTCTGGTCTGGTCTGCTCCCTAACACCAAACATCATCCCAACTTTGAACTGTGTTGGAACTACCCACCCCCTACCCTGGCATTGTGATGTACTTACACCACATGACCTGTAGCTGGTTCTTGGAAGCAGCTCACCACCACCTTCAAGTGCAATTAGGGATGGACAACTAGGGATAAATAATAAATGGTACCCCAGCCAGCAATGCCCACAATGTGAACAAATACTAAGAAAAAATCCAACTGAACAGCAAAACAGGTTGGAGGTACCCAATGGAATTTTCCTGGCTCTGTGTTTTGTAAATCGATTAACAGAGGTGCATTTTGTCTAAAAGCAGATTTAAGGTGCTAAATGATCTACTTTGGTCCCAAGTATTGCCCGTTAGAAATAGGTGCATATTACAACAGCAAGAATCAGCCACAATGAGTAGCTTCCTCAATTATATGCACTTTGTGGGCCCATTATCATCAAGAATCCCAGCATTGAGACAGAAGGTGGCTATTCAGTCTGTTGACTTCGTGCTGGCCCTCCCCAGGGGCAGTGTGGTCACTTCAGGGAGGTCTACCTGTGCCTAAAGATCAAACTGGGAGGTAAACAGTACGATTGATATATTTTTAGAATATAACTTCTTGTAATTTAGGGTTCTTGAAGTGTGAATTAGTGAAAAACATGTTTTTCTAAGTAATTTGTATTTCTGTAGTCTTTTGTTGATTTATTTTAAAACAACTTTTGTACAAGGTTTTACATCCAAAACAAGATAATCCAGCTCCAATTTAGAAAGTTAGGAGCAAATATTTAGGCTTAAGGGAAATGCCCGAGTCTTAGAGAGAGATGCTTTTGTTTGGTTTGACACTGAGTTTTGATTAGTCTTGTGAAATCCTTGGATGAAGATGCTTGTATAGACCAGCGCTCATGAGACAGATACAGTAATGTTAAAGAGTTAGTGTCGGTCACAAAACAAAAGTGTTGGGATAAAACCCTGATGAGGTTACCTAAAAAGTGAGCATGTTTAAGCTCAGCTGTAAAATAGCTCCAAGAAGAAGCAATGTGCAGCTTCAGTTACTACTTTAGTTGCAGGAAGTATTACAAACAGGGACTCTGGCGCAAGTACTGCAAGGAGTAGTGCTTTTGGGTTTGGTTTGAGTATTGTCTCGGCTTGAAATTAATGGGAGTTATATTTTTTCTATGTTGAAAATCCTTGAATTTTTATTTCAAGCGAATAATTTGTTGTTCTGTTTTTCTATTTTACCCTCATGTCAGTAAACTTTGTTTCGGTGTTAAAAGCAAAATCTGCAGCATTATGCACATATATCGCAGTGACAGAAATCCTTGCCAAACCAAAACAAATCAAAACGTGATCTATCAAGCCAGGTTTCTACCTCAGATCCAGGTCAGGTCCAGTAATAACATCAGGTGGGATCATTTCAGAACTAGTTACAGTGTGTGTTCAGAGTAGTAAGCTAAAGAACGGAGAATGAAAGCTTAGCAAACACATCATTGAATTGCTCCCTCCCCCCAAATATTTCACACATCTACAGGGTAAAGGGGAAGAAAAAAACAAACAAGAAAATACTTTTAAATTTGAGGCAGAATCATGTATTTAATAATTTTTTTTTGAAGGTGCCAAGTACATGGTTTCAATAAGTTATTAAACATCTTGTCAGATAATGCTCAAATGAAGATTTGCAATCAATCATCGTTTACCAAACTATACAAAGATTTTCCAAAATTCATAAGTTAGACAGAGTGAATTACATCTCTTTGCCATAAACTCCAGACTTGCTTAAAACATTTCAAAATAAGCTCTACTAGTTGTTTCCATGCCTGGATCAGTCCAGTTATCACATTCTTGAGACTCAACATACTGCATCAGTGAACTTGGTAAAAATGCCAGTCAAAAGTATATTCTAGTGATTCTGTACTTGCTTTTTAAAAAAAAAGCAGAGATTACTGCAAACAGCAAGTGTCTGATTTACACCGCCACCTGTACAAATGGGTTTGGAAAACCAAGAGAAATGCAACAGGAAAACCGTGATGATGTTTTTTGAAATTCTTCGTGATAAAGTCAGAAATCACACGACACCAGGTTATGGTCCAACAGGTTTATTTGAAAGCACAAGCTTTTTAAACATTGCTCCTTTGATACCTGACGAAGGAGCAGTGCTCCAAAAGCTTATGCTTTCAAATAAACTTGGGCCATAATCCAGTATCATGTGACTTTTGTCCGACACTGACACCTACCTTCACATCATTGTCTGGGGTGGGGGGGGTCAGCGGTTTACGGCACAGCAGTGATAACTGAATACTTGCCTCTAAGCAGAACTGCCCCTCAGTCACTATTATTGATCCCCGTTCAGAAAGCGTGTGTGGGGGAGGTAGTGGCTTCTTGAAAATGCTCCTTATAGCAAGCAGTTTTTTTTTTCAGTGATATGGTCACTCTGGAGATTGATTAGAGTGCAGGAGCTATGCTGACTGAGTTAACAAAACCTGTCCATCACATAAATTATACTCCAGTTTATTAATTTATGACACTGTGCAGAATCTGTAGAAGATCCGATTTCACAGAGTCCAATGTTTCTTACACATTCACTGTTTTCTTGCATGAAGATAAAAAAAGTAAATGTAAATTGCTGGAAAAAAAAGACTGCTTCCATAAAGGGAAACACAATTTGAATCTCCTCGCTGGAAAACTAGGAGTTCCCTGAATCAGGGAAATTGATCATCAAATTCCATTCTGTAACTCGCTGTCCCATACAATGAAGTCCCTGACCAGAAAATCAAACAAAAGTTACTCTTCTTTGCAACTGTGACAGGAAATCTCGTTGCAGGGTAACTCTTCGTCCCAGTGATGTTAGAAAATCAAAGCTTTATCACCCCAGTCCCCGCATATATAATATTAAGGTAACAAGTATGAGTTGATAAGGTTGGTAATACAGTGAAATGATAGTGATCCCAGTCCTGCTGGGACCATAGAATGGTCACTTTTGAAAGCTAATATTTTATAATTGAGAAATATAGTTTGTAATGTTAGAGACCCACTGTTTTAGCCTGTTGTCATTAGTGGGTGTGGGTAGGTCTGTGGGCAGAGGTCAGAAAGATCTGGGGGACCTGTGTGTATCGCTATTTGTTTCTTTCAAAAATAACGCGCACAGGGAAGACTTCTGCAGTGCAAAGATTACTCAGTTTATTGGAGTGGTGAACCAACAGGTTCTTTGCATGTCATATTTGACTGAATTTTCACAGCAAATCCACTGAATCTGACATTAAGCCTAAAGAAAAGATTTCTAACTACTGCAGTGAGCAAGGCACAGAAACAAGTCATTTAAATACTTCCCTGCAAAGACATTATTGTGGGAAATGTAGCATTGAAAAACGTGTCCAAAACCAAATCTGCTTTCCATATAAATTTGATAAGTGTCTCAATGGCGAAAGCTTATATCTTCCCCAATCTCTAACATTACAAGCGCTCTGGTTGGAGGGGGTAGATTGCTAATGGCTTTTGTGGAGAAGGGCAACAAAACAAATCCTAATATCTTTGTAGACTAGGAAAAGCAGGACTTTAAAAAAAAAGACATCCTATTTGGCCAGGATGTTAAAGCAGCCTAAAGTTTAGACAAATTTTTCTTCTTTGGTAGTGTATACAGCTTCATTTTAAGTAGTTCTGTGTCATGGTCACCTGATCAGAAGTCTTAGATCCAGCTAAGTTATTATTATTATTCTCATTAACAGGAAAGTCATTAACTTTTGTCAATAGTAGGGGCAAGTATGCAATGATATCAACGGAAATCATCTTAAAGAATGGATATTGAAGATCAAACTATTGAAGAACACAGCAGGCCAAGCAGCGTCAGAGCAACAGGAAAGCTGATGTTTCAGGCCTATTTTCTGAAGAAGGGTCTAGGCCTGAAACGTCAGCCTTCCTGCTCTATAGCGTAGGTGAGATGGGCTTCAGATTGTTGCACCGACCTGTGAAACCATCGAGGACCAAAGGGCCCGTACTGTGCTGTAATGTTCAATGTTCTACGTTCTCTGATGCTGCTTGACCTGCTGTGTTCATCCAGCTCTACACCTCGTTATCTCAGATTCTCCAGCATCTGCAGTTCCTACTATCTCTATTGAAGAACTAAAGAGGTTGTGACCAATGTCAATGGCAGGGGGAAAATAAAAATAAAATTGAGCGATCTGTAAAATTCACTGCTAACTTGGTTCTGCTGGCTTTGTACAACCCCGACTACTATTTACCCCATTAGATTTCTTGGGAGGGAGAAAGCAAACCCAGATCAATGACTGCTAAATGGTAGAGTCAGTGCACATTTAAAAGAGGAGGTGGTAAATTTTCTGTATTCTGAGGGTGCTCACTAGTTGCATTCAGTTTAACCCATTGGAAGACTGATTCAGTTCAGGTAACTAATAGCCTTGATCATTTGTGAAAGGATTAAATCAAATGGATTTCCATCATTCAAACTCAGTCAATGATCTTAGATACCATCCACAAAGAAAGTCAATCTTCAGTGAGGGAGAATTTTTCTCCTGTCAAAAACTGGCAAACAGTCAAGAAATAACAGTGAATGTCTGCTTTTCACCAATGTTAAGGGTTATTTTTTTTTAAACATCCACTTCCATTTTCAAGTCCTGAATGATTATTCGTTTTGGTCTGTACACCACAAATCTCAGTTGACAAAGTGGGCAGATTTGATTTTGGTAACTTTAATGAATCTCACTGGTTTATAAAGCAATTCACGTCTCAAAATATTGCAGATGTTAAGGGAATAGAAAATGGATTTCAATAATTAGTTCAGGAATTATTCATTGATTGACATCGTACCTCAGTAAATAACAAGTGGAAGACCCTGTATTCTGCCTGCCTGCAGACAAAACATCCCACTTTACAGGTATAAATACCAGCTTTATACAGCATTAGAAAGATCAGACAGCAATTAGGCCAACACAATGGTAAAAATGAGTGACAAACATTTCTACACCCTGTTAACAGTTTTGGAAAGACATTCACTGTGCTCAGGCTGGACACTAAAGTCTGCTGATAGGGACAGACAAATTTGCGCAAAAATAAAAAAAACTTTCACAACCATGACCGAAAGGCAATGCAAATCAGCCAATGTTCATTTAGTTTTATCTCCTTTTCTATTCCCCCATTACCCTTGGCTCGCCTGAAAGCAAGAAGAGTGAAGGGACATCAACCTTCACCACTAGCCCCTCAAATAGGTAAAGTGAAATTTTGGGTGGGAGCTTTTTCCTTCTCATTTCAGCTCCTGATCAAAAATTCTGTTAAGTGAGCAGCAAAATGATACTTTCTTCATTCATCTTATGATGCTCAAGGTTGACCAATAAGCACTGATGAAAAAGATAGAGAGAAAGTAGGGAAAAAGATTCTTTCCTTTTTAAGAATTGAGTGGAATGTCTGGGATTATTTGCTGCAATGGCCTGGTATGCTCACGCTTAAAGCCAAGAACAAACTTTGATACCATTGCCAAAACCCTCCCCTCCCATCCTTTTCGTCACACAGGGATAGGATCTTGGAGGCAAAAGGCAGACCTGCAAACCCAGCCAAGTGAACAATGCTCACCTGCAGGCCATAGTCAGTCAGCATCTCCAGAACGAGTTACCATGAGATGGCGCGCACAATGTGCTGAAGAGACAGGCATTCTGCAATGGCACCCGAGAGGATGGATCAAGGAGCAATCCACAGCAGGAATCCAGTCGATTCCATTCCAAGAAGAGAGAGGATGACCAAAGCACCCTGCCAAATATGCTGGCTAAGGGGTAGTATTTTTCTTTTTCCAACAAAACATGAAAGATTAAAACATATTCAAGATAAACAAATTCATAAATTGTAATGCAAGATATTTTTAACGTGCCTAAACTGACTGCAAGAATTGCATGTGCTTAAAGCCACAGAAATGACCCCATGAAAAATAAAATGGTAACTGTTTAAAAGCATCTTCCTGTTCAATAAATGATAGAGATATGAGCACTAGTTTCCAGCAATTAATAGGATATTGATGTATTGTTAACAGTAAATGTTCACTCAATATATTGGGAAGTATTTTAGATGTGGAAGACCTTGATGTAACACACAAGACTGGTTTAGAATAGTCAATTTCACAGGGCCTATTACCATTTACCCTGTGTGTGCTATAAATGCCTTCTACCCTGATCTTGGTGAAGAAAAGCTTAGAGTTTTGCCAATCTAATCAGCAGATTGATGTCCATTGTGGCCTTACCCAATATCCACATTTAATCAGACAGCATCAAGATTGTGAGAGAACTTTCACATGGGTCCTGCTAAATTTCAACCAGGGCGTCCCAGGTAGCACTGATATTTAGATTTTGAGCAAGCTATCTATTCTGGTGATGTTTTGAGAGTGTCTGTCGCTTGCTATCCCTCTCTCTACTGGCCTTTCCTAATGTTAAGGCCAGAAAACTATCATTGCACACCAGAATCTTCATAGCCACACATGAACTTCTCTGTGGAGGAGGAATTCCTGATCATTGGGAGCCAGAGCAAAATGTTAAGCCACTTGGGAATGTTGCCACATCAAAGATTGCAACAATTTAGCAAGCACCTACACTGTAATATACTCATTCATAGGTCTCTAGAAGCTGTGCTGTGCTATAACCTGATTGGAAAACATGTTAGCAGAGTTAGGGGACATTAGACATGTCTTAGAGGATGAAACCACAGAGACTTACAGGTTCCAAACCCTTTCTCAGGAAGTAAACCACGACTAATGGCAGCACCAGTCATGGCTGTGGAGTTACCACTGATTCCAAAAACTGCAGAGTGCCATTAGCCCCACTCGTCTGTACAACTCAGCAATTAAACTTCTTAGGATGGCCACCCAGCCACCAACCAAGTTGGTGCTATGAAAGCCGGGCACAGAGGATGAAACTCGTGCCAACAATTGCACAGGGTTAGCTGAGAAATTCACCGTAACTGAAGCATCCTTCAAGACATACTTTGTTTTAATTATATTCCCTTTACCCTCATTCTTTGCTTTGACGCCTTCCTTGAACGTGGCTCTGCAGTGCTGGCAACATATTGTGGACTGACGAGGGACTATTTTTGTAACTTTGATGTATGCCACATTAGTGCATCACAAGATGTCCAAGTGTGTCAAACACATGCCTAAAGGTTAGCCTAGAAATCAAATCTAGTCAATACACCTTGCTGCTCAGTATCAAACGCTGGTACCCTCTGGAGCCATCATGGTTTATCAGGCAATAGAATTGTATCTATAATTCCCATCCTTTTGAGTTTTCACTGCTTTCCGATTCTTCCCTTTTGCTCAGTATATCCAGATTAAGCACTGCCCCCAAGTGTGCTCTGAGACACCTCTCTATGTAAAAAAAAATGGCTAATGTAAATTGTTGCTGGAATGATCCTTTTTTTAAAAAAAAAAATCAATGAGTGAGAAAGATTGGGAGCCTTCTAAAAAGTGTTATCCCATTTCAATGCTTTCCCTACCTTTTAAAAGGAATTTCAAATAACATTTTCTGTTCAAGTATTTTGAAAAATTGAAAATAATCATTAATAAAGCACACATAATTAACTTTAATAAGTCCCATTTTTGTAATAGAAAACTAGTGCCTTGCAGCTGATGTGACTTTGATTGCTTGACACTTTCCAACGTCTTCATTCACATAAAAGTGCAAACTCCTCTGACAGAAACAAAAAGTGATCCTTTAAAACAGAACGACAACACTGAACAGCCGAAGGCTCACTTTGAAAGTTGTATAGTGCACCATTTGAAATTCACCTGTCTACAGGGATGGGAGATGAATAGGAAGAGGAAGCAGGTTCACTGCCCAAATGTTCAAGTGTATTGTCAGCATTAAGAGAGTGGGGAGACTGTAAAAGCTCCTCTTGTGAGACTAAAAGCTGTTTCCACATTCCAGACTAAACCTCAACCCAATTTAAAAAAATGGGAGAGAGCTGGCTTCAAGCAAAGACCTTTTGAAAGGCAGTGAGTAAACCAGATCTTCCAAAGTAGAGGCATTAATTGCAAAGTGAAAATTTCTCTCTTCCAAGAGCAGCAATAAATATGAAGTCATCTCTTCCAAAAAAAAAGTTTGTGCTTTTCTTAGAAACTAAAATCAGTCATAAAGAGAAGAATTGGTATAACATCAGACTACTTTACATGGAATATGAAAGGTGGAGTTTTCAAAGAAAAAGATGTCACTGTAGTTCAGACAAGGACAGATGTGCACAGGATACAATTGAGACAGGCGTCATGTAGCAATTGCAAGCAAACTTGCATTGTTTCTCTAAATAATGCACTGTTTGAGATAACTGGAGGCGATACACCTACTCTACTTGCTTTGCTATAAGGTGGAAACAGAGCATTTTCCACACCCGGCACATTGTTCTTTGCCTCAGACAGTGTGTCCTGCTCAACTGTGCTCTCTTCATATAAAACTTAAGGCACCTACTGAGAGGTATTTCAGAGAAGCAGGTTCTAGGGCAGAAGCACAAAGAGGCGCAGAAACCTCAGATGTACAGTTTGTAGCCACATTCTCACCACAGCACCGGATTGTCCAGCTTTGAGAATCCAGGATCTTTCCTCAGCTCCCAGTAGGTTCCATTGCTCACCCAGGATTCTTTGCCGCTGCTATCGACTGTTTTTCTGGAAGGGAGACATAGCACCGTTTCTTTAGGATCACCTTAGCACCCAACAGCAACTTGCAAGCTGTTTGACGTGGTTCATGTGGTAGCATGTGCGCCTCGGAGTCAGAAGGCAATGGGTTCAAGCCTGAACAGAGGCGGGTTCAACAATGCTGTAGCCCCCATCACGGGAGGTGAGGGACTGAGGAGGCAATTTGCCCCATATCAAAACCCCATTCTTTTCAGGCCATCCCTGATCCACACAGGCTGCCCAGTCAACTGAATGCCTAAGGGAGTTCCAGTTCTTGTAACAATGACCTCTGACCTGCATGGTGCAATCTGGAGCTTTGAATACAGATGCTGGCACCTCCAACTTTCTACCCATCACATGGTTGGCCAGGAATCTCTCCCACTCCCCATCATTTAGAATCAACAAATGATGGGGTTCCTACAGTGCAAGCAGAGGCCATTCAGCCCATTGAGTCTGCATTGACCCTTGGAAGAGCATACCACCCAGAACTACACTCCATCTTCTCCTGTAACCCTGCATTTACCAATGGCTAAGTCAACCTACTAGAGACTACGGGCAATTTAGCATGGCCAACCCACCCTAACCTGCACATCTTTGGACAATGGGAGAAACCAGAGAATCCGGAGGAAACCCAAGGAGACACAGGCAGTAAGTGCAAATTCCACACAGACAAACAGTCACCCAAGGCTGGAACTGAACCCTGCTCCCTGGTGCTAACCACTGCATCACCATGCCACCCCATTGTCTTGGTTGGTAGGATATACAAGTTGACTGTTAACTTTGTACCCACCTTGGTCACAGAGTCTCGGAGTGGGACTTGACCCCAGATTTTCTGGTTTAGAGGCAGGAATGCCATCCACGTGCAATCCAGGGCCACGAGCATCAAAACCAAGGCCCACGCACACAGTGCAGCATGGAGGGGCTACCTCACAAGTGAGTAGGTAAAAGGAAAGAGGACGGAAGGAGGTGCAGAATGGGTCAGGACAGAGTGCAGAGGGAGCAATTCAATGCTAATACTCGTCAGACTGTTCCTGAAAATGTATTGCAAACTGTGGGAGGTACCCAAGGGAAACAGCTGTAAAACCCACACTTTTGTCTCAGTTTAAAAATCCTGGAAACCTCCCTCAAACAAGAAACAAATTCTCCATTGCAGAAGTAAACACATGCTGACACTGTTGGACTAACTCCCTTCTGCAGTCCCAGTTTCAAAGACCTTCTGCTCCAGTGCTCATGTCTTGGTGCAGCATCAACAGTTTGTGAAGTTGCACACCCTCTGCAAAGACTGACCCCCATAGCTCCTCCCAACTTACGTAAAGAAGCGTGACAAGTAAGTCATGTTGTTCTCCTCCATGATCCTCCTCCTGTCTCTTTGGAGCTGCTCAATTCTTTGCTTGTGAACTTCTGCTGCCTCAGTATTCCCCTCCTCCAGGTACCTGCGCAAATTATGATACAGCATTCAGGAAGTATTTCCAGATGATAACAAAGAGTCGCTGGATAATATAGTATAGAATTTCATTCACAAGAGAGAAATGATACTGAAGCTGCATTGTCTCGTGCTCATCAATAAGAAAAACAAACAATGAGTGGAGTCACCTTGCCAACCATTTGGTTCCCTTTTTTCTTTTGTATAAATTGTCGTCATCATTTGAAAATTTAACACACTTATATTGGTCCTAATGCGTACAAGATAAAAAGATCCAGCCATGTACTTCTTTCAGCAATAATCAAACGCTGAGCTGGGGGCACAGATATTTAAGGCAATTGGCAAAAGAAAGGTCAGGGAGGAGATGAGGAGAACCATATTCCTTACAATGATTAGGAGTGCACTGCCTACAAATGGTGGTGGAATCAGATTCCTGGAGTAGTTTTTTAATAAAAAGAGTAAATTCCTCAAGTGGAAATATTCGTAAAGCCCGAGAGAAGTAGCAGGGAATTTGGTCTTTACACTGAAACGATGGACCAAATGGCTACATCCTATACTCCCATCATTCCAAGGGAAACTGGAGTCAAATCAGGGAGGCGATGGCCTAGTGATATTATTGCTAGACTATTAATTCAGAAACTCTGTTAACGTTCTGGGGCTCTGGGTTCGAATCCCACCAGGGCTAGAATTAAGCACCTCCCATGAAACTATTGTTTATCGTCGGGAGGAGGGAGATGGGGGGGGGGGGGGGGCAAAACAAACAAGGATCTGGCTCACTAATATCTTTCAGGAAACTGCCATCCTTACCTAGCTTGGTACTCCATATCCACAGCAAGGTGGTTGACTCTCAACCACCCTCTGAAACACTCAAGCAAGCTATGAAGTCTCATCAAAAATGAAACCGCTTGACCTAGACAGCGGAGCAAAACAGCCCTGTTGACCTTGCAATATCCTCCACACTAATATCTAGGGGGCTAGTGCCAAAATTGGGAGTTCTATCTCACAGACTAGTCAACTACAGCCTGACAGTCATACTCTCAGAATCAAACCTTACAAACAATGTCCCAGACAACACTACAACCTTCCCTGGATATGTCCTGTCCCACCAGCAGGACAGAGCCAGCAGAGGTGACAGCACAGTGGTAAACTGTTGGGAGGGAGTTGTTCTGCGAGTCTTCAACATTGACTCTTGACAGCCTGAAGTCTCATGGCTTCAGGTTAAGCATGGGCAAGGAAACATCCTGCTAATTACCACGTACCGACCCCGCTCTGCTGATGAATCGGTACTCCTCCACGTCAACCAACACCTGGAGGAAACAAAGACTGTGACAAGAGCACAAAATGTACTCTGGGCAAGGGATTTCAATGTTTACCATCATCAAGTGTGGCTGATAGCACTGCTACTGACTGAACTAGTCAGGTTCAAAAGGACACGGCGGCGAGACTGGGTCTGCAGCTGGTGGTGAGGGAACCAGCAAGTGGGAAAAACATACCTGATCTCATTCTCACTAATCTGCCAACAACGGTATTGCTAAGAGTTGCCATCACATTGAGAATACCCTCCATCATGTTATGTGGCATGCTATCACCATGCAAAATGGGACAGACTTCAGACAGATCTAACAACTCAAGGCGACATCTGTGAGGCATTGTTGGCCCTCAACAGTAGTAGAATTGTACTCCAGCACCACCTGTAACCTCATGGCCTGGCATATACCTTACTCAACCATCACAATTAAGCCAGGGGATCAACCCTAGATCAGTGCACAGGAGGGAATGCCAGGACCAGGACCCAGCACCAGGTATACCTGAAAATGAGGTGTCAACCTAGTGAAGCTACCAAACAGATATAAGCAGTAAGTGATAGACAGAGCTAAGCAATCCCAGAACTAACAGATCAAACCCAAGCCCTGCAGTACTGCCACATCCAGTTATGAATGATGGTAGATAACTAAACAACTCACTGGAGAAGGAGGTTCCACAAATATCCATATCATCAGTGCAGAAGATAAGCTGAAGCACTTACGGTAACCATCAACCAAAAGTGGCGAGTGGATGGTTGATCTCTGCCTCCTCCAGTGGTCCCCAGTCTCTCAGCTGTCAGTCTTCAGTCAATTCCATTCTCTATGTTGGAGGCACTGGACACCTCAAAGGCTTATGGGCCCTGAATGTTCCAGCAATACTAGTGAAGACTTGTGCTCCAGAACTTGCTGCTCCCTTAGCCAAGCTGTACCAGTGCAACACTAGCATCAACCTGACAATGTAGAAGATTGTCTAGGTATGCCCTGTCCATAAAAAGCAGAACAAATCCAACCCGACTAATTACCATCCCATCAATTTACACTCCAACAGCGTGATCCCCGGCTTAATTGTAATGGCTGAGTGAGGTAAATGCCAGACCATGAGGTTACAGATAGTGCTAGAGTACTATTCTACCACTGTTGAGGGCCAACAGTGCCTCATTGATGTCCAAATTGATGGAGGGTGTCATCAAGAGTGTTCTCAAGCAACACCCGCTCAGTGACGCCCAGTTCGGATTCTGCTAGAGCCACTCAGATCCTGACCTCATTACAGCCTTGGTTCAAACATGGACAAAAGAGTTGAATTCCGGAGATGAGGGGAGAGTGACAGCCCTTGACATCAAGGCTGCATTCAACCAAGTGTGGCATCAAGGTGCTCTAACAAAACTGGAATCAATGGGTATCAGGGGGCAAACTCTCCATTGGGTTGCAGACATACCTGACATTTAAGAAGACGGTTGTGGTGATTGGAGGTCAGTCATCTCAGCTCCAGGACATCTCTGCAGCGGTTCCTCTAATCAACCTGTTCAGAGATGTTATTACACCTTTGGGTCAAGTGGGACTTGAACCCAGGCCTTCTGGCTCAGATGTAGGGATACTGCCATTGTGCCAGAAAGGTCTTAGTCCTTCAGGGTAGTGACCTTGGCCTAACCTCTTTCAGCTGCTTCATCAATGACCAGCTTTTCCTCCTAAGTACAGGACTGGGGATGCTGCCTAATGATTACACAATGTCCAGCATTATTTAAGACTCTTTAAACTCTGAAGTAGTCCATGCCAAAACACAGCAAAATCTGGACAGTATCCAGGCTTGGGCTGACAAGTGGCAAGTGCCATTCACATCACACAAATGCCAGGCAATGACCATAGAGAATCTAACCTTAACAATGAATGGTACTACCACGTCTTAATCCCCCACTGTCAACCTGCTCGGGGTCACCAATGACCACAAACTGAACTGCAGCAGTAATATGAGTATAAGTTCCTGCATTTTGTGGGCTCCGGAAGAGTTCCAATGGTCCGAACAGTGGTTAACGTAACCCCAGTCTTTAAAAAAGGAGGGAGAGAGAAACTGGGGAATTACGGGTCAGTTAGCCTGACATTGGTGGTGGGGAAAATGCTGGAGTCAATTACTAAGGATGCAAGAACCGAGCATTTGGAAAGCGGTGACAGACTTGGTCACAGTCAGCAAGGATTCACTAAAGGGAAATCATGGCTGGCAAATCTGCTGGAACTTTGAGGTCGTGACCAGTAAAATCGGGCAAGGGTGAATCAGATGATGTTGCGTATCTGGACTTTCAGAGCGGCATTTGGGGTACGAGAGAGTTCAGTGCTGGGACCCCAGCTGTTCACCACGTACATTAACAATTGGGATGTAGGAACTGAATGCCCTAATTCCAAATGTGCAGATGACACTGTGCCGGGTGGCAGTGTGT
The DNA here is from genome assembly GCF_030684315.1 of Stegostoma tigrinum. NCBI lineage: Eukaryota > Metazoa > Chordata > Chondrichthyes > Orectolobiformes > Stegostomatidae > Stegostoma > Stegostoma tigrinum. Next base: position 10,266,730 of record NC_081384.1, read on the forward strand.
GCTGTGAGGAGGATGCTAAGAGGGTGCAGGGCAACTTGGACAGACTGGCTGAGTGGGCAAGCGCTTGGGAAATACAATACAACATGGATAAATGTGAGATTATCCACTTTGGTCACAAAAACAGGCAGGCAGATCATTATCTGAATGGGGACAGTTCAGGAAAAGGTGAGGTGCAACAAGACCGGAATACGATGGTCGAATAGTTACTGAAGGTTGGGACATGCAGGTGCAGCAGGCTGTGAGGAAAGTTAATGGCGTGCTGGCTCTCACAGCGAGAGGGTTTGAGTATTGGAGTAAGGATGTCTTGCTGCAGTTATACACGGTCTCAGTGAGGCCGCCGCTCGAACACTGTGTGTAGTTTTGGTCTCCGAGTCTAAGGAAGGACATTCCTGCTATTGAGGGAGTCCAGCAAAGGTTCATCAGACTGATTCCCAGGAGTGGCAGCACTGACATGTGAGGAAAGACTGAATCGACTGGGCTTGCACTCGCTGGAAATTAGAAGAATGAGGCAGGTGGGGGGAATCTCATAGAAAAATAGAATCTGACAGGACTGAACACACTAGCTGCAGAACGTTCCTAATATTGGGGGAAGTTCAGAAGTAGGGGTCACAGTCTAAGAATAAGGAATAAGCCATTCAGGACTGAGATGAGGAAGAACTTCTTCACTCAGAGTTGTGAACCTGTGGAATTCTCTCCCACAGGAAGCTGCTGGGGACAGTTTATTAGATATATTCAAGAGGGAGCTGGACATGGCCCTTGCAGCTAAAGGGATCAAGGGGTATGGAGAGAAAGCAGGAGTGGGAGACTGAAATTGCATCAGTCATGACCACATTGAATGGTGGTGCAGGCTTGAAGGGCCAAATGGCCTACTCCTGAACGTATTTTCTATGTTTCTATAACAGCAGGTTAGAGGCTCGAGTAACTCTCCTCCCAACGCCAGAGCCTATCTACAACTTGCAAGGCATAAGCCAGCAACGGTTCTGTATTCTCTCCATTTGCCCGGATGACTGCAACTCCAACAATACTCAACAAGCTTAATATCATCCAAGGAAAAGCAGCTTGCTTGAGTGGCAACCCATCCACAAACATTTCACTCTCTCCATCAGCAACTCTCGGTCGTAGCAATGTGTGCCATGCAAAAGACGCATTGCAGAAGTTCTCCAAAGCTCCTTAGACAGCACCTTTCGAACCCGTGACCCACTTCCATCAGAAGAACAAGGGCAGCACGTATACAAGACTACTACCATCTAAGGACATTGACAGTTTAACCCTGTAGACTTTGATGGTTCAAGACGGCAGCTCATTACCTCAAGGACAACTGGAAATGCGCAATAAACAGTGGCCCAGTCAACATGACAATGAATCAACAAGCAAATTCTAGGATTCAGTGGAGAAATCGGAAACCCAAATTCAGCGAGCTCGATTGAAAATGTGGTGTTGAAGTTTCCTTCTGTTGCCAAAGTGCAAAGAAGTGTCTTTCAAAAGTTAAAAAAAAATCAGTGAATCAAAATACTACAGCAAAGAAACACAGCCAATTGTCAAGTGACCGCAAAAATACTGAAAGAATCGATAAAAATAACAGTCATTTTTAGTGAGAAGGCAGCAATACAATCATTTATTTGTAGAAGGCAAGCAGATGGACAAAAGACACCAGGAGAGTTAAATAAAACTGGCCTTACAATAACACAACAGAGATCTTGACACTCCCCACGTCTTACGTTTAACTGCCAACAGTAAGGGTGGGTGCGTTTCCAAGTCAGCCAGAAACAGCTGATAGCTGCAACATTATCGCCTCCCTATCTTAAAGAATCAATGAGCAGGTTCTCACCACGAGCAAGTGTCATCCTCATTCCAAGGGACCATCTCACACAAAGATGATCTGCAATCATGGTCAAGATAAACAAGTGGAGCGAAGAATATACCCAGCAATGCACAATGCAACAGGGATGAAAATTTGTTATTTTGTTTTGCAGAGGCAGATCTTTCAGATAGCCACTTCTACCGAGTCTGCTGAACGGGAGCAGAAGCATGACAACTTATGTTAGAGTCTAGTGGTGTTTGTACTTTTACAGATGGGCTGGCTGTAAAGGGTTTAAACCACTGGCCCCCAAATTGACTTGCAACTTGGAACATATTTAGTGGGGCCCAGAAACCACGCGGTGTGATGTCAGCATGTGAAATTACTGAGGCACGAGCACTCCCATTTTGTGCACATTTTTTGTTTGACCCACAACAGCAACCAACAAGTGCAAACTAATTTTGTGTCTGTGTATCAACATCGTCAGGCAGAAGTATCTAAGATTAAATTTAGATTATCTTTGGAGAGTCAGGATATTACTCAGTTGAACATTTTATGACCAACTAAGATATTAATGGATTTGAAGTTTATATGACAATTTTTTTTTTTTTTTTTAAGTTATTCGCTCTCAGGATGAGCGCAACACTGGCTGGCCAGCATTTATTGCCCTTCCCTAATTGCCCAGAGGGCAGTTAAGAGACAACCACATTGCTGTGGGTCTGGAGTCACATGTAGGCCAGACCAAGTAAGGACGGGATTTTCTTTCCCTAAAGGACATGAGTGACGCAGATGGATTTTTCCAACTATTGACAATGGGTCTCATGGTCATCACTACACTTTAATTTCCCCACCACCAAACAAGATTTTTACTGAATTCAAATTCCACCATCTGCTGCAGCAGGATTCGAACCCAGGTCTCTGGAATATCTGTCCAGCAATATTACCATTAGGCCTTCGTCTCCCCTTAGCAATGACTGTATTCATTCCAGCACTGATGACGGGTTTATTCAAAGCAGCCCTACCTCTGGTCAGGCCGCAGGCGTGTGTCAGTCAAGGGCAGGACGTGCTTAAGATCAGGAGTCAATTCATTAAGTTCTCGAGCAAATGTGGTGAAGCCATAATAACTTTCATGATCTTTAGGTATAGCATCTGAAAGATGGAGAAAAACAAACCCAAAAATTTCCTTTAGAAATATGTCAGGGTACAATACTGCATGCTGCTTGTGAGCAAACTGTTGAAAAGTAACGAAACAACTATGTTGTAAAAATCACAACTGCACCGACACAACCTAAAGCTCGGTAAATCTAAAAAATCTGATGGAATTTATATATATTTATTTCCGAAATCCCAAGCAAGGCACAATGTTTGACTCAAAATAGAAAACGATGGAAATAAACAGCATAATGGAGTTACCCGTAATGAAGAAAAGGCAGTTCAATGTTTAACTGATGTAACGGCAAGATTGGTCAAGGCTGTTTCATTCCATCATTTCACTGCTGTGGGTTGCATCTTCAGTAAAGGTGGTGGCGGTATAGTGGTCAGGACTTGGAATTCCTGAATCAAAAACTACTCTGGGGACACGGCTGGTGGAACTGAAGATGATGTTAGAGGGTAGAAGACTGGAGACCATCGGTGTGTGCAAGGTCCACTGTTCCTCACAGTTTATATAAATGAGATGGATGTGAATAAAGGAGGTAAGTTTGGAGATGACAGTAAAATTGGAGGTGTAGTGGACAGCAAAGACGACTATCTCAGAGTACAACAGGCCCTTGATCAGATGGGCCAACAGGCAAAGGAGTGGCAGACGGGGTTTAATTTAGCTAAATGTGAGGTGTTGCATTTTGGAAAGGTAAATCAAGGGAGGACTTGTACAGTTAATGGTAGGGCCCTGGGGAGTATCGCTGAACAAAGAGACCTCAGGTGCAGGGGCATTAATGCCTTGAAAGTGGAGTTGCAGGTAGACAGACTGGTGAAGGAGGCATTGGCTATGCTTGCCTCCATTGGCCAGTGCATTGAGCATAGGAGTTGGGAGGCCATGTTGCGCTATACAGAACATTGGTACTGAATACAACTCTGGTTGCCCTGATATAGGAAAGATATGGTTAAAGTTGAAAGGGCTCAGAAAAGATAATGCACGGATATTGCCAGGTTCGGAGGGTTTCAGCTAAAGGGACGAGGCTGAAAAGGCTGGGGCGCTGGAGTATAAGGGGTGACATGTAGAGGTTTGTAAACATCATGGGAGCATGGATAAAGTGACTAGCCAAAGTCTTTTTTCTCCAGGATAGGGAAGTTCAAAACTAAAGGGCATAGGTTTAAGGTGAGAGGGGAGAGAATTTTAAAGGGACCAGAGAGGCAATTTTTCACATGGAGATGATGCACATATGGAATGAACTGCCAGAAGCATTGGTGGAGGCTAATATAATTACAACATTTAAAAGGCATCTGGATGGGTACATGAACATGAAGGGCCTAACAGGGATATGGGCCAAATGCTGGCAAATGGGACTAGGTCAGTTTAGAGTACCTGACTAGTGCTGAAAGAGTTGGACCAAAGTGTGTGTTTCTGTACTACATGACATTATGACTCTTAAACATTTTAAAAATATGTCATTGAAAACTAGCGTGGGTTTGTAAGGGGAAGGAAATCTGTCATTCTTGTCTTGTCTGACCTAAATGGATCAGAAAGCCACATCATTCAAGAGCAATGATAATGGGAACTGCAGATGCTGGAGAATCCAAGATAATAAAAGGAGAGGCGGGATGAACACAGCAGGCCAAGCAGCATCTCAGGAGCACAAACGCTCACGTTTCGGGCCTAGACCCTTCATCAGGAAGGGGAGTGGGGTGAGGGCTCTGGAATAAATAGGGAGAGAGGGGGAGGCGGACCGAAGATGGAGAGAAAAGAAGATAGGTGGCGAGGAGAGTATAGGTGGGGAGGTAGGGAGGGGATAGGTCAGTCCAGGGAAGACAGACAGGTCAAGGAGGTGGGATGAGGTTAGTATGTAGGAAATGGAGGTGCGGCTTGGGGTGGGAGGAAGGGATGGGTGAGAGGAAGAACAGGTTAGGGAAGCAGAGACAGGTTGGACTGGTTTTGGGATGCAGTGGGTGGAGGGGAAGAGCTGGGCTGGTTGTGTGGTGCAGTGGGGGGAGGGGACAAACTGGGCTGGTTTAGGGATGCGGTGGGGGAAGGGGAGATTTTGAAGCTGGTGAAGTCCACATTGATACCATTGGGCCCCAAGATGACTTTCCATATTAAGCAGAGTGTGGCTTCCTCTACGTTGGGGAAACCAAGCGGAGGCTTGGGGACCGCTTTGCAGAACACCTCCGCTCGGTTCGCAATAAACAACTGCACATCCCAGTCGCAAACCATTTCAACTCCCCCTCCCATTCTTTAGATGACATGTCCATCATGGACTACCTGCAGTGCCACAATGATGCCACCCGAAGGTTGCAGGAACAGCAACTCATATTCCGCCTGGGAACCCTGCAGCCCAATGGTATCAATGTGGACTTCACCAGCTTCAAAATCTGCCCCACCACCACATCCCAAAACCAGCCCAGTTCGTCCCCTCCCCCCACTGCACCACACAACCAGCCCAGCTCTTCCCCTCCACCCACTGCATCCCAAAACCAGTCCAACCTGTCTCTGCTTCCCTAACCTGTTCTTCCTCTCACCCATCTCTTCCTCCCATCCCAAGCCGCACCTCCATTTCCTACCTACTAACCTCATCCCACCTCCTTGACCTGTCCGTCTTCCCTGGACTGACCTATCCCCTCCCTACCTCCCCCCCGATACTCTCCTCTCCACCTATCTTCTTTTCCCTCCATCTTCGGTCCTCCTCCCCCTCTCTCCCTATTTATTCCAGAACCCTCTCCCCATCCCCCTCTCTGATGAAGGGTCTAGGCCTGAAACGTCAGCTTTTGTGCTCCTGAGATGCTGCTGGGCCTGCTGTGTTCATCCAGCCTCACATTTTATTATCTCATTCAAGAGCAAATTGGGTAACACGTGCTGGCCTTACCAACAACATCTGCATTCTATGCAAGATTACATTTTTTTAAACGTCTCAGTCCGCAAGATCGCCTCTTCTGTCCTTTTAAGATGTGGTTTAAAACCTTCTTGTTTTGGTAAATGTTTATAGACTCTCAGATGTCTACAGAACAGGAGGCCACTCAGCCCTTCATACTCTTAGCAGTCAGTCAAAGACCTGACCAATTCCATTTTCCAGCTCTGGGCCCGTAGCTTTGGCATGGATAGCACAACAGGAGAGTGTCTAAACACTGCTTAAACGAGTTTCTGACCAACCACCATCCCAGGCAGATAGTTCAAGATTCACACCACACAATGGGTGAGAACATTTCTCAACACCCATCTTAGCCCCTACCTTTACCTTAAATCTATACCCACGGGTTGTTGACCCCTCTACTAAATGGGAGAACTGCCTCTAAATCACCTTATCTATGCTCGTCATACTCTTCTCTACCTCTGTCAAGTCCCCTCTCAATCTTTGCTGCTCCAAGGAAAACAATCCCAGCCTATCCAATCATTCCTCATGGATCAGACATGCAACCCAGGCAGCATCCTGGTAAATCTCCTCTCTAGAGCAAACACATTCTTCCTATACCATGGGGACCCGAACTGCAGGTCAGTCGCGGCTTAACCAGTATTTTATTTCATCATTGCCATAGGACTCCTCTCTGACAGGCACAACTGGTGATGGTTTAATTTGAGGGTCAGCACACCTCAGGGTGAGGGGAAGAGGTTGAGAAGGACAGTCTTTCACAGTATCCTCAGCTGCTGCTGGAATTGAACCCACACTGTTAGTATCACTCTGCATCACAAACCAGCCAAATAACTTCCCTACTGTTTCTTGGTTAATAAAGGCAAGTATCCCAAATACCTTCTTAACCACCTCTTCTTCCTGCCTTGTTGCTTTCAGGGATTGTGAGTTCATATAACAAGGTATCGCTGACCTTCAGTATTTTACAAGGTTCTACCACTCAGTATGTAACCTTCTGCTTTGTTAACCCTCTTCAAAGGCTCGCTTTTAAAGATCTGAACAAAAAACGTTGGCCGAGTTAAATCAAATTGCTGTCAGCCCTTTCTAGAAGGTGCACACGATATCATGGTACCAAGTAAAGCAGGAGATTTCCCTTTCATGGTCTGGCTATAGTTTTGGCTCAACTAACACCTAAAACAGCTTACCGGGTCATTACCATGTCGACGTTTGCAGGCATTTGCTGTAAGCGAATTAGCTGCTGCGTTTCCCCTACATCAAAAAAGTGACTGAACTTCTACGTTTCAGCAATGGCTGTCAAGAACTGAGAAACCTTCTGAGATTGTGTCAGGTGCTATACAAATGCAAGACATACTCTCTTTCATTAGCAATCACTCATCAGGACGATTTGCGGAGAACAAGAGTTGCATACAATGCTAGATACGAAACAGCCCAGGGTAGGAGGCAATGTAACATTTCTTACGTGGTTTCCAGATGCATTTCGCCGACTGTGGCCCACCACAGGAAAGCCCCTCATGCCATTTGCCAAACAGTTGATGGATGACCTTTCCACTCTGATCCATCACACAGCCGTGAACCTCATTCACATTCGAATTCCAGTATTTGGTCTGAAAGATTTAAAAAAAAGGAGAGAGAAAGTGTAGCATATGGGGTTGAATCTGTTAAGAGATAATATACGCAATGAAATAACTGACATCCAACATGCTATTGAGGCTGCAAGAGAGGAGTGAAAGAACTGTGCTAGAGGATAGTCGCCACTATTCTGTACAGATGTATATAAATAAAAAATGTTTACTGGAGTTCCATCCAAACAGGGACACACTACCATGTACACTCCCCCAACCGCCGCCCCCCCCCGGCCCGGTTTCTACCCCTCATTTGTATCTATTGTCAAATGCACTGTTCATCCATTTCTCAATCTTCCAGCCCCAATCAACTCCAACCAATCCACAATCAGTATGTTCTACATACTCAATGCCTTCTGTGCAGAGTAGTTTAATCCAAATTGCCGAGCAGACTTTGGCAGAGTTTACATCTTTGCCCTCTGGGTAGAGTTTGGATTGAACAGGAAAGCAAAGGGAGAGGGGACATGAGTTAAACAAGGCTAAGTCGCATTTGGAGGTCTCAGTTCTGTTTCAATACTGCTCCCTTAGCCACCCTAGTCCACACAGTAGCATTACACACATTCTGGCAGCAGTATCATGACAAGACATTTAGCTGTCCCAGTTTAGATATACAGTTTATTTTTCCAAAGGAAAAAGTGGTTCAAATAAATCCACTGTAGAATACAATGCAGTGCGGCTGCTCAGTCCATTATTCTTACGTTGGCTTGAGATAACAGCAAATCAACTTGCCTCAGTCCCTTGTTCTTTGTCCAGAACCCTGAAAATTTTGCCTCTAAGGATTTATGCAACTTCTGCTTGAAAGTCATCATTGAATAGACTTCCATTACATTTATCTTTCTAACTCATTCACAGGATGTGGCATCACTGGCTAGATCAGCATTTATTGCACCTTCCTTAATACCCTAGAGGGTAGGTAAGACTCAACCATATTGCAGTGCCTCTGGAATCACAGGAAGATCTGACTGGGTAAAGGTGGAAGATTTCCCTCCTACATTGAGTGAATCAAATGACAATTCATAGTAGTTACCTGCTCACCATTAAAATAGCTTTTTATTCCACATTTTTGAAAACTAAATTCTAGTTCCACCAAATTTCAAGACTTAAATTCATATCCTGGACAACATTAGCTGGAGTTCTTAATTACTAGTCTGGTGACATTACCACTTTGCCACAATGTTCAGACAGCACATTGCAAATTACAATCTGCTAAGACAGAAAACTCATCCTACCGTCTAATTCATTTGTCAATTACCTTAAATTTTTGTTCTCATAAACTCTGCCATTGGATCTCCTGATTCATTATCAGTATCTGTCAACATACTGAGCACCTCTATTAAATCTCCTCTTAACTTTCTCTCTCCTTAGAGATCAAGCTCAACTTCACGATACAACTGAAGTCCCACATCCCTAGTATTATTCAACGAAGTCTGCACTGTAATCTCGCCCAAGCCTTGATACCCTTCCCAAAGTGTGGTGCCCAGAATTGGATACAATATTTTGCCCCTTCAGCAAATGCTACTAAATTATGAGCAATGGGCGAAAAGAAAGACATTTACATTACATAGGTGGACCTTGCAGATAGCTCCAGCTGAACTGCCCAATGCCAGATGGACAAGGACCTCATGGGCAAACTCACCTTACAAAATGTCAACCTGCAATGACAGACACTGTTCGTTATGCTGGTGATTGTCACTTCTCCATAATGTTCTATCCATCGCTGCCCACTCAGGATGTTGTGGATGCAGGACGTGATCTTATTCCACTGATAGTGATCGCCAAACCTGGGAATATCACAGGAACACATTGGAGTTAAATCAGTTACAAAACATGTCACTTATATTTGACGCCTAAATGGACTAGAAGTGAAAGGTTAATGGTGCAAATGGGAATATGGGGCAATAAGACCTAACATGATTTGGGGTGGCATGGTGGTTCAGTGGTCAGTACTGCAGCCTCACAGCGCCAGGGACCTGGGTTCGATTCCCGCCTCGGGCGACTGTCTGTGTGGAGTTTTGCACATTCTCCCCGTGTCTGCGTGGGTTTCCTCCGGGTGCTCCAGTTTCCTCCCACAGTCCAAAGATGTGCAGGTTAGGTGGATTGGCCATGCTAAAATTGCCCGTGGTGTTCAGGGGTGTGAGTGTTATCGGGAGATGGGTCTCGGTGCGATGCTCCAAGGGACGGCGTGGACTCGTTGGGCCGAAGGGCCTGTTTCCACACTGTAGGGAATATAATCTAACGCAGCGAGGGTCAAGCTCAAAAAGAATCAAGTGGTCTACACCTGTTTCTAATTTTTGTTTGTTTGCAAACATTCCTTGAGGCAATGCATTCCAGATCATAACCACTCTCTGCATACAAAAACATTTCTGGTTTCTGGTTAATTTTCCAATCACTGCCAATTTGTGTCTTCCAATTACTGACCCTTTGGCTTTTAGAAATAGCTTGTCCTCCCTTACCCTGAAACCGCTTCTGAATCAGCTACGTACTTTGGCAGGCTGACATTCACCATTCCAACAGGCACAATCTCCAGGGACTTCCCCCAAAACTTATTCTTCCATCTCACATCTGAAAGCAGAAAGGAAACAAAATCATTTGTTTAACTCATCACCACATTCAGATACAACCCAAAGCTTCTCAGATTACGGATTTAATCTAGATATTCTCTAAATCAATCTGTTCGGACAGATGTTCTTATACACATCTGAAGCAGGTGGGACTTGAACCCAGACCTCCTGGCTCAGAGACACTACAATTGCACCAGAGGTATCCCATGGAATTATTGGCATCAATAAATATCTTGTGAAACTCAGAACACAGAAGGCCAGATAATACCACTGTAATTCATTTGGTCAGCCCCGAATCATGAGCTCAATCTTGGGCAAAAAATCAGTGTTACACTAATTGTGATAAAGTAGATGGTGGATCATGGAACAGAAATGGAGGTCAAAGCAGGAAGAGGGAGAGAGAAAGATTTAAGCCAAAATATCAACAAAAGAAAGGTCCTGCTCAATCATTCAGCTTAACAAGTAACTTCGTACCAGTGGTCTGACCTGGAATACATACATAAGGCATCATTGACCAATCTATTTGTCTTACAGTTGGGGAATTTTTCCCTAATCCAGTTGAAACGTAGCACGAAAGAAATAAAGTTAGTACAGAGACTGCACCGGTTCCCCACTGCTCACTGCTGCCCCACCTCATCCAACATAATTGCAGGAAAAGTCTGTAGCTTCAGAGAGGTTATTGCAGGTGACTCAGGAAAATAGGCATTTTACAATTCATTCAGGTGGTGTGGGTGTTGCTGGCTAGGGGTGGAGGCTGTAGGGTTTGAAGTCACATGTAGGCCAGATGGGTAAGAACAGCAGATCTCCTTTCAAAAAAAGGAGACTTGTGAACCAGATGGGTTTTTACAACAAATCTACAGTGATCACCATTACAGTTGCTTTTAATTCCAGATTTTGATTGTATTCAGATTTTGCCATCGGCCATGGTGAGATTTGAACCCATGACCCTGGATCATTAACCAGGATTACTGGTTCTGGATTACTAGTCCAGTGCCATAACTACACGTCCCTTACAGGGTATGGGCTGCACCTTTGAACAGAAAATATACAGTCAATTCAAAACTGAACTAGGTAAAACTGTCCACTGCTTGTTACCTCCTGGGTCAGGGTTGGACATGACGGAGCAGGAAGTAGACATTAAATTGAACAGTGAACCCTCAACAGTCACAATCCAAGTGGTGACTCATTTATAATTTATATGATATTGAGGAACGGAGAGGTTGAAGGGCCAATGAAAGTACGGGCTATAAATCACCTGATAATCGAATGATAACATGTATCTGTCCAAGACATACTACTGCACAATTATTATTCATTATTTCATATTTGAAGTGTTCTGGGGCACTTGTCTTAAAGGCTTATGCCTGTCCAGCAGAAGAGCAGGTTTGTGCCACATTTACAAGTCTTAGACAAGTACCAGTCCAGAATTAAAGACAGGCCCAGACCGCTCAACTACAATGCCACGTGCAGCCATTAAGTCTATAGCCTGCAGGACAAAACGGAAGAGTGCAGGGGGTAAGTCATTCCATAGCTGAGGATTTGAGAAGAAATAAACTGCAGGAGGCGGCCGCCCCTGGGAATATTCCCATCAGTGACGAGAGCCGTTCTGCAGCTTTGATCAACACACTTTTTCCCCCCTCAGTAAACCTACCCCTATCTCAAGTGAAATAACTTGATCAGTTATACTCAATTTCAGTGTTCTGAATCTCCAGACGTATGCTTTTAACAGACAGCAAAGCTATTTATTTCTGAGCCCCACAGATGCACCAGCAATACACTTGTATATTTCACCACAGTTAGCTCTCCAGCAACACGTAAACAAGTTTCATTGATCTTAAATAGCGACTTGCTTTTTGCCCTTGCAATGTTTTTAGGTTTAACTTCTGTAACTGCCCAGTTAAGTCCGTCACCACCCACTGCCAAAAGAAACTAACCTTGCCAAAAGAGGAAGTTTTCTGATTCAGCATGACAGACAGACACAGGAGGATGGTGGCTTACCTGGAATGAAAAATACAATAAACTGGGACAGACAGCATGATCTGGGTGTCAGCAGACATCACAATTCTTCACCACATGCCCCTGCCTCAATGAACCGTATCTCTGAATCTCAGCTGGCAGTCTTTATGACAGTCTCTCGCCTCAGCATAGATACCTTGAGAGCAAAAGAGCACCCAATTCTATTCTGGGCAGGATTGCAACTCTGTTTGTGCTGAACAGTGACAGTCACTCAGACTCAACCAGGGCGTAACATTCCCCTTGAAAGCAGAGTGTAACTTCCCATATACAGCAACGGCTGACAGCAGTCAGCTGGGTATTAACTGGAAGGAGAGAACCTTCTAAAGCAGGTGAGCAATCTGAAACAGGGAGTCAGTTTTCCACTCCACAGGAGCTGCCTAACCTGCCGAGGGAGTTTCCAGCAGCTGCTGTTCATGTCTTAACACAGCTGTTAAAGTCTCTCAAAGTGTTGTAGAGACTAGGAACATTTCAAATGTAGTGACTGCTATACAAACACACACCATGGCTACTCAGCGGCAACAATTCCCCACAATTAACAACACAGTGCATTACCAGTTATGCTGATGTACCATGCCTTTGAATGAGAACGATATTGCTCTCTCTCATGGGTTTTAAAACATTCACAAACCAGATGTGACCCCGGAAGAATAGGTTCCTGAAAGGCTGCATTTCTAACAATACAACATTACCCCCAGTGCTGTTCAGGAATCTAATCCTCTGGCCCAGAGAGGCGCATGCTACCTGATGCAGTATAAACTGTCACACAAATCGGCAAGGTCAGTAAAGATTGAACATTTACAGTTGGCAGCCTAATATGTGCAGGTGGGCAAATGGCATTTCTTGCCAACCAGAAAGTGATGGGGACCTGGGTGCTTTGCAGGAGCTATATGGAGCCTCGGGTGACATGTAGACTATAACATGGCCAGATGATGAAAACGCAGCATGTTCAAAGTTGCACAACAATAAATTATGAGCCACTGCTGGCCCAAACAAAAAAAAACATTGTGCACCACGTCTGAAGACCTCACAGTACTTTATAGCCAATGAAGTAGCTCTGAATTATTGTCACTGTTCGAAATGTGGAAAGCAGGGCAGCCAATTTGCACACAGCAAATGCGCACAAACTGCAAATGTGATTTGCTTTTCTTAAAAAAAAAGGGTGAAACAGCTCTACATTGTTACAACTGAAGTCAGGCAAATGTTCTGTACTGCAGCTGATTCTAATTCTCAAAACATAGGAAGTAGAAAATGCTGCTGCTCCTGATTGGTATTACTTCCTGAGCAGCACAGTGAGCAAATCCACATCAAAAGCACTGCTGTGATTTAAAAAGGCTGCCTTCTCAATGTCAGAGATGGGGATAAATGCTGGCTTAGCCAGCCATCTAACAAATGAATAAATTATATCAAAACTCCCGTTACTAACTCAAAGAAGTTCATCAATGCCAATAAACACAGCTTTCCAAGCACAGCAAGTGTAGTTACCGCACAAGCCCAGGTACCAAAAACATTAAACAGCTCCCATGAAGTGCATGATCCCACACTGTACAATGTTAAAGACATGATTCGTCTAATGACAACAACAATATCGTACCAAATTGTTCCAAATTAATGGAGAAAATTAAGCTGAGTGGTTGCACCCATTAGGAACTAGCGTTTATTTAAAAGAAAACAATGAAAATAAATTAAAAATTTGACTGAAGTTCATAGTAAAACGACAATGGACAACGTGAAACACCAAATATTTTATCTTTGGACATAACAGATCAAAAATCACACTTCTGCACACTTTTCATCTGTGAAAGCCTTGCTATTTCAAAACATTTGACATCAATATTTCTCCATTAAAAATTCCTATAGTCTAAGCTTTGGTGACGCATATTTGTCAACTTATTGTTAAAAGTCTGATCATTTTCTTTGAATATCTTCAGGATCCAGCGCCCGACAGCTGGAAACAATAGGTTCAATCTAAGGGAGTCTTGGTCTTAGTCTTGAGCTTATTACATTGTTTGGATATGCCAAGAGCAATCACAGTGGGAAGGAGCAGGTATTACTGCGTGCACTGGAGCCAGACAGATTTCAGCAGTCTCTAGTCTGCTGCTGATCAGTGGGTCATCCTCATGGCATAGCAGCCATTGGGAAAAGGGTAAAGGATACGCTGCTCAGCTTGGGAGGAAAGGCAGGCATGGGGAAGGAAAATAAACCAAACAACTCCTACTTGGCTTTGAAATCCTCCCGATGAAAAATCCCAATGCGGGTGTGATCAGCCTTGCATAAAGGTTGTATCATCTTCCAAAGTCAAATTGCTCACGATGGCACACATCCCACCCACTCCCTTCAATGGGGGAGATGGCCCAGTGGTATTTTCTTTGGGCTGTTAATCCAGTGACACGGGTAATGTTCTGGGCACTCGGGTTCGAATCTCACCACAGCAGATAGTGGAATTCAAACTCCACAAAAATTTGGAATTAAGAGTCTGACCAGGACCATGAAACCATTGTCGATTGTCAGAAAAGCCTATCTGGTTCATTAATGCCCTTTACGGAAGGAAGCTGCCATCCTTACCTGGCCTGGACTACACATGGCTCTCAAACCATAGCAGTGTGGTTCACTCTTAACTGCCCTCTTGGCAATTAGGGATGGGCAATAAACACTAGCCTAGACAGTGATGACTTCATCTCTGGAGTGAAGGGGCAGCGCTACATCTCAGCGGTTAGCACTGCTGCCTCACAGTGTCAGGGAGCCGATTCCACCTTCGGGGTGGCTGTCTGTGTGGGGTTTGCACATTCTCCCCATGTCTGCGTGGGTTTCCTCCAGGTGTTCTGATTTCCTCCCATGGTCCGAAGGTGCACAGGTTAGGTGGACTGGCCAGGCTAAATTACCCAGTGTCCAGGGTGGGAATCGTGGGGATGGGGTTAGGGAGTGGGTCGGGGTTGGATGCTCGGAGAGTCGGTGTGACTCAAAAGGGGCCGAGCAGCCTGCATCCACACAGTCGTGATTCAACGAATCTATGATAAATAGCATGTTTGCTCCCCTCACCACTGACACACGCTGGAAGCAGCGTGCTTCATTTCCCAGAAGTACTTAAGCCACTTGGCAAGTCTCCGTTCAACCCTTCAACCTCACACCCAAAAAGGCCGCAGACCGACGGGAAACACTACCGCTGATAAGTTCCACTGACAGCCAAGAAACAACCTGCCTTGGAACCACCTCGCTGTTCCTTCACTGTCATTGGGTCAAAGTCCTCGAACTTCCTCCTCAACTGCACATCTTTCCAAAGGCAATGAGGGAGGGTCAATATACTGGGGCAGCACACAACATCTACTTCAATGAATGAACTTCAAACGAAGAAACGCACACAAAGCAGATGGTCACCCAGCTACAGTGCCTTGAGATTTTAACTGGAGCTGGACCTCATCACCTCAAGGGGGAGGTGAGAAAATTAAGAATGGATCAGTAGAGATAATAAATACCTGTTCTCCAATAAACCGGAAACCCTTATCTTCTCTTATACATTCATACGTTTCACCGAGGACAGGGTTGAATGGCTTGCTCCTCGCTCTGTAATAAGCTGAAGCATAGCCTGACACAGCAAAGGCAGCGATGTAAATCTGCGGGGAAACAACGATGATGACAGTCATTAAACCCATGAGAGCCTGGGAGAGAAAACCCTCAAGATTACCATGAAACCTTGACCATTCCCCATCCGTCCCTCACAGAGGTCAGATTTGCGGTCTGGGCAGCTTAGGCAGTATGGTGACCTCCCGACTGGCTGCAAACCTGGAAATAACTCTCATCCCACGAATGAATGTGTTTTTTTTTTAAAATGGCCACGTCTCTTCTGGGAGTAAGGAGTGGGTTTCTCTCATTTGAAGAAGTACCAGCACTCACTCAGCTAATTAGTATCATGGAACAGGTTGGCCAGCTTACCATACGTTCAAAGGGATCTGATGTCCTGCTAGCTGTGTCCAACAGCTCACTGAATTCAAGCTCCTCACAGAGTCGCTGCAGTGTGTTCAGCGGTTCGTTTAGCTGGACCGGCATGGAGACCTTAGACAAGTCTTTCCCAATGTTGTTCTTCAGGATGTTCCATAGGCTGACGTGGTTCAGATTCGGGCCTGGAGCTGGCAGACACGTCCTGCGCTGTGTCCCATCCACAGACCTGCAGCTTGTAGGGTCTTTTGTTTTATCGTCTTCAACAAGAAACAGTGAGCTTTAATCTGCTTTCTCATGCCTCAGCTTTCAAACTCTCAATTCATTAACAGAGAAAACAAATCAGAAGCTCATAACGTTCAAGGGTTCCCCAATCGGAAATCCTCCATAACAGCTCCTCCCTCCCAGTCACAGTAACATCCCCAGAACTAGAGCTCTGTGCATTCCTCCAGTTCTGGGTCTCTCGCATATCCCCACTGCTTTTGCTCCATGGTTAGTGACCTCAGGCCCTATCGCATTAATTTCATCCCTAAACCTCTCCCTTAAAACGGCTCCTTAAAACCCATCCCTCTGACAGAAATGTTTCAGGACCTGTCCCACAATTACCATATCTGCCAGCGTCAAGTCTAGCTTGAGAAATGCCCTGATGTGGCACCTCGGCATGGCAAAGATTCTGAGGGGACTTGACCATGTTAATGTGGAAAAGATGTTTCCTCTTGTGAGACAGCCTAGAACTGAGGGCCACTGTTTAAAAATAAGGAGGCACCCATTTAAGAAAAAGAGGACTTTTTTTTCCTCCAAGGGTTGAGTGCCTTTGAAATTCCTTCCTCAAAAGGCAGCAAATGCAGAAGTTTTAAAGATTTTTAGCGCAGAGTGGACAGATTTTTGATGCTCACAAGGGGATGAAAGATAATCAGGGTCTGCAGGAACACAGAGTTTGAATTATTACAACGAAACAGAACCTTTGGTCCAACTCGTCCGTGCCAACCAGATATTCTAAATTAAATTAGTCCCATTTGCAGCATTTGGCCTATATCCCCTTAAACCCTTCCTATTCATCTACCTGTCCAGATGTCTTTTAAATGTTGTAATTGTAACGGCCTCCATCATTCCCTCTGGCAGCTCAATCCATTCACGGACCACCCTGTGTTTGAAAATGCTGCCTGTCAGGTCCCTTTTAAATCTTTCCCCTCTCACTTGAAATCTATGCCGTCTAGCTTCAGATTCCACTACTCTCAGGAAAAGACTTTGGCTATTCACTCTATCCATAGTCATTTTTTTTTAAACTAAGTCTCGACAAACGTCACCCCATCAGCCTCCGACACTCCAGGGAAAATAGCCCTAACCTATTCAGCCTCTCGCTGTAGCTCAAACCGTCCGAACCTGGTAACATCCTTGTAAATCTTTTCTGAACCCTTTCAAGTTTCACAACATCCTTCCTATAGCAGGGAGGCCAGAATTGAACGTAGTATTCCATATAGAGGTGAAAATCAGAATTAGTTATGGTCTTATTGAATAGCTAAAGGGAATTGAGAGGCCTTATCTTGTTTGGCTGTGATATGAAATTGCAAGTTGTCGGTGGAAGCTCTCTCTGGTGAGTTGCAGTTTTCTTAGATATTTAGGGAAATAGAATGAGCCAGACTTGGGTGTGTTGGCTTTTCACTTGACTTCATGTTTATCTTATTTATAACCACTCAAAATCAACATGGCAAAAACTCAAGGCCCTGGGTAATTTTCAACCCTCATTCTGTGGGCAACACCCAGTTTCTCATAGATTGGAAATTCATAATTTCCAAAGAATGAAACTGAAATGACAAAACAAAAACTGCATGTAATCAGAGCCACAATTCTAAACTAGAGAGAAGATCTTTAGGAATTCGCATTCCTGGCACAGACTTTCACATTACTGACTTATTAACCTAGAATTATTTCTTCTTTCAAAAAAAATGGGCACCGAAGGATAACTTTAGGGCGAAAAAAATGTCAAATATAGCACCCCTGCTACAGCTGCAAATCAGAAAATAAATTTTGCCAAAAGGTCAAGAGCTTGGACAAAGACGTTGAGTTTTAAAAAGACAGCTGGAGAGAAACACAGCAAATAGGAGCAAGTAGGAGGCCATTCAGCCCTCAAGCCTGCTGTCATTCAACTAGATTGCAGCTGATCTGCTCTCACCATTTTCCAGCACTTTTCTCATATCCTTTGATATATTTACTATCTAGAAATCTCTATCTCTGCCTTGAGATATGCTCCAACAACTGAGCCTACATCTTACTTCATAGTCTCAGGCCGTGCTCCCAGTTCCGGATCTGCCCACTCTCCTGCCTCACACTTCTCATATTTACCTTGTCAATCCCTTTGAGAATATTCTTTAAATGAGATAATCTGTTACTCTTCTAAATTCTGGAGAACATAGGCCCAGTCTTGACAATCTATGCTCAGAATTATCCCTCCGTCCTAGGCATCAGTCTAGAGAACCTGTACCGAATTCCCTCTGTAGCAATGTATCCTTCTTGAGGTAAGGAGATCAACTGTACACAATACTCCAGTTGTGATCTCACCCAAGGCTCAACACAGTTGAAGCTAAAGTTTTTTACGCCTGTATTTATATTCACTTGCAATCATAGCCAATGCACTATTTGCCTTTCCAATTACTCGCTATATCCGCTGTTAACTGTCAAAGACTTACAAACAAGGACACTATGGACCCTGTGCAAAGTGACACTTCCCAATCTCTCAACAAAGAACAGAATGGCAGGAAAATGCAAAAAGTTCATATCTTTCTACCTTACATTTCATCTGCGATGACGTTGCCTGACAGGCTAGCACTTAAAAGCCAGTACATAGATGAAGTCACAGCACTGACGGCGAGGTGAGGGAAGCGGGGTTGTTAAACAAGAGGCCTGAGTTGGAGAAACAGAGTTACGAGGCAGACTGTTGAGCTAATAGATAGCCAGGCTCAACTTGGGCCAGAAATCATCATGGAATCAGTGGGAAGTGAACTGTCAAGCCAGTACCTTCAGCCAACAGAGGGTTGAGGCAGGTGACAGTGAGGCAGAGCCGGGTATATGTTTAAACTCACTTTCTTTTAAAGGGACTTAAACTTGCTTTTCATCCACAAATCAACCATTTGCAGGCACACGACCGGAAAATAGCTTCAGTTTGCACCAAGGATGTAGGGAGCAATCCACAAATTACAGAAGAGTTCAAGTTTGAGAATATCAAATCTCAACATTACCACTAGGGGGCAATGCTCAACAAGGTACAGCTACTTTCCAGCGGAGGAACACATCAGACATGTAAACAATGTGCACACTTACTCTGTGAGGGTCAGAGACGGAACCAAGGTGATGGAATTAGTAAAGGAACAGGCTCTCTTTCCGTACAATGCTAGGCAACCAGCTGGAAATCAGTGAGAAAAACAGAAATTACTGGAAATGCTCAGGTCTGCCAGCACCTGTGGAGAGAAATCAGAATTAATGTATCAGGCCCAGCAAGCCTTCCTCTGAACTGGACCCAAAACATTAACTCTGATTTCTCTCCACAGATGCTGCCACACCTTCACATTCCAGGCACCCAGGCCGGGATTTCCCAAATCCACCTCCCACTTCCCCCTAGGATAAGGGCAGGGCATGCATCAGCTGCCCTAATTTCTTTCATAAGATGAGATGGGACGGTCTCAGTTTCTAACCAGGGTCAACAGCAGAAAACAATGTGCTTTCTCCAGCAAGGCTAGACACCTTGCTCAGGAAACAAATGTTACAAAATGTCAAGAGGACCTATGCCAGGACTGAAAAACTCCGATACCCCACACCTTCATGAGACAATTTTCAGTTTTCTAAAACTCTCGTGCAACGATACTTATCTCAACTCCTCTTATCTTAGCAACGCAGGAGGTTTTAGCTGCTCATTTCTTTCCCCTCCTCAGTTTTACAAGAAGCGTTTTACAGAAAAGCATCAACTTAATTTGCTGCTCTGCCCAGTCTGCTTCAACTTATAGTTTATTTTGCTCCTTTCCAATCCTAGTGTTAAGTCTAGAAAACCTTCTCTATTGCCTTGTGTTCTCTTTAGAGCAGAGAAAGTCAATGGGATTCATCGTAACCATAGGTTTAAGGTGAGAGGGGAAATGATTTAAAAGGGGCCTCAAGGGTAACTTTTTCCACTCAGGGGGTGGTGCATGTATGAAACAAGCTGCCACAGGAAGTGGTGGAACCTGGAACAATGATAAGATTTAAAAGGCAGCTGGATGGGTATATGAATAGGAAGGGTTTACAGAGATACTGGCCAAATGCTGGCAAATGGGACTAGGTAAGGTTCCTATGTCTGGTCAGCATGGACGAGTTGGACTGAAGGGTCTGTTCCTGTGCTGTACATCACTATGACTCTACAAGAAATGCCCACAACTAAGACCATTGATGGGAAGAAAGCATTTTCCACTGGGAAGGGGTCAGTAACCAAAGGACACGGATTTGAGATAAGGGACAGCCTTCTGTAATGCAAGATGATGATTTTGCATTGTGGTGGTCCAGTGGTAAGCATCACCAGATCTGGCTCAGCAACCTCAATCTGGTAAAAGGTGTCTCTGCTGCATAAATGTTGTAAAAGGGAGGGTTGCATGTGCACCACACAGAAGGTATTTATGCAGATAGTCAGCACCCTTCAGATGACATTGACACATCCGTGCACACATCAATGAGTGTATGCCAACGGAATTAGTACATTCCATGGCAATATTGTTGGCACTTCTTCACTAATCATGTCTCAAAGTAGAAAATGAAATAACCTCCCCCCTAATATTTCAACTTCTCACTTTGTTCATGTCATTTTTCCTGCAGGTGCTGGACTGAGAAGTTTGTATCAGCTACAGATCTTCCAGTTCAGACTGGGTTTGGCAGCCTGACTGAAGGCAACATGGGCAAATACTTCTCCCAAGCCCCGACAATTACTGCAATGGCTATGATTTGTGCAGGATCGACTGAGGCTACGAAGATGGAGATCAGAATCCTAAGGACAAATAACGCAGACAGAGAGGTTGGGCTGAGTGAATCAGTAACAAGAGGTCATGGAAGCATTTAAACAAAAAGATGTTTGAAATTCAACAATGGAGGGACAAGTGAAGTCAATCAAGGACAGGCGTGCAGTATTTTGTGCTGGGGAACAAGAGAAAAGGAGAACAAAATAATAGAAAACAAAAGGAAAGAATAGCAGCTTCAGCCTCACATCGAGGCACGTAATTCTGAATGAGTTGAACTAAATGCGGGGCAAGACAGAGTCAAGCAAGCAGAAAACTGAAGTCTTGGGGTAGGGGTGAAGGCGGTATGGGTGAATGTTTTGGAGAGAAGGGGACAGTGGTAACTGCAGAGAATGAGAAGTTTTAAAGGAAGACAGTGTGAAGGCCAAGTTAGAAACAAAATCCAGGAAAGGATTGGGGTCAAGGACATAGCATATCTAGCAGCAGAAAAGAAAGATCTCAGGATATTGTTAATGTGGTTGTATGTAATGACACAAAATGCAAGCTGCAGACAGCTGCTCACGTTACTGATTTAACAAACCAACCGGTCAGTTCCTGAATGGATGCTTCCACAGTGTCTAGATTCTCCTCAGAGTTGCTGTTAGTAATTTCACTGGTAGTGGAGTCATCGTCATCTGACATCTGTAACAAAAGCAAAGTGACTTGGATTTAATGCGCATTTAAAAAGCGAATGGCAATGAACTCATTTTGAGCTTGCTTCTTCCTCACCCCGCTGTCACAGACCCTGGTCAACGTAACCCTGTTTAGACCACACCTACTTCATTCTTGGCAGATGCTACTTCTTGTGCAATCAAAGAACTAGGCTGAAATCTCTTGATCCCTTATGTTACCAAATTAAATCTCCAACTCAGTTACCTCGTTGTCAGAAGAGCACGCTGACAGCAACACATCCTCAGCATCAAAGAACTCAACATGCGACTCAGACAGTGATGCGTTGCTGTCTAAGGACAGCTGTTGAGCCAGCGATCTGTTACAAGGCACCTAAATATAAACATTTTGAAAAAAGAAAAAACATCAGCTTAACACATTCAGAGGCACTCTTAATCCTTACGGTATTTTATAAACAGTTCTCAAGAATCATAGCCTTTCCCACAGCCCTCAATACATTTTTCTTTAAAAAAAATCCATTCATGGGATGTGCGCATCACTGGCCAGGCCAGCATTTATTGCCCAGCCTAATTGCCCAGAGGGCAATTCAGAGTCAACCAGATTGCTGTGGGTCTGGAATCACGTGTAGGCCAGACCAGGTAAGGATGGCAGTTTCATTCCCTAAAGGGCATTAGTGAATCAGATAGATTTTTCTGACAAACAACAATGCTTTCATAGTAATCATTAACAAATTCAAATTTCACCATCTGCTGTGGTAGGATTCATATCCGGGTCCCCGGAGCATCACCTGGGTCCCTGTTAATAGTCCAGTGACAACAGACCGAGACCATCACCTCCCCCGGTCTTGTCAGAGCAACATCAACAAGTTACATGAGGCACTAGAAGAAATTGCAGAGTGGAATTAAGAAGGATGACACCAGAAACGGACAGGCATTGATGGACTGAGGACTAATAGGCTGGGTCTCTTTTCGCTTCAAGAAAGTAAACTGAAGGGTGACCCAACTGAGATATCTAAAATAAGGAAAGATTTTGATCCAGAAAGAATGTTTCCTCTTGTGAGGAGGAGCACAACCAGGAGGTCATCAATATAAAAGATAGTTATCAACAAATCCATCAGGGAAATCAGAAGATAGGTCTTTCTCCAAGTAGTGGAGAGTAAGTGGAACTTGCTACCACAAGGAATTGGTTGTAGAACAGAGTCAAGATACGCATATGGAGCAACTAGACCAAAACAGGAAGCAGGAACAAGGTGGTGATTTTAATGCTTGTGAACCTAAATGAGAAAAGTGGGTGGAAGCTCAGATAGAGTATAAACAAGACCCTGGGCTACCCGGTTCGTTTCTGATCCTCATGTTGTTGCACATCCTTTGAGCAAGTCTTCCAAAGCTAAGATAACATGTTTTTACCACTACTCCAGTTCTGCTGCACAAGATAACAAGCTCAATATTTATTTTTGCTTCAACAGCGTATTCCAGTTTGTACAGAATCATCGAGAACAAAAGCAGCCAATTGTACTTGAGCTGGGTCTGTGGAAGCATTCCAACGCCCATAGTCTCAACAACTTTCCATTTCAAATCAATACCCAACTGCCTTCTGAAGATGACTAAATAACACCTGGGAACGAGGGGAGGATTTTTTTTTAAATGCAGCAAGTTCTGTTGATTTGGCACATGCCAGGATGTGTAAGTACAGATAATTCTAAATAATAACATTCAGAAGAAAGTTGGATGTGCTCTTTGAAATGGAATAAATCTGAAGGGATATGATTAAAGAGCAGGTAAGTTGGAAATGCTGATGATTCTCAGAGCTCCCCAAGCACAGCAAATTGAGTGGCCTCTTCCTGCGCTACGTGGCCCAATCAACTCCTATGCAGAGGGAAATAGGAGAATATCATGGAAACTCCCTATTTTCAGGCAGATATTGCAAGATTCTCAGTCCAGCAACACAAGGGCTCTATGTCAGAATACCCCCTTTGCATGCCAAATACATTGGCACCTTATTTTCAAAACGCATTGTTATTTGACTTAAGCCAAATTGTATTAAACAGGGTAACTTGAGCAAGCATTTCCAAAACACCAGGACATCTAAAAAATCTTACTAACTTCAATTCGATACAGTAAACAATATGAAATCAGCTGAATCTTGATCTGTAGATAAAAGACTGCACCATAACTATCAAAAGCAGCAGCAATTAACAACTTCTTTTGGAAAATGTGTGCTGGACTTGCAAGTAAATTTCCTAGATATCACACAGACTAATCCTTATAACCCAATAGACTGCTTCTCTGCTGGTTATTCACACCTGATGCTGGATATCCACGTATCAGTTGTACCAAGGAGAATCGTGCAGGTCAGTGAATCAGTTAGGAAAGTGAGGAGTGAGAATTCAATCATCAGTTTAAACACAGATTTTTCATTAAACTTGCAGCTCCAGGGGTGCAGCCCTAAGATGGAAATCTCCAATCTCTGTGTAGCGCCTTCCTGTTAATGAAGCCACCTGGTCACAAACTAGCGAATGATGACCAACAACACTGTTTCAATGGCTATACTAGCCTAGAAACCAGCAAGTTTACACAAACAAAAATAAGGACAAATGAATAAAAAGGTCCTTGCCGGTGTGTACATTCCAAACAAGCCTCCTTGCACCTTCTCAATCCAACTCCATCAATATATCCTATTAATAAACTCCCTTTGGGTACCTACCTAGCTGCCTCTTGAAAGCAGCACATGTGGCAGAAAGGAGTGGGATTAATGGGTCAGCACAACATTGTGGGCCGAAGGGCCCGTACTGTGCTGAACTGTTTTATTAACAGGATTAGATGAAAACAGCACCATCGCTAGAGGTGTATGTTGACGATCAATGAACATACCATTGTAAAAATGCTCTAAATCATGCATCCCTATTGATGTAAATGGACCTAGCTGTTTGCCAATGAAATTGATTAGAAACAAACTGAATACAAGATCGAGTGCTCAGTAGGAGGATTCTGGTTTACCTCTTCAGCTTTGACAGGAGTCAGTGGATCAGTCACTACATCTGTAAAGCTGGACAGGCACTGGATTCGGTGCAGACGATTTCGGAGATCAGCATTCTGAGACATGACCTAGAGACATTCCACAGGTTAATCTCACTGAAGTAAATACAGCCTTGCTCAAATAAGATACACCTTGGGTTTGCGGGATAGAGTCAAACTCTAATGCTCATTTCTTCATACACTATTGTCCAGAACTGAACTGCTTCGGTGACTAATCATATTTTTGAAATTTAAAAAAATTTCCAATTAGTCTCAAGAGAGTTTCACTTCAAGACAGAGTTTACAATAGCGTTTTAAATTACCCGAAGCTTATGTTGCAGAGTGGAGTTAGTGCTGGAGGGCTTTCAACCTGTTAGTCAAACTTGCATGGCACAAGTTTCCGAAGAAAACATCAGAAATTGCTGGAAATGCTTCGCAGGGCAGGCAGGCTCTATGGAGCGAGTGACAGGGTTAATGTTTCAGGTTGGAAGATTCATACTCCACCTGAAACATTAAATCCATTTCTCTCTCCATAGATGCTGACAGACATGCCAATTCAGATGCAGATTGAGCAGTAACTTTCAGAAGAGATGAAGTTGGATATGTACCCGAAATGGAGAAATCCGTACAGATGGTAGTCAATGAGGAAGTGAGATGGAAGATTCAGAATCTGCAGGTAATTTGCTTTTATTACAGATAGGAGCATACACGGGTATGCGTAGCATGGTAGTACAGCAGGAAGCTGAGTAAAATGGGCAGAATAAAGATATTCTCACCTCAGATAAGGTGTTCTTTAGGTGTGTAATCTGAATGGTTGGTGCAGTAGTCTCCAGTTCCTTCTCCCGCCAGATCTGCTTCAATTTCTCCCTCTCGATCGCGAGGGTGTTGAAGAGGGACTTCAAACCTGAATGAACTGGAAGAAAAAGGGGAAAAGAAAAGGTGACGCAGTTCACAGGGGCGCTCAGTCTTTTTAAAGCGAGCACATCCTTTTAATTTCTCATTCCTTTCCTCCCCCATGTCACACTCACCAAACAGACTGCACGGTGCAGATGCATAGTGAGGGGTGGGGTCTGGCTATTTCACTGTTGCACTCAATGGTCAAACTGTGTGTGCGTGTGTGTTCAGCATCATATTACAACGGCGACAATTGCGTAAGGCCCTAAGCAGTGTTCAAGACAGCATGACTATCTTCTGTTCTAAGGATTTCCCCCAAGCTGCTCAGTCAAGATGGAGAACTCAATTTAGAGAATGGCTTACAAGGGGAATGCAACAGCAGACGGCAGTATAGTGGTAGCGTCATAAGAGCTCAAGGGCCAGGCTAATCCTCGGAGATTATGGTTCTTGTCCTGCCCACTACAGCTGGTGAGATTGAAATTCTTATGGCCTTTGCTTCACTACATGGTCTGCTGATAGGAGAGACACTGCATTCCATTGCTATTCCTGCCACAAACGGTCAACTCAAACTCAGTGACATAGCCCACACTTTTCAACAGGATAAGAATTAAACCTCATGGGAAAAGTTTAAACCACACATTAAAATAATGCACTGTGAGGCTGGATGAACACAGCAGGCCAAGCAGCATCTCAGGAGCACAAAAGCTGACGTTTCGGGCCTAGACCCTTCATCAGAGAGGGGGATGGGGGGAGGGAACTGGAATAAATAGGGAGAGAGGGGGAGGCGGACCGAAGATGGAGAGCAAAGAAGATAGGTGGAGAGGGTGTAGGTGGGGAGGTAGGGAGGGGATAGGTCAGTCCAGGGAAGACGGACAGGTCAAGGAGGTGGGATGAGGTTAGTAGGTAGCTGGGGGTGCGGCTGGGGGTGGGAGGAAGGGATGGGTGAGAGGAAGAACCGGTTAGGGAGGCAGAGACAGGTTGGACTGGTTTTGGGATGCAGTGGGTGGGGGGGAAGAGCTGGGCTGGTTGTGTGGTGCAGTGGGGGGAGGGGATGAACTGGGCTGGTTTAGGGATGCAGTGGGGGAAGGGGAGATTTTGAAACTGGTGAAGTCCACATTGATACCATATGGCTGCAGGGTTCCCAGGCGGAATATGAGTTGCTGTTCCTGCAACCTTCGGGTGGCATCATTGTGGCAGTGCAGGAGGCCCATGATGGACATGTCATCAAGAGAATGGGAGGGGGAGTGGAAATGGTTTGCGACTGGGAGGTGCAGTTGTTTGTTGCGAACTGAGCGGAGGTGTTCTGCAAAGCGGTCCCCAAGCCTCCGCTTGGTTTCCCCAATGTAGAGAAAGCCGCACCGGGTACAGTGGATGCAGTATACCACATTGGCAGATGCCGGGTGTGGTGGGGTTGGAGGGCAGTGTGGAGCGAACAAGGGAGTCACGGAGAGAGTGGTCTCTCCGGAAAGCAGACAGGGGTGGGGATGGAAAAATGTCTTGGGTGGTGGGGTCGGATTGTAAATGGCGGAAGTGTCGGAGGATAATGCGTTGTATCCGGAGGTTGGTAGGGTGGTGTGTGAGAATGAGGGGGATCCTCTTGGGGCGGTTGTGGCGGGGGCGGGGTGTGAGGGATGTGTCGCGGGAAATGCGGGAGACGCGGTCAAGGGCGTTCTCAATCACCGTGGGGAGGAAGTTGCGGTCCTTAAAGAACTTGGACATCTGGGATGTGCGGGAGTGGAATGTCTTATCGTGGGTTTGCCCCAAGAGGATCCCCCTCGTTCTCACACACCACCCTACCAACCTCCGGATACAACGCATTATCCTCCGACACTTCCGCCATTTACAATCCGACCCCACCACCCAAGACATTTTTCCATCCCCACCCCTGTCTGCTTTCCGGAGAGACCACTCTCTCCGTGACTCCCTTGTTCGCTCCACACTGCCCTCCAACCCCACCACACCCGGCACCTTCCCCTGCAACCGCAGGAAATGCTACACTTGTCCCCACACCTCCTCCCTCACCCCCATCCCAGGCCCCAAGATGACATTCCACATTAAGCAGAGGTTCACCTGCACATCTGCCAATGTGGTATACTGCATCCACTGTACCCGGTGCGGCTTTCTCTACATTGGGGAAACCAAGCGGAGGCTTGGGGACCGCTTTGCAGAACACCTCCGCTCAGTTCGCAACAAACAACTGCACCTCCCAGTCGCAAACCATTTCCACTCCCCCTCCCATTCTCTTGATGACATGTCCATCATGGGCCTCCTGCACTGCCACAATGATGCCACCCGAAGGTTGCAGGAACAGCAACTCATATTCCGCCTGGGAACCCTGCAGCCATATGGTATCAATGTGGACTTCACCAGTTTCAAAATCTCCCCTTCCCCCACTGCATCCCTAAACCAGCCCAGTTCATCCCCTCCCCCCACTGCACCACACAACCAGCCCAGCTCTTCCCCCCCACCCACTGCATCCCAAAAC
This sequence comes from Stegostoma tigrinum, assembly GCF_030684315.1. Classification (NCBI taxonomy): domain Eukaryota; kingdom Metazoa; phylum Chordata; class Chondrichthyes; order Orectolobiformes; family Stegostomatidae; genus Stegostoma; species Stegostoma tigrinum. The sequence continues at coordinate 10,294,708 of NC_081384.1, forward strand.
CAGTCCAACCTGTCTCTGCCTCCCTAACCGGTTCTTCCTCTCACCCATCCCTTCCTCCCACCCCCAGCCGCACCCCCAGCTACCTACTAACCTCATCCCACCTCCTTGACCTGTCCGTCTTCCCTGGACTGACCTATCCCCTCCCTACCTCCCCACCTACACCCTCTCCACCTATCTTCTTTGCTCTCCATCTTCGGTCCGCCTCCCCCTCTCTCCCTATTTATTCCAGTTCCCTCCCCCCATCCCCCTCTCTGATGAAGGGTCTAGGCCCGAAACGTCAGCTTTTGTGCTCCTGAGATGCTGCTTGGCCTGCTGTGTTCATCCAGCCTCACATTTTATTATCTTGGAATCTCCAGCATCTGCAGTTCCCATTATCTCTTAAAATAATGCAGTTCTGTTCGCAAAGTCAAATAGAACAGGGAAATGATTTGTGCTTTGCTGTTGTGTCTCCTTTGACTGGCTTTTGGTATTTTTGCCAGTTTCAAAACAATGCTGTTGCTGATTAAAGATTTAAAAGAGAAATCCAAATTCCTCTTTCAAACAATTGAATGTCACAAGATCTCATTCAAAACTGTTGTGTATAAAGGAATTAGACAAAGCAAGCATGATTAACTTTATAATATGCATACAACTTCATTTGTTCTGCACTCTGATTCACTTCTTGCTTGTCCCTCTGACCCCTCCAATAATTCTTCTTTCAGACTTATTCATTTTAGGGCCCACCTTTAAGTATTTCGTCCTGTGGAGAACTGCCTCAGCTCCAACTACTCTGAGGTGAACCTTTCACTTTCTCTCTACTCTGGAGGGGTCAGTTCCTTAATGAAGTTGGTGCTCGATTCTGTTCATACTGCAACTCTAACTTACTGCTATTTACTTGAACCAACTCTCTGAGGTACAAATCAATTTAAACAGCAATGTGAAAAAGAAAACCTATCCCCGCAAACGACTTGATCAATTGAAACCAGACAGCTCCAACCATCTCCATGACGACATAGCCTGCACTGGACTACCCTCAAACTGATCTTATTTGTTATCTCTCATTTGCAATTTCTCCAAATAAAGAAGCCCATTCTTCCACACCTAGCATTCCCCTCAACCCACCAAGTACTTATGTTTCTCTCTTCTATTCTATCTTCTTTACACAGATATGTAAGTTTCTAAACAGTTTTTAAAAAATGCATTCTTACAAACTCTAAAACTGAATGTGTTAATTACCATCACAACAACAACACTCCTAGCTCCCCAGAATTAACTATTATGTCTGAAATATTAACATGGGCCATGAACTCGACATTTGCAGCAACACCCATTTCTCAAGGGGATGTTCATCATTTACTATTACATGGAATTTTCATTTCGTTTCTTAAAGGCAAGATAGCTACACATTTAGGACAGTGTCCTGACTTGGAAAGATATTGCCATGTATTTCCTCGATAGTTGTTGGGTCATTTCCTGGAATTCGCTCCCCAAGGGCATTACAGCACATGGGCTGCAGTGGTTCAAGGCAGCAGCTCACCAACACCTTCTCAAGGGCAACTAGAGACGGGCAATAACCGCTGGCCCAGTCAGTGGCAGCCACATCCCGTAAGTGAATTTAATAAAGGGAAAAATAAAGCACAGAATGCGGAAGAAACTCAAGTTTTTGGGCATCTGTGGAGAAAGTGGGGGGGGGGGGGGGGAGAACGAAAAAAAAACTTGTTTGACAAAGCAGAGTTGCTTTAGCCTGCAAGTGCATTGTGATAACGCCCAGTATGATTGAATGGGCAGTGTTGGTATAACGAGTAAGTGACCAAGAGTAAAGTCAGAACCAGAATTGTGACATCAGGAAGCAAGGCTGTTGAGCCTTGTATATCTATGATGCAAACTGTCATATATTGAAGACTTCAACCAGTTACAACTGCCAGTTGGCATCAACAAGTGTTCCAACAGCCACACTTGGCTGCTAAAAAGACAGTCCTGTGTCCACCCTATTCCTTACTCAACTGAGTTTGCGTTTTGCACCTGTGAAGAGCTATGCTTTGTAACAAAAAGAGCTGTAAGCTCAAACCACCCTCAAGCTTGTTCCACAATTTAGCTGGATCATGGTCCATCTGTACCTCACCTCCATTTACCCACTTTTATTACATCTACCCTTTAATAAAAAATATACCAACGCCAGCCTTGAGCGTTTCAACTGTCTTCCGGGGCAAAGAATTGCAGATAATCTGAGAAGTACAGACAGACCATCCCACAGAGACGTCAGAAAGCATTTTTACACAATGTTTGGGATACGCTTCCAGAAGTAGTGGCGCTGAATCAGTTGTTAATTTTAAAATCGGAGATAGATAATCTTTGTTAATCCAGAGTATTAATGACACAGATCGGTTATGGTCTCAGTGAATGGTTGAGCCAAGCTCAAAAGGGCTGAATGACCTAGTCCTGTTCCTATCTCTTTTTCCACTACTTCGTGTGAACTGGTTCTGCACTTTCCTGTCAATGGTCAAAACGCTGACTTTACAAATACACTACCAAATTCTGGTTGCCTCTAACAAAGCAAATAGTTTATCCGTATCAAAAGCATTCCATTATTTTGATTGCAGAACTTCAATTATCCTTCAACACTTTAAATTGAAGAGAATACTGTATTTCAACCTATTTTCACTGTTTATTAACTTTAATCTCAGCAACAGACTGAGGAATCCTGAGGGCTAAGCAGTACGGCGCTCCCTCAATGTTACCTTTCTGCGATACAGAACAGAAATCCTGCTGTAGCTGAAAATAATCTTCTTTGATGGTCATGGGAACGGAGACACTTTTCCAGTCCAAGCAGTCAGGCAAACTGGGCGTGGAGACATGCAACTTTGCAGAACGCATGACATCAGCGGTGGTCTAGAGTGAAAAAGATTGTTAAAACATAATGTAAACAGCCAGTCATCATTTGGGAAAAATGAAGAAAATCTAACCTGCCAGCCTGGAGAAGAGGCTCACAGACATTAATATTCTTCTCAGGAAATACAGCTGTCCCATGCTGTAATTATGGGCCATGGAATGTACAATGCATGCTTTCCAATGCAGAGGATGGATTTAAAAATAAATTCTTTCCCCCATCACCCCATAATAACAATGTGAATAACATTACAATTGGTTATTAAGTCTGTTGTTTTCTTCATTAAAGATTTCTCTGTTAAACCTGCAAGCATAGTTTCCATCCTCTTGTTAGCATTCATGCCTCATGCTCTGCTTGATAATAGGCACTTACTGCTTTATGAAAATTGCTGGCACATCACACGAAGCAATAGACAACTCTCAATTGCCAACAGCAGTATGCAACAAGTCCAGTCCCAGGCTTCAGTGGCTGTACAAATTTCTATACAAAACATATGGACCTTGACTAGAATCAACAACCTTTTCACAGCTTGGAAATTACTTGTGTTGCTACCTGCTTCCAAGCCCACTCTAATTTTCTCTCCCGAAGATGGTGTCTCTTAGCTACTTGTCTGCCAGAGATTCTCCAGTACCTTTTCCAAGTCACCATTCTTCATGTCACAACCAGGCCAACTGTTGACTTCACCTGATGTACAGGTGAGCGTGCATCCTCAGGAGTCAATGGAAAGCAGTCAGGGCCAGGCATCGTGTCTCATTTCCCCGCATCTCTAATTCAGGAATACTGTGGCAATAAGTTTCTAAATGTTGCAAACCCAGGTTGGCCATCAAGCCTGGCCTTTCGGGTTCGTACAGTTTATGGGAGATGGTGGCAGCATAGCAAAAGTTACCAAAATGAGTAATCCAGAGGTGTAGGTTAATGCTCTGGGAGTAGCGGTTCAAACTTCACCACAGCAGCCAGTGAGACCTGAACTCAAATAATGCAATCTTAAAACAAAAGCTATTGTTTTGTGCTTCACAATCAGCATACCTTTAAGGGACACATTCGTCATATCATCAATGCATCTTGGCACGTGACCCAAGGGTATAAAAGATCTCATACTCCATCTTACCAAGAATCACTTTGAAGCATGTTTGTGACTTGATAATTTAATTTTAGCCCAGACACACGAGTCTCAAGAATATAATGTTTGTATGTAATAGTTAATTGTAATGATTGAAAAATCCAGCAGTCAACACCACGATGTCCACATCCAGTTTCTTATGGTACAGGAGGCAAGATAGAGGACCGATCCATCAGATAAAATACCCTGCTGGAGGCAGGCTTGGTCACGGTGACCACAAGAGTGGCCAATTGTTGTTTAACATTAAACAAAAAAAAAGTCCTTTAGGAAGGACATCTGGTCTATATGTGACTCCTGACCCACAATAATGCAGTTGCTTTTTAACTGCCTCAAAATGGCCAGGCAAGTCACTGCATTCGGGCAATTATGGATAATAAACAAATGCCAATTCTGTCCAGAGCAGCACATTTCCTTCTCTGAAGGACATTAAGCAAATTAGATTTTTCTCTTTACAGCAGTTGATGGTAGTCTCAGCAATAAACCAAACTTTCGACTGCACATTTATTTATTGATTTTACTTTCCACCACCATTCATTACGGTCATTAAACCCACTCCCCGGAGCACGAGGTTGGAATTCTGGATTGGTAGTCCAGTGGCACTGTCCCTATACCACCATCTCCTTCCCCCTAATCCTACATTCTAGCAGTTTAGTTTTCAAAACAGGAATTTTTGCTAACTTTTGTAAGGCAACCTTGAGTCCTCCAACAGTGCTTCACATTCAATGAGTTACTTCTAAAGTCCAGCTGCTCTTATGATGTCGGTAACAAAAAGGGGCCAGTTTTGCCAGAAGCAAGGTTCTGCAAACAGCTGGTTGCCAGATAATCTGTTCAAATGGCATGATTAATGCCAGCAACATCAATAAGAAGAATTTCCCTATTTTCCATCAAAATACCTCCCTAACATAGCTTGTGCACACCTACCCTGAGTAGACTTGGCCTTGCTGTAATACCTCATCAGAAAGATGTCTCCCTCCATCAATGCTGGTCTCCCTCTGTACTGCACTCAAGTGTTAGCGTACATTATGTGCTCAAGTTATGGGGTGGGGGGGGGGGGGGGGGGGCGGTGAGCCTGTAGCTCTGATTTGGAGCTTAAGCATCAGCACTTTGGTCATGTTGGCTGACATCCTGTTGCTGAATTCCTTATTTAAAAAGAAGGTTTCACTAAAGAGTGATTCTACAGGTTTACCCTCATGGGAGTTGCACATTACTGCAATCAGCATAAAGCAGCCATTGAGAGACCACATTCAGATGACCATTCCCCCCTTCAAGATTAAACATGTGGGTTGCAGTCAAGCCAAGAGTCATTGTCCCATATTGTCTGCATAAAAGACTTTTGCATAGTATTTTAATAAAGGCCATTTAAGAAAAGACAAAATAAACAGATTAATTCCAGCAACAGCTGAGAAATCTCAAAAAGGACATGTTCATAATTCTGTTCTTAATAACACACAGGGTGAATTCATGCCTACATTCCTTGGAAACAATGCGATATTCTGAACTTAATTTATTCAAAATGCAATAATACATGAATCAAACAGTTGAGTCAGGATAGATTTACAATGATTTTAAGTTAGGCATTGATGTGAAAAAACCCTTTTCAGCTATCAATTTCAAACGCCCCTTCTGTTTTGAACTGCGTAGTTTTTAAATCGAACCGCACTCAAGATCAATGGCCAAAGAAAACAAGTGAATCTCCCTAATTTTCCTCCTCTTTCTGAAGTCAGAGCTTCAACTGGAATGATTCCAAATACTGAGTGCATATTGGTTCTGGTAACCTCCAGTGTAATGCCGAGGAAGTGCTGATAGTCAAAAGATCCTTCAGATGTGAAGTGCCCTGTAAAGCTCTGGGCCAGTATTTAAAGTTTGTTAGTCCTGATTTGGTGCATAGTCGCACTCATATTCAATTCAAAGCGTTTTCGGTTCAAGTGCCACACGACACTGGAACACAAAACCCACATAAGTGCAACAGTGTGGTACTGAGGGAGTGCTACACTGACAGGAGGTGTTGCCTTTCAAATAAGGCAATAAATTACGGCCTGGATGTACTTTTAAAAACATTAATGCAAAGACCTGGTGGAAGTTTTTGAAGACAGTTAGGGCATCTCTCAACGTCCTGGTCAATATTTAAGCTTGAGTCAAGTCTCGATCCGACTTGGAAAAGATCGAAGAGCCGAGTAACCCGGGCCGATATTCCTCTGGAGGTTAACAGAATGAAACGTGATCTCACTGAAACATAGGCCATTCTGAAGAGGTTTGACAGGTCCAGCAGAAAGGTAATTTCCCCTTGCTGGGGAATTGGGAACATGCAGCGGGATGGAGGGGTGGCAGTAGGTGGGGAGGGGGCGAGTACTGGAAGTACAACCTCAGGGTAAAGAAGGGCATAAGATCACTTTGGGCCAAGATGAGGAGTAATTTCTTCACTGAAAAAGAGAGATTGGACCTCACCAAATATGAGCTTCTACTGATTTGGGGCAAGATTGTTTTCACTTATTCCTCTACTCCCAAGCCCCAGGATCATGAAACTGAAGGATACTGATAACTGAAAATGCTGTGAGAACTAGGGCTCTTATGCTGGGGCAATACAGTGTCCCAATCTCTGGACCAGAAAACCTGGGCTCAAGTCACAGCTGCTCCAGCACAGATTCAGTAATTCTGCATTAACTTAGAGCCTGGAGAGAAAACTGCCACTAAAATGAGGGAACACCAGACTTAAAGTTTAGACGACTTTCTAAACAGAGTGGAATTGTCTTTACTTTGAGTAGAAATGCTAAACAAATATGTTACCTTGGTCTCATCTTTTGCAAAACTTTGGGTGCACCATATTTTGGAGGACCGTTTTTCCTTTTTTGGCTTGTCAGTGAGGAAACCCTGTAGCAATTCAAAAGGCAAAAATACATTTTAAAAAATGGCAAATGCAGCAGATCTACATCAAGTAGAACAACAGCCTTAAATTCAAAAAGACACTCAGTTTGGGAATTCCATTACACACTAACTTTAGGAGCTGCGGCTAAAATTAACAATTTGTGTCCCAAATTAATTTGTAACACGATGTCAGCCATTGCAACTCGTCAGAGAAAAAAAAAACAAGGAGTGGTATCTAACACACCCTATCACAGATGGGATTCCTGGAATATGCTGTCTTCTTAGAAATAAAGAGATAACAAGGTGTAGAGCCGGAAGAACGCAGCAGGCCAAGCAGCAGGGGAGCAGGAAGGCTGGCGTTTTGGGCCTAGACCCTTCTTTTTTTTGAAGGGGCTAGGCCCGAAATGTCAGCCTTCCTGCTCCTGTGATGCTGTGTTCATCCAGCTCTACACCTTGTTATCTCAGATTCTTCAGCATCTGCAGTTCCTGCCATTCTTAGAAATAAAGTTTTTTTTTATTCCCTCCTCCCCCTCACTCTCTCCCATTTCCTTAAATCAATGCTGTTGCTTTATAGGCAAGAGACACACTCTGGTATTTAGTTGTTATTGATCAGTGAATGCAAATACTTCCAGGAAAGGAGCAGTTTTGCAGTGTTCAGGAGCCAGTCATCTTACTGATTGCTCTTGGACTCCAAGACAGGGCCAACAGACCTTACTAGTCTAAAAGACTCAAAAGCTGGTGGGAACAAGGGGTTTCGGAATCTCAAAGTTACAAAAACCTTGCAAAGTTGCAACCTCCCTCCAAAGTAGCTGCCACTTTTCTGCTCAAGTTACAAGAGATCGGAATCTTCTGGGCAACAATTCACTGTAAACTTCCATCATCGGTGTCTATCCCCACCTTTTATTGCATGTAAACAGCACAGGCATGGCTATACATGGCTTCAGATCTTTTCTGTGCTATATCATTCCTTAAAAAACCATCCAATTCAATCTACTTAAAATTTAAGTTTTCTTTACATTGATTATTCAGAAGAGCGTGTAGCAAATTTCCCAGATTTGCAATCAAACTGTAGGCACACTAACAAAAGGAAGTACTGTCTTTCACTCAGAGAAACAGAAACAAGTAATAATTCTGAGAGATAAGTGCTCCCTTGATGATCGATTATAATTGGAGCAGTGGATTACAAAACAAGCTGTCTGCTTTTAATTTCAATGCAATTAATCCCAACTCTCTTTCATTCAGTAGCCAATTTAAAATCCCTCATTTCTGATTTACGTAACTTACAGTCATAACTAACCTGAATTTAAGACTGAAGTGAGTTGCTGCGTCTTCAGCCTTAACATCTACCGCCTTCTCCTGATGCACACAAAATGAGAATAGCTGGTTTTTCAAATGTCATGTCGCCCACATTTTGCAGGGCAACTGGGAATGGCCAATAAACGCTGGCCCAGCAAGAGATGCCCACATCTCACAAACAAATCATTAAAATAAATTGCTCTGGTTCCTTTCTATCAACACCTGTTTTATGGTGACCTACGGTCCTCCATTCTTCCTGCACCCAACTCTTCCTGTGGTGCTCATTCACAGCTGCCAGATTTTTGCTACCAAACGAACACTCCTCTTTAAACAGTTTCAGCAAGCCAACTGTGGTAGGCATCACAGTTCCAGTCCTGCCCTCGTCTGTGAATATACCCTCCGCAAACTGGAGGAGCTCATGGCTGTGCAATATCATTTGTCTCATACCTGAGCGTCTCCGAAGACGGGGGCTGAGTGAACTCTGTCCACCAACTCCAGCCTCTGCAGCAGTTTATTCAACTCTCCCAGGTTCGACTGACATTCACTGAGATCTAAAAGATTCGAGAATACACAAGATTTGTAAACTAGGTGGAAATGCTGTGAATGAGAACTTATCTCCAAGGCTCGCATTGAAAGCCCAAGGAATCAAAATGCTTTTCTTCGCAGAACATTGGTTCCTGTTTTGAGATCTGATATCAGTCAGACAAATGCTTTCCTTTTGCTTTTCCTTTCAGCTCAGACTTCTCTCCCTTTCCCGAAGGCACTAAACGATGGTCAAGTAGGTTTGAGGGGGCTAGCATTCATTTGGAAGTGGTTTAATTCTCATTTTCAAATCCTTCCATGTCCTCACACCTTGTTATCACTAACCCACTCCAGCACCAGGACTCAGGTGTCCTGAACTCATTTAATTCTGTTCCTATGAATATTCCCAATCACTGGTAGCTAGCCCAGGAAACAGGCTCCAAGGTTCTGGAATTCCCACTTAAGACACTGCCTCTCTGTCTGTCTGTCTCCCTCTTTCTCTCTCTCTCTTCAAGGTCACCCCTAGTTCTTCTGGTCATCAGCTCCAAATAATGCATCATACAGCTCACTGAATTTTGCCTCCTAACATTCGTGTTAAGAACCTGCTAATGTTTTATTCCATGTAAGTTGTGATGCACAAATACTGTCAATTTTCTCAAGCGAGTCCAAATGAAATCAGGTTATTTGGTAACATCAAAATAGGTACGTTTCTGCACTCACCATGAGTACACTTTCTAATAAGGAAACAGGGACAGAGATGAGGAGCAGGGAACTGAACCCATTTTGCTTCTACAAGAGACTGAGGCTGGGGCCAGCTCATACTTAATGCACTCAGTTAGAGCTGAGAGCTTAATCCTGTGATTGAGGGGCACTGAAGGAGGAAGAAGCATTTCTCTGAGCTTATGAACCAATTGCTGGTCTTCTTTGGGAATCAATGCCAAAAGAGGTGCAGAATTTATTTAGACAGAAAAGATATTCAGAGGTATCTGCTGCCAATTACAATGTAGATCGTCTACAAAGAACACTGGGCATGTGAACAGGTTGATATCAACGAAGAGAACTGGAGGCCTTGTGGGCCAGAAACTCCAGGTTCTTAACTCGGTGCTGGATGGCCACAGTAAGCTCATTATTTTTCTTAATTCATTCACAGGGTGAGGGCGTTGCTGGCTGTGCAGCATTTATTGCCCTTCTCTAATTGCCCAGAGGGCAGTTAAGAGTCAACCATATTGCTGTGGGTCTGGAGTTACATGTAAGCCAGGCCAAGGAAGGATGGCAGTTTCCTTCCCCAAAAGAATATTACTGAACCAGATGGGTTTTTACAACAATCTACAATGGTTTCACGGTCATCATTAGACTCCAAATTCAAATTCCACCATCTGCTGAGGCAGGATTCAAATCCAGGTCCTCAAAACGTTATCTGGGTCTCTGGATTTACAGTCCAGCGATAATACCACGAGGCCATCGCCTCCCTTAGCAGCAATCGTGTTGATTATTAAGCTGGCAATCATTCCAATAAACCCACAGAGACTGGGACAGTCTCCTGGTCAGCCAGCTTGTGCTAGCTGAAGTACAATGGCTTCCCACATTAAACAATGCCATACACGTTATTGCCATGGGCAAACATCATCATTGGCAGACACACTTACACTCTCAAAATTACCTTTAACACAGTGATCCCATTCTTCAGACTGCTGTAACCATGGTAACGACATTGTCTGTCCACTTACAGGCACCGAAGGAAGCTGATCATTGTCTTTGATGATATCCTCGCTGAAGGGGTCTCTTTTCTGTGCCTAAACAATTAAGATGATATTGGCTCCACAGAAACACAGCACTAACAACAGGCAAGACTTCAATATTTTTAACAAGTGGGTTGCATCACTGGCCCAGATTCTGACACAATCGCACGGCTCTGAATCATTGGACCAGCAGTTGTTGTTAGCTGTTACCTCACCTAGTTCAAGGTCTGAGGTTCGGTGTAGATTTGTTGGGTCGACCGGCCTGTTTTCACACTGTAGGGAACCTATGGTTCTATGGTGATCTAAGTGCGATAGTGGAATTCTGGCAGTGACGGGTGAAAGCCAATAGAATACACATTATCCAAACCCAATCGTCTCATGGAGGACGCATTGAGATGAGATTTTGACCAGCTGCAGTGTGTCAAGTCATTACAGAACTATCAGGAAGAGATTTCTAGGATTTGTACCCAGCAACAGCGAAGGAAGAACAGTCCAGTTCAAGTCAGCATGGTGTGAGACCTGGAGATCTCTCAGGTGGCGATGCTCCCATTTATCTGTTGTCCTTGCCCCTCAAAGTGGTAAAGATTGGGGGCAGAAACATGTCACCGTAGTGCCTTGTGGATGGCACACATTCCTGCCACTTAGTGCCAACAATTGAGGGAGTGACTACTTAAATGGAGGTAGGGGTATAGTTGCATGTTCTATAAAGCGTTTTCACAACCTTAAGAAGTTCCAATGCTCCTTTAAAACTTCAACTACAACAGCGATTTCTCTGCTTCCTATTTTACAACCAATTGGTGCACAGCAAGCAGTCACAAATTGTACTCGAATAACATTGATTTTTCTTTTAAATCAAGTTGCTTAACTACTGTATCTATCACAGCAAAGGCGATTCATATCTTTATTGGCAGATTTACTGAACAGTAAACAAGCTTAGCTGGGGGTAGAGTTCAAATCCAGTAGAAACAGCCAAAGTTTTTCTCAATATTGAGTTCAAATAGAAATGAATACTAAACATGAATTTACGGGTCCAGGGATGGGGGGAAACATATAAAAGGCTTAGTCACAATATGGGTTTTAAGGAATCTTTTAAGGGTACAGAGATTATTTTTGTTGAATGAAGGGACAGGTGGCTCAAATGGCCTGCTCTTGCTCCTGTTTCTTAAGAAACAAGCAGCTTACAACAAAGTCTGTTTGTTAATTTGTGCATACAACGTGTGGATTTAAAGCTGGTCTTGCCAGAGCAGCAGTGAAGAAAGGAGAGGGTGGAGTTTCTTGGTCCCTCAGACTGATCTCTCTCCTCCGTGGAAAACATTTCTCCCACCCCACTCCCCAAAACCAGCACAAGCCAATCCGGGTGCCTTTAGCCTACACACAGATAAAGGAAAGCACGTTCCACAGTAGGATTTCCACATTGGGCTATGATTGTGGTCTTGTTCCTAGAACTCAATGAGAAACGAAGATGAACATTCCTGTGGAGGTGGATGCACGGATACACTACAGTGACTTACCTTGGTGCAGAGAGGTAAAACAGTACTGGCTGACAGGAATTCTGCTGTCGGAGGGATGGAAAAGTTAAATCCGTTGGCTCCATATGGAACTTTAATGGGGTCACCTTTCTGGAACAGTCGGTGATAGCAGAGTTTGGATACCCAGGTGCTGAAGACCTCCTGAGATTTCACCTGCAACAACACAAACAATATCATGTCTTGTAGTTTCCAGAATGCAAACACAAAAGTCTTCATCCAACACACCCATTCGAAAGATGGTGTTGAAAGATTGGAGCAACTGGGCTTGTATACACTTGAGTTGAGAAGGATGAATTGGGATCTGATTGAGACGTGTAAGATTATTCAGGGATTGGACACTCTGGAGGCAGGAAGTATGTTTCCACTGATGGGGGAGTCCAGAACCAGAGGACACAGTTTAAAAATAAGAGGTAGGCCATTTAGAAGAGAGTTGAGGAGAAACCTCTTCACCCAGAGAGTGGTGGATATATGGAATGCTCTGCCCCAGAAGGCAGCGGAGGCCAAGTCTCTGGATAGTTTTAAGAAAGAGATAGATAGAGCTCTTAAAGAGAGTGGAATCAAGGGTTATGGGGATAAGGCAGGAACAGGATACTGATGGTGGATGATCAGCCTCGATCATAATGAATGGTGGTGCTGACTCGAAGGGCCGAATGGCCTGCTCCTGCACCTATTCTCTATTGAGAGTTCATTAGTGACACCATGTTCACTGGAGTGGTTTAAACACAAAAGCTAAACAAAGCCAATTGCTTTGCCTCTTTGCAGCCATTTCTTTTCTTTTTTTTGCGATTCCTCAAGGAAATTCCATGACTGTAACTGGACAAATACAACAATACTACAGCAAAGCAAGCTGCAATGCAGAGCAATGTGGCTGTTTCAGTGTTATCTTTACTTCCACTCATAGGTAACAGAATATACAGCTCAGATCGTTGTATTGACGCTTTTTGTTTCATTTTTGTGCTTTTAAAGACTGTGGGCAAAAATGAGAAACATCCATTCTTTGTAAAAAAAAAGTGTTTGAACGAGTGGCTGCAGTTTTGAAAGCAAGCAACCTGACACCTCAGTCAAACATTGGGTCAACAACTGTCTGAACACGTAAGAATTGAAGGTTACTTGTGGATGATTTGGAGCAGACAGGTTGTACTGATGCAGTTTTCATTGGAAACAAGGTGACTGGCCTATGGACTAGTGACCAGTAATCTTTTTGCCTGCCAGTAACTACATGATTGTTCAGTTACCTGAGAACCAGTCTGGAGCTGGGAACAAGTTACAGAAAGAAGTGTTCAGTTCTTCCCCAGCTTGTGTGTGGTCTTTCTGTTCTCTGCAGTCAAAATTCACTTTAAACGCTGAAGGAAAGCCCCTTATCTTTCATGTAAGAGCTGCTATTAACAGATTTTCACTGACAAGTCAGAAATATTTTATAAGAGAACCACCCACAGGGCATCTCTTAATAATATGCAGAAGCATCTGGGGAAAGATGATTGAAACTACATGCTGGTAGGCAGAAACTTCGAAGGCTATCTCAAACAGTAGAACTGGGGAACAAAGATTACTGAACTGTCTTTCCAGTTCTGTCCTCTTTGTCCATAATCTATTTTATGTTGTTTGCCTATGGAGGGAGAGAATATAAGATTGTCTCTTGTACTTCTGCCAATTACCTCAAATCTCAATCCTTCAGACACTGACCATCTATCACTGGAAATACTTTCTCCTTGTTAACACTATCAAAATCCTTAACAATTCTGAGCATTTCCACAGACCCTCCTTGCAACCTCTCTTGCTCAGGACGACAGTCCAAACTTCTCTAGTCTCTTCACATAATCAAAGTCTCCCATTATTGGTCGCACCATTCCAAGGCTTTGGTATTCTTCTTGAAACTTGGCATCCAGAAATGAACTCAATGTCCAAGGTGGACCTTTTGGTTTTCTATGTATTCCTCTAGTTATAATGCCAAGCATATGAAGGAAAATATCGCATTGGAGGCACTTTTATTTCTTATTTCATTTGTACTTTCAAATTTCATATTTTTCATTTGACTTTCCTCTTAGCTTACTTACTCGGTACCCAATCTCTATTTTCTCCAGTTTCAGGCTGGATGACAAGCAACTTTCAAGTATCTTTGATACAACAGGTAAGGAGAAGCTGTTCCCAATGAAAGTGGACTCACGTAGTCAGTGGGACAGATTTAAAGTCATTGGAGAAGATAAAGAAAATTTACAAAAAACAAACAAACAAACAAACAAACAAACAGCAAATTGCTAAGGCCCGTATTTGTGTGTCCTGAAAAGGGTTGTAGAAACCATATTCAAAATTAATTGAGTGTATATCTGAATAAGGAAAGATTTGCGGGTCTACAGGGAAAAGCAGGAGAGTGGAACATATTGGCTCTATCAAAGAGCCAGCAATCACAGTGGGTTGAATAGTCTCTTGTGCTGTGTAGACCCAGGGCTTCAATGACAGAAAACAATACGCACAGAACTGGGGAACCGATCAGAGGCTGTACTGTAGTAATAAAATTCTTATCTCAAAATCAGATCAAGCAATTGGATAAGTCAAACTAAATGATCAAAGGGAAAGCAATAATCCCAAGCTAATGTCTGAGAGCCATGATTTGAATCCCACTACAGCAATTCAACAAAAACCTAGAATAAAGTTGGTCTAATGGCAAATGTGTAACCATTTTCAATTGTTGCAAAATCCCAAGGTTATGGCCTTCGGGGAAGGAAATGTACCATCTTTACCCTGTCCGACTTACATATGACTCAAGATCAAGTACAATGTCATTTGCTCTTTACTGCCGTGAACAATTATGGATAAGCAACAAGTTCTGGCCAACCCAGCAATGTCAACATTTCAGCAACAAATAATAAAAATGTCACAGCTTACACAGCCTTATGAAAAGTCTACGCAGGAGGGTCAAAGTCAATGTTAACTTGAATATCAGGAAAGTCTTTACAGAAGGTGAGTGAGATGAATGTTAACCTTGCCAGCAATGCTCACAGTCCATGTATACATGCTGGAAGGACACACTCCTCAAGCTCCAACAAGTTTATGTATATGCGGAGCCCTAGCAGGTTTAAGACAAACATTATTTACCTTTAGATGATAGAGGTTCTCTTCTGCGTCTAAGTCAATGCGTTGGGATTTCTTGTTGATGGACATTACCGAGAGGCCAATGTTGATTGAGCCACGGAGCTTCCCTCTCAGTATCTGTGACATTGACAAAAGTTATGGTTATTAGATGCCAACGCAGTTCTAAGTTATTTCAGATGAATGCTGTTGTAGCAATCATATAAACAACAAACAAAGGGCTACTTACATCTTGCTGAGTCTTGGCGTACTTCAGAACGCCTTTTTCCAAAATAAAATACCTCTGAAAAAGGCAAGAAAACAAAACAGCTAATATACACTCTTCGAAAGCTTCATTTTTGTTTTAAATTTCCTTGACCAAAGATGGCAACTGTTGCCAGAGTACAGCCCTACTGGTAACTTCAGCCATATTAGATTTAAAATGGATGTCTGACCAACAGCTTAAAGTGCAGGTACATACAGTGAATCCGAATGGAAACGTTTTGTATCTAACTGCCAAGCAACATTCACCCTGGAGACCAGTTACTAGTGGTGTACCGCAAGGGTCGGTGTTGGGTCCACTGCAGTTTGTCATTTTTATAAATGACCTGGATGAGGGCGTAGAAGGATGGGTTAGTAAATTTGCAGACGACACTAAGGTTGGTAGAGTTGTGGATAGTGACGAAGGATGCTGTAGGTTGCAGAGAGACATAGATAAGCTGCAGAGCTGGGCTGAGAGGTGGTAAATGGAGTTTAATGCAGACAAGTGTGAGGTGATGCACTTTGGTAGGAGTAACCGGAAGGCAAAGTACTGGACTAATGGTAAGATTCTTAGTAGTGTAGATGAGCAGAGAGATCTCGGTGTCCATGTACACAGATCCTTGAAAGTTGCCACCCAGGTTGACAGGGCTGTTAAGGCGGCGTACAGTGTTTTAGCTTTTATTAATAGATGGATCGAGTTCCGGAGCCAAGAGGTTATGGTGAAGCTGTACAAAACTCTGGTGAGGCTGCACTTGGAGTATTGCATACAGTTCTGGTCACCGGAGTATAAGAAGGATGTGGAAGCTTTGGAAAGGGTGCAGAGGAGATTTTCTAGGATGTTGCCTGGTATGGAGGGAAGGTCTTACGAGGCTGAGGGGCTTGAGGCTGTTTTCATTAGAGAGAAGAAGGTTGAGAGGTGACTTAATTGAAACATATAAAATAATCAGAGGGTTAGATAGGGTAGATAGGGAGAGCCTTTTTCCTAGGATGGTGATGGCGAGCACGAGGGGGCATAGCTTTAAATTGAGGGGTGAAAGATATAGGACAGACGTCAGAGGTAGTTTCTTTACTCAGAGTAGTAACGGAATGGAATGCTTTGCCTGCAGTCGCCAACTTTAGGTACATTTAAGTCGTCATTGGATAAGCATATGGACGTACATGGAATAGTGTAGGTTAGGTGGGCTTCAGATCGGTATGACAGGTCGGCACAACATCGAGGGCCGAAGGGCCTGTACTGTGCTGTAATGTTCTATGTTCTATGCCTCACCCACTTGTGTATTTTCTGAAAGTGAAACCAGACAGTCGATGATGAGCTACTGCATGGTGGGATGCACCACAGCAAAACCCAACCAGAGTCTCACTCATGGCAAGTCCAGCAGAATTTGTAAATTAATTTCTCCTGCACATCCCCCTTCTTCACTCCACACCAGCCCCACACAGGAGCTGAGAGGCTATTTATAGCAATGCTCAGGATTCTGAAGAATCTCGATAACGTGGATGCTGAGAAATTGACACATTGTTCGGAAAAATCAGAAACATTTGGGCACAGACTCAGGATACGTGATCAATCTACGAGTGAGGTTTTACTTCAAAGGACTGTGAATTTATGGATATGGATTTTTGCTATAACGCGTGTTTCATTAACGTGAATTGGCTGAAATGCAATTGATGAATTGTGAATGCTGTTTGGATAACTTTCTGCGGTGCAGGTATAGTGATTTTCTACAGCAATTATCCTATAAACACGATTTTCCATAGTGTAAGGGCACACAAGAAAGAAACTATCGTGTTATAGGAGAAATAGCTGTCCCTACAGCTCCAGAGGATTGCAGATGCTCCCTTGAATATATTTAAGGAATGCAGATCTTTTGGGAATCAAGTGATATGTGGAAAGGACAGAAAAGGAGTTGAACCCCAAGATGAACAATGAGCATCCTGAATAGTGGAGCAGGCTCAACAGCTTGAATGACCACACTCATGCTCCTAATTATTCACATTCAACTCTGGCTCCTGGCCCTGCTGAAGGCAGTCAACTCATCCAGGATAGAAGCTGGACATTTCCTGAGGTGTATCCCACTACACTATGTGGTTGCTGCATTCCACCTATCTGCCCAGGTGGCCTTCAATTGGCGTATGTGGGATACAGGCTGAAGGAAGATCCACTTCAGTACAGTTCACAACATCCCAAAAGAGAGAACAGAGGTAGACTGGACCCGAAATGTTAACTCCGTTTTCTCCTTCACAGATGCTGCCAGACCTGCAGAGCTTTTCCAGCAACTTTGCTTTGGTTCCTGATTTACGGCATCCGCAGTGCTTTTGGGCTTTTTTCTTAGCCCAAAAGTGAGTGAGTTATAAAGGAGAGGCTGGATAGGCTGGGACTTTTTCCACTAGAGCATGGGAGGGTGACAGTTTACCTTAGAGAGGAGGTTTTATAAAATTGTGAGGGGTACAGATAAGGTGAATGGCAGATGTTTTTCGCCCCCCCTAGTGTGGGGGATTTCAAGAATGGGGGCATATTTTTAAGGAGACAGCAAAAAGATTAGAAAAGACCCAAGAAGCACCTTTTTTTTTTTAAAAACACTAAGAGGTTTACGCGTGAAATGAACTTCCAGAGGAAGTAGTGGAAACAGGTACAGTTACAAAGTTTAAAAGACACTTAGATAAATAAGAAAGGTTTGGAGGGATATGGGCCAAGTGCAGGCAGGTGGGACTGGTTTAATTTGGGATTATGTTCAGCATTGACTGGTTGAATAA
This sequence comes from Stegostoma tigrinum, assembly GCF_030684315.1. NCBI lineage: Eukaryota > Metazoa > Chordata > Chondrichthyes > Orectolobiformes > Stegostomatidae > Stegostoma > Stegostoma tigrinum. The sequence continues at coordinate 10,312,723 of NC_081384.1, forward strand.
AGGGTCTGTTTCTCTGCTGTATGACTGTATGAATTTCTTTGTCCATCGCGAAAGATACCCTGAGGTTCTCTGTGCTGAACAGCATTTTGAGTTAACATTCAATAGAAAATTAAAAATATTTTAAAATAACAGTGCACTGGAGAAGGGGGAAAGGGACTGCTCATTGGCTAAAGTGATGCAAGTCTAATTCCCATTTGGAAGATTCAAAGAAAAACCCATTACTGATGTTCACGAGTAATTAGTCTCCCAGGACCTCGGCAAGTTGCCATCTGCAATAATAAAGAGCCACACAGAGATGAGCTGAAGAAAGGGAAATGCCGGAAGAGAAATTCCACCAGAAGATAATCCCTCCAGCATTGCTTTGCTACAAATAGCATTAGAGAAACCTCTAGCCCATGCTACTATTGTCACTGCATGTACCTATAGAAATTTTAACATTATAAAACACTCCCAAGGTGTTTTGCAGGAGAGACGTTAAAATTTGACACCAGATCACGTAAGAAAATATTGGAGATGAAAATCCAAAGCTGGGTCAAACAGTTAGATTCTAAGGAAGGTCTTGAAACGAGGGGTAGACATGTGGAGGGAGGGAATTTCAGTCTTTGGGGATTTGGCCACTAAAGGGCATGGTGATCAATGGTGTAACAGTTAAAACCAAACTCAAACAATTAAAATGTTCAAGATGTCAGAGTTAGAAGAATGCAAATATCTGAGTGTTGTGGAGGTGAAAGATTACAGGGAGGGAGGCATAAAAGCACAATGTGAGCTTTAAAATGGACACTGATTAACTGGCTATTAGTGGTGGTCATGAGCTCAGGGTGATGTAGACTTACTGTGAGTAAGGATATGGACAGAGTTTCGGACGATCTCAAGTGTATGGAGATACGACACTAGAGACTAGCCAGAAATCATAACTCTTACTGATGAGAGCAAGAACCCTATTAACCAAGCACTTAGAGAGAGGACAGCTTGATTCTAAAAACTGGAAGCACTAGGTAGAGGAGGGCTAAAGAGTTTAACAGAAAATCCTTCGGAAGAAACATCGAGACTCTGACCTTGTGCCAGCCTTTCAGAGGCCATTTCCTCTTCTTCAGCAGGTATCCCTCTTGTCTCTCCAGATCCAGGGATGCGTGGCTGTTGCCAAGTGGCTCCTCCATCACTTCCCAGTTCTCGGAATTCTAAACCAAAAGAGAAAATACTGAGAAACATTTGTTGGTGCGTGTGACTTTCGGTATATTTTCCTAACCCGCCCAAAAGCCTCAGCTGCTTCATTTATCTTGAACTAGGAGGAAATGAAGAGAAGATCAATCAAAATTGGTAGCATTTACTGAGCTGCAGTTTAAACCAACAAAATATCTTCAGGGAATGTTTCAATGACACTGCAATTGAAACAAGCAGCAAAAGTATCTGCTAGATAAACAACACTGCGGAAAGCAAACACTGCAACAAGTGCAGGCAGGCTCTCCTGATGGCCCTGCAGTGCTCCCCTGGCTGAACAGCTATTGACATCCTTCACCTGCTGCTCACTTATTCAAACATTGGTATTATCTCAAGCCCAAGAGTAAAGCCCTCCCATTGGGCCAGTTATCTACCATTCAGTCCTATGCTAACAATGGAGATAAACAAAAAGCAAGTCCCATAGAATCATCACTGAATCCCAATAGTGCGGAAGCAGGCCATTCAGCCCATCAAGTCCACACCACCCTACAAAGAACATTCCACCCAGATCACCCCTATCCCATCCCTGTAACACCATTTCTCATGGCTAATCCACCCAGCCTGCACATCCCTGAACAGTGTGGGCAATTTTGCATGACTAATCCACCTAAACTGCACACCTTTGGGCTGTGGGAAGAAGCTACAGCACCCGAAGGAAACCCACGCAGACAGAGGGAGAATGCTGCAAAATCTGTACAGAAAGTTATCCAGAGTGAAACTGAACCGAGGTCCTTGGCACTGTGAGGCAGCAGGGCTAAGCACTGAGCCACTACGGCACAACCAATGAACCACACTTCCATTAAGAGAAATTGAGGCCTCTACAAACCAATCGAATTCTAACTATTTTTTAAATCAATTTGTTAAGAGTTGTTATTACACACCTGTGAAGCAGGTGGTACCTGAGCCCAGACCTCCTGGCTCAGATGTAGGTTCACTGCCACTGCAAGGCAATAGACCTTCTAGACCTCATCCTATATTTGTATTTGAGAAAGAGAAATTGTTGTGCAGGAGCCCATTAGTTACTACATAAGCAGCAAAGCCCCATTTTTGCAAAACAATTCTTTCATGGCATATGGGTGCCACTATTGAGGCCAACATTTTCTGCCCACCCCGAGTGCCCTTGTCCTGATTGGCTCAGCAGGCCATTTCAGAGGGCAGTTAAGTGTCCATCACATTGCTGTTGGTGTAAATTCACATGTAGGCCAGCTCAGGTAAGGACAGCCAATTTCCTTCTCCAAAAAAGCATGACTGAACCAGCCGGTGATTTTGTAAAAAAAGTTGATGTTTTTGAGGTCACCATGACCCAGAACGGCTTTAAATTCCATATTTTATGAATTGAATTCAACACTTCAGCAGCTGCTGTGCTGGGATTTGAAGCAATGACCCTAGGGGTCAGCCAGGTCCTTTGGTTTGCAGGTCCAGAGATCTTACCACTATGCTACCATCTCTCCTTCAGAGAACAAGCAATGGATTCAATTCTAATGATACTTCCAATCCATGAAGGCAATATACTGCATTAAAAAGGTGTATGTATCCACCAGCACCCAACACTTGCATGTCCTCCCTGAAACCCAATAACACCATTAAGAGCCTGTGAATGAAACTGACATAATCCTCCACACTGTGATCACAGGCAATGAGATGGAAGTCAGCACTATTACAATCATTTTCATTTCTTTTCATAGGTTAAAAGAATCAGGAATATTTGCCGAAAATGCTACAGATACGGTGTAAGGTTGTCATGAACTGGAGAAATCAGTTAGCACCTCAAGTAGAAAAACTTTGCTGGAAATAAATTCAGACATAAAGCTTCTCACTCAACTTGTTAATCTCACTTCTTTTCAGATTTTGTAGCTCAAGCATTTTCAGTTTTTATTTCCAGCACCTAAGTTTTTGTTTGTCTGAAAAGTCAAAAATGCACATTTGGTCGACAGCACTGAGAAAGGTCCTTCGGCCCATCAAGTCTGCTACCTAGAAGCATAAGGAGTACAGAAAGGTTGAGAGACTATCTCACCTGACGTGTGTTGGTGGGTCTTGATGAGGCATTGCTGCTGCTTCTTGTCAAAGTGGATGCTTTTTGAGGAGGAGGAAACACCTTCTCATCACCATTCATGGCTGCCTGACATTCAATTACCCACACAATCTAGCATCCACAGACTGGAGACACTTCTAGAGGTTGCACGAGGCTTGGTCTTTTGAAAAGTCCATGTTCGCACATTTGGATGCGGTCAAAAATTCCTAAAAAAAAAAAGAGTAAAAATGAAAACAAAAACAATTTTAAAAAATCAGTCAAGAATTATTCCAACATCCGTGTGGGAGGCGAAAGGCAACGAACTGTATTTCGCTGGGGTAATGTCCTCAGTTTGTGTTCATAATTGAAAGTACTTACACAGAAAACAGAACATTCAACACTGTGTTTACGGACTACATGACACTACTCACATTCCCTTCACAGTCCTATTCCTTTCTCCATTGACTCTCTCATAATTACATCTGCGCTATTGACCCAATCACTTCATACAACAGCATTCTGGGGGAAGGTGGGGGCTACAGAGAACAGACAGACACTATCCCACCTTCACACTCCCCTGTTTGGATGCCCCCCACTATTGGAAACATCTTCATGGGTTCCATCTATCCCATTATCCATCAGCCTCTCCTCTTCTATAGAAAAAAAGACCCACACACGTTCAAACCAAACTAATTACTGAATGCTGGATGTTCAAACAAAATATTTCCATGACAATCTCTAACGCTGATGCAGTACTATTGCTCTCATTGGTTTCGTACAAGGTGGTTTATGTTGAATTCAAAGCAAGTCAACAGCTAAAAGTTCTGGATAATGCAGAAGATTAGACATTTACTTCCTAGAATAGGTTGCAAAGAGGCCCACATTGACAGCTGTAGCTATTGGCTGCACCAGTCTAGCGTGATATGGCTTCAGATGTTTTCAAAGCAATTGTGAAGGATGCACAGCACATTACAGTACAGTTCAGTGACATTTACCCAGGCAGCACAATGTACAGTAGTAAGGCACTCAGAATGCAGCTCAGGCATTTTAGTGTCAGTGCCAAATTCAGTGAGCTTCACTCTACACCAGGCTGCTCCAGACTGGACTGGACCCAATAGCCACTGCTGTAGAATACAAGCCTTTGCTCTGCAGCAGCACACTCCCATCAAAATCAGATGATCGTGGAATCAGAAGTCAGAGTCCCAGTCACATAACCCAGAATGGTTCAAAGTAGGGTCTTCCTGGTCAGGTTAGGCTGCAATATTAAAATGAAGCCTGTTCTCTCCTTGAAGAGGGAAACAAGGCCCAGGGCATTACTTCATAAAGCCAGAGAGATTCCCCAGCATCCTCAACTATCTACCCCACAAACAATATCACTAAAATAAATCTTTTGGTATGACCCCCATCATCATTTGTGGAACATCCAATGTTCTGCCAACACAGACAGCCACTGATTGGAGATATAGAGGTACAGAAGCAGGAACAAACTGCTTCAGGAGGGGCAAGCAGAGAACTTACGGAAGGAAACTACAGGGGAGAGAGAGGGAAAAAAAAAATCAGGCTGGTTTCCATCCCAGCATACTCTCTGGGCTGACTCTGCTCTTATACAGCACGGTCAGGAGAAGGGCAGGTTAAAATGTACCCCCATAAATCTGGCTCTGTCGAGAGCTGACTTGATCCTTTATATAGCATTGAACAAGTCGAAATCAATGGGAAGCCCATTTCTTCTCATTACAACTGGATCATTTAAAGTTTGAGAGAAGTATCATGTGGTGAGCTAGCTGATTTGTATCTCAAGGACACATTCCTTCTCAGGAAGTCATGGTAACTGGCAGTATGACTAAACTAGGGATGGCTGGACTCATCTAACCCACGAGCTCAGCTAAGTTCATAAATCAAAAAGATCACACGTTTGACAGAATACCTTCCCCACCAACCTCTTGTAGTGTATTTTCGCCTTCACCTTGATATTCAAGACGATTGCCAACTCACTGAGCTGGCGCAATCATACAACGCCACATGCTTTTATGGAATTTAAGGTAAATTCCAAGCTCATTAAAAAAACAGCTCCCAAGAAAAGAAACCTTGGATTCTCCTTTAGCTTTCACACTGCATTCCCTGGTAGGGGTGGGTACTCCACAGAAATTCCTACCAGACTATTTGCTTTCTAATGCTTTCTCTTTCTGTTAACAATTCAGGCAGTTTTAGGAAACTGTCTCAGAAATCATTGTCACAAGATGTCAGTGCCCTTGTACTCCAGTACATTAAAACTATCTACACACTTTGTGCACAATGTAGTCAACTTACAAGGGGCTGGTTTTGTCGTTTTTGAAGTTGCAGCCAAGTCTGTAATCAAGCCAAGCTGCACAGAACGACCTCCTGTGAGATTACTCTGTGTAACTGAATGTAAATAGTCAGTGTGCAACAGAGCACAGCGTACCTGCGCTGTGAAGGATCATGAACTGTTTTGATCTCTCGCTCAACTGGATGCAGAACGGTCAGTTTCCACTTTCTCTCCACCCTGCACTCCCTAAACCCCCTCTCCCTCCACACCCCTGACCCCACCGAACTAGGGAATTCTCAAAGTATTTCAAGCAGTCCCTCCTATGCCAGTTCACCATCAGTACCTGTGACCTTCCCACTCTCAGAGACATTCCTTCCCAACATCTCAGGACTGTTGGATGCACACACCTTTCCTGAAATGACATCCCTTTAAAAAAAAAAGTGCGCAGCAGGACCAGTCAGACCAAGTTTACAGCTGAAACAAAAAAAGAACATGCAACAAGGTGGGAAAGATTGGGGGGGTATGTGCGTGAATGAGCGCGAGCGGGAAAGAATGTACGTGCTCCGTAGAGCAGGAAGTCATATTGCTCAAGTTGCGCACTGCATGGAATCTACTGAGGTTTCATACTGACCATACGAAGTGCCCAAAATGTTCCAGAAAATGGTCTCAACTCCACCCTCCAGCACTCATTAAGCCTGCAGGTAATTGACATGTTCAGCACAATTGTTCTTCCCCTCTCTCTAAATATTTTATTAACCCAGCGGTTACAGCAGAAATAACCTTTTGTATTTCAGTGCCTTATTTGCAGAGATCAGGCCTGCACCGGTGGCTGATTAAACTAACTGCTGTGCAAGTGAGCGACAAGCAGCCCCGGATCATCACAATATCAGCAACCGGCCGAAACATAAAACCTTGTCACTGTCAAGAACTTCTCTTGTCTTTTGAAAGCACATCGCAGTCTGCCAGGGCTGCCACTCAATTGCCACATCCTAGTTAAGGAAAGCTAGCAACCTGTTCAACAACTGTGAACAACATAACGAACCTTATCACTAAAGACCTAACTAAGTGCATTTCTCAGCAGAAAGCATGGATCAAGAACAGGCAGCTGACACCAACCTCAGTCAAACTAAGGAGAGTGATTATGTAGCTTTAGGCTGCGAAGATAAACAGAAACCCAGAGTAGCACAAGTTCTAATAATCAAATTCAGTAACAAAAGCATAAATTGCTGGAAAAGCTCAGTAAGACAGGCGGTATCTCAGAATCCCTACAGTAAAATAAAGGCCATTCAGTCCATACCAATCCTCCAAGGAGCATCCCATGCAGACCCACCCCCCCCCATCCTATCCCTGCACTTCCCACTGTAGACACCACGGGCAATTTAACATGGCCAATCCACCCACCCTGCACATCTTTGGACTGTGGGAGGAAACCCACGCAGACACATGGAGAACATGCAAACTGCACGCAGTTGCCCGAGGCTGGAATCAAACCCAGGTCCCTGGCACTGCGAAGCAGCGGTGCTAACCACTGAGCCACTGCGCTGCCCGTCATCGGTGCAGAGAAATCAGAGTAAGCGTTTCAGGTCCAGTGACCCTTCCTCAGAACATTAGGACTGCATGCTATGGGTACTGACCACCCATTTTGCCAAAACTGCACCATTAAAACACTTGTAGGTCTCTCCCAAACTATAGCAGCTCAAAGCACAATTACACCTTCCTGGAAGCACCATCTGTAGGGACTGTAATCAGGTCAGCCAAGTAGATCTCACAGAATATGAGTTCCCTGATCCAATCAGGGAGCCCTGGCTGACAGATACAAACAGGAGTGTCAGAGTTCTGTTCACTCTGAAAGCTGGCTCAGTGTCAAGTACAATGTATGTGTAAATAAAGGGTAACTAGGTGAAGGGACACTGGCCTCTGCAAAGTTATTTCACCATTCAGACTGGAACTTGGTCTGTCATGATTAACTACCAGAATGTCTGATGCCTTTGTAGTTTTATAGGTTCCAAAATAAAGTCACACTGACTTGAGTCAGCTGGTAGCAAGCTTATCAAAACAGGCAGAAGTGGGGAGGAGGGAAGAATTGAGAATTCCCCTGAACTGTCCCCCCACCACACACCCACCCAAACCAAGTGAATACACAATTTGGTCAAGATTCCAGTACAAGCCTGAGCATCTGTTGTTCTGTAAGAAATGCAGTCTCTCTGGTAACAATCATTCTCGAGACACTTGCTTGTTCAGCAGAAGGATAAGATCACATGACATTATTTTAAGAGCAAGGGATGGTTCCAGACTCTATTCAACATAGTTTTCACAGATGTTTCTTCGTCATATGCTTTATCCATGCTTATAAGCAAATCCCTCTTTCTCTTCCCTATCTCTGCAATATCTGCCAGAACCCTCCCAGGATATTTGCTTCTCCTCGAGTTCCACTCTCTCTTGTACCATCAATATTAATTATTCCAACACTGCTTGCCACAACTTGGAAAATGGCTATGTATCTTTAAGATGCTACTTAAAACCTCCTTCCTTGCCCAAGTTTTTGGCTACACCTCTACATACTTTGTTTTATAATGTCCCTGTGAGCAGACTTTTGAAGTTTCATTACATTAAAAAGGCACTGTACAATTGTTGGTATTGTTTTAAATACACAAAGTTTTTACCCTTGCTATCAAATCCATTCATTGCGCCCCATCTGAGTAATGGCCCACATTCAAATTCTAGCCTCTTGTGCATCCCTAACTTTCCACTCTCCATCATTAACAGTCAAATCTAGGCCTTAAGCTTTGCAAGTGCATCATTAGCTTCTATTTCCTTTTCTTGTTTTCAGGCTTTCCTGAAAGCCAATCTCTATGATCGCATGGTCAGTACAACTCAGCACCGAACCCTTCTCTGACAACTTTCATTCTCACGAAATGGTTTGGGACACAATAACTGCGATAGGTACAGGAGTAAAAGTAGGCCATTCAACCCACAGAGTCAGCTCCACCATTTGATGAGATTGTGGTTGTTGACGTCCTTGGCAACGTCACGGTAAACTTTGCTGGATGAGCGACCCAGAGGCCTCTGGTCTAAAGCTCTGGTGAGACAAATTCAAATCCTGTGGCAACAGGTAGCAGATTTTAAATTCAATTACTAAATCTGAAGTGCAAAGCTGGTCTCGGTGACAGTGACTATGAAGTGATCAAATCACTGCTTATAAACCCATCTGGTTCACTAATGCCCTTTTGGGAAGTCAATCTCTGCTAGCCTTACCTGGCCTGGACAACATGTGACCCTGAGCAATGTGCTTTACTCTTCCGCCCCCACTTAATGAGCCACTGAGGCCTCCAGGACAATTCAGGATGAGCAAGAGCCAGCTTCACCAGTGACACCTACATACCCAAAATCAAAATTTCCCATTGATGTATTTTTCAGTCAGTGATGGCGTAGACAATGTGCCTCAGGCAGCAAAGACCAACACCTGGCAGCCCTTCGCAGAACTTAGATCCATCTCTGGAAAAGGAGAAGACACCAACAAACCGCTGTGAAAGAAAACTACTCTGCAAAGTAGGGGGACTTGATTTGAGGTCTACAAAATCATGAGGGGGAGAGGCAAGGCGGATAGCAAGAAGCTTCTTCCCCAAAGCGGGGGACTCAATTACTAGGGGTCATGAGTTCAAAGTGAGAGGAGGAAAGTTTATGGGAGACACGTGCAGAAAGTTCTTTACGCAGAGGGTGGTGGGTGCCTGGAACACGTTGCCAGCGGAGGTGGTAGACGCAGACACAATAGCGTCTTTTACAATGTATCTGGACAGGTACATAGATGGGCAGGGAGCAAAGGGACAAAGACCCTTAGAAAATAGATGACAGGTTTAGACAGAGGATCTCGATCGGCGCAGACTTGGAGGGCTGAAGGGCCTGTTCCTGTGCTGTAATTTCTTTTGTTCTTTGTTCTAATACATGGATCTGGGACCTCCCAGAGCTCATTCAGCCTCGCGTAGTGAGGACAGGGATGTTTAAAACAAAAAGGATTCATGAAATTATTCCAGATTCTCATTTCTACTTTAGGGTGGGAATATTAGAAGAGGCAGAGTTGTGCTGGGGTTGGCAGAAAGAGAAAAGAGAGTTGAGGGTACACAGTGAAGTAGACTTTCTACTATGCCAAGCGATGCTTGAATAAAAAAAATTGAATTGCTTAAAACAGGTTCATGAAAGAATGAACTAGGAGCAGGAACAGTCAAGTCAGCCCTTCGAGCCATCTATTACCATCATTGCTGATATCACTTCGGTGTCAACTTCACTTTCCTACCCATACCTCAGAACCCTTTAACCCACTATTAATTATGTCTATTTCCTCCTTAAATTTATCAATGTCTCAACATCTTCCACACTCTGAGGTAGTGAGTTCCCCTGATTCATGATCCTTTGAGAGAAGTCGTTTCTCATTCGCTTTAAACATGCCGCCCCTTTGCCTACAACTATGACCCCTCATTCTAGATTGCTCCATAAGGGGGAATATCTGCTCTACTATCACACGGTCAATACACTTTAGCATGTTGTATAGCCAAATTAGATCTCTGCTCATTCTTCTAAACTCTCGCGAGCATAGGCCTGAACTGCTTAATCTCGCCTCATAAGAAAAGCCTTTCATCTCTGGAACCGAATTAGAACTAGTGAACTAAATCTTATCAAGTCAGGTTTGTAAGTCTTTCAAGTTACATTCATTGCAAAAGTACACCTGCACAAAACATATTACGGCAGTTCAATCATTTCTCCTGTGTTTCTCTATTTTAATTAATCTTTTATTGGATGTACAATAAATTAATGATAACAGAGGAGGAAAAAAACTTCCTCCAATGACATTATTGCTTGCAGTTTATAGCCAGATGAACAGCTTTTTAATAAAACCACAACATAGTTTCTGTTTGGGTGTGGGACAAGAATGCAACAGCAACGAATGCCAGCGGTTTAAGGTATCAGTTGAAGAGGCTTTACGTGAGGAAGCTGAGAGTGGGGGGTGGGTCTACCACAAGCTCAAAAAAGGTCATTTATCAATTTAAAAATGGTGTTGAATCGAAATTCTACAGGTCGACTGCATTTAACCCAGTCAAAACCAAGGAAGATTCAAAGAAACTTAGATTGAGACTAAAATCAACGGCACCACTCAGCCTTGGCCTATCTGCAGAAAGAGGGGTGCAAGTTGTAGTGAGAGAGCGCATCTGGAGGAGGTAGGGAGTAGAGCACTGTGGATGATAGTTCAGTGCTTTATTGCAACTAGGGCACCACTGGCCTGTAGCAGATTTCTGAGGCAATTTCCCAAAACTGTTTAGCACAACAAAGAAATATTAGATAGCAGTTAACCCTGAGCTTTCCTTAGAAATTTCTAATGGCTAGTTTGATGGAGTACATCCCACTTTCCCCTCAGCAAAAAAAAAATGCAGAGTGAAACCGAAAGAGAGGAACAGAAGTTTCTCTTCTTGCAAATAATTGCCTGAGAGTTTGGAACTTTCACCGAATTCAGTGAATGTTCCTTTGTGCTGTACTTTTCTATGTTCTCTATCATATCGTGTGGCCAGACGCTGCTACAAGAGAGAAAGGTAATGTCTAGTTCTAGGTGGATAGGAAAGTGGAGATGAAGGCACAATCAGCTACACTCTTACCAAACAATAGAGCAGGTTTGAGGTTGCAAGGGCTTATTTTGTCCCCTAATTGTTGTGTTCTTGCACCATTGACCTCCTAATTCATGTGTTCTCCTTTCCAAGTTAAGCTATTCAAAAGCACTCTCAGCCAGCATGCTACCCTTCTTACGCAGAAGATTTAAACTTATCCAAAATATTGTTCAACCATTCTACGGATTTTCTAACTCAACATCACAGATGTGCTTGCCGACTATTTAACCACAGTCCCTCACCACCTTCATTCTCTGTCTCATCACAAATCATCCACTCTTCCAGTGCATTCCTCCTGTTTTCTCCCTGCATCATGGAGAACATACATTTGGCCATCTGCGCACAACGTTCAGCAAGTTCCCTCCATCCCCTTCCACTTTCAAAACCCCTCAACTGACTATGTCACTTTTAAAGGTCATGGAACATTTCCCCCACCTCAAAGAACTATTTCACTGTGTGTTGTTAAAAAGAAAACTTAAGAACAACAGCGCGGTTTTTCAAGTGAAGGCTGATCGCTTAGTGGAACGAGCTCAACATAAGAGATTAAAAACAAATATTAACAGATGTAATTCCCACCCCAACTGTCTAAGAAGCAAACCTCACTGTCCAGCTAAGACCAACTTATTCGGCATCGACCAAGAATTGAAGCTGGGATCTTCTCATGCTGCATCATGGCTTATTCTATCTCAGCAGTCAGGCCTGTTTATAGTTTATCATCTGTAATTCCGCAGAAATATTTATCATTGACAGTCATAAAAGGGTGTCAATGTCATGATTAATCTGCCTCTAGGGTTTCTCTTCTATTTAAGCTTTTAGAACCATGAATAGGGTGTACTGTCTACATCAGCAGCAATGTGGTAGCTTGGTTTGTTTAATGAGTTTATTGGACTCATTGGAACAAAAGGAGTACACCATAAACTTGTCATATTGTAAATAAGAGAAAGAGCACTTACCAAGGGAGTCACACAAGCAACATTTGATAACAAACATTTACAATGGAAGGTTTATAGTCATCTGACTCAAATCATGAGAATACATTAGACATAATACTATTCTGCCCATCTATGCTGTCTCAGAGTCAGCAGGTATGCCAAGATTTGTCTCACTACTGCTATATAGTACCATGCTTCAGTGAGTAGAATTCTTGTTTGTGCATTGACAAGGAGTGGTAGCAAGGGAAGATTATCAGCATAATTTAACCAAAATATCAAACAATCACATGCATTACAGCACTGCCCCAAGAAGAGGGCTAAAGATGGCACAGAGATAGCACAATACAATTAAATACATGATGGAAACAGGTGCTCCATCAACTGAAACAGCTGATCAAGAGATTCTAAAAATCTCAAAAAAAGGTACAATAAACCCATCCCAGCTTGCAAATCATTCCGATAACACTAACGTTACTGGGGATTGAACCTTACGTATAGAAGTGACCACCAGATACATTAAGGATGCCATATCTTGGCTGCCATTCTGAAAGTGGGCATTTCGGATTTTATACAGTACACTTACAAATCATCACCACCTCTTGTATTTACTGTCACATCTGACACGGAGGGAAACAGGGTAATAAACATCTTGGGGTTCAGTGGGGTAGGTGTGGGAAAGCTGTGCTTGTAAGATAGGTGTCCAAGTTTACAGCCCAAAGATACAAGATTGTTAATAAATCCAATAGGGAATTCAAGAGAAACTGGTTTACCCAGACATATTAAACCAAAATACACTAGTGCTATTGTGGCACAGTGGTAGAGTCCCTCCCTCTCAGCCAGAAGATTCAGGTCCAAGTCCTGCCTGCTCTGGAGGTACATCATAAGACATTAAAACAAGTCGATTAAAAATTTCTAGAAAACACAGTGCAACCGGGATCAGCTGTTGTAAATAGAGGAATTCGTTTATTTTCTGACTGTTTTTTTTCTACCAAGACTGTACCAATGGGTTAGACCAATCACACTTCTACAATGTGCTAAATTGGGCAAGTGAAATAATTCTTCTCATAAGTCGTTCACAGAATCTGGGCATTCCTGACCAGGATTTATCACCGCTTCTCTTGAACTGCCTTTTGCCTGGGCAACAGTTCTCCAGCCACACCAGCCAGGCAGGACTAGGTTGGCAGATTTCCTTCCTTAAAAGGCAAAGAGCCGAACAGATTTGGCCAGTCACCTACATTCCAGAATGAACCAAAAAGTTAACTTCCCGAGCTGCCGAGGTGGGAACCATAGAATCCCTATGGCACAGGTAGAGGCCGCTCAGCCCCTAGAACCTCCTAACAGCATCCCACCCAGGCACACACTATCATAACTCTGCATTTACCATGGCTAATCCACTTACTCTGCACATCTCTAGTCATGACAGGGCAATTTAGCATGGCCACTGCATCCAACCTGCATGTCTTTGGACTGTGGGAGGAAACTGGAGCCCCCAGCAACAAACCACTCAGACACAGAAAGAAGGTGCAGACTCCACACAGACAGACAGTTGCCCAATGCCGGAATTGAACTCAGGTCCCCAGCACTGTGAGGCAGCAGTGTTAGCCATTGAGTCACTGTGCTGTCCACTGCAATTGTGAACTCATGACTCCCAACCACTGGTTCAAGTCTCTAGAAGGCTAACCCAGCAAGACTCCAACACTACAGAGTACTGTAAACTGCAACAGTGTACTTCACTCAAAACACAAGCTATAAATAGGGCAGATGGTGCAGCATGCAAGGTGGAAAGGGATAGTATACGTTAGTAGGACAAAATGACGTAAGATGGGAGAAGATTACATCGGAACAAACACCAGGGTAGATCATTTCAGGCGTATGGCCACATATCCTTTTTTTTTCCCCAAAGCAAGTGGAAGATTCTGCAAACATCAATCCAGAGATCTTACAGGAACCTTGTCAGTTAATAACACTGGTTCAAAATTACATAGCCTAACTGGAAACTGCAGAATGAAAAACCTGAATCACTGAAGAGAGGTAATGACTGCCCACTGAAAGGCATCTGGCACCCAGTTCCGCCAGGGAGTTTATAAATAGACTTTATACACATTCTCCCTCTCTTCATCCGTGAAAGCAGACATGAAAAACTCCCACTCCATCACCCCAAGGTATTTGTTTAGTTCACCAAAATATTCTTCACGTAAATTACTGCTGTGCACAGCACTAAACTAGTATTTCAGGCTTCACTTAATATCATCCCAGGCTTTATCCCACTCCCATGCTCCCTCAGTGTTCCCGAAGGTTCCAATTCCTGTTGGGACACAGTTCCTAAGGCAGCATTATCCCCTCCAACAGCACATCCCACGTGCTCGGTATCATCTCGTGGCAATGTCTTAAAGAGAAAGGCCAGCTGGCCAGAGTCAACCTCAGGAGCATTTCGGAACTAATCAAGGAGGGCTTGTGGCATATGGGTAATGTCCCTACCTCTAAGGCAGGAGGCCTGGGTTCAAGTCCCACCTGCTCCAGGGAGATGTGTAATAACATTCTGAACAGGATGGTTAGGAAATACTGTAAGGAGCTATTCAGTTGTTAATACCATCACAGTTAAGCTTGATAAGTTCCAGTTATCTCACAACTGCATTACTTATTCGTCATAGTTCGAGACCAATTGTAGAACCCAGAAAATAAAAAATGATCAGTTAACATAACACATACCAGGGATTGGATAATAGGAATCTTTAGTTCTTGTATAGGCGTTGGACTACAACATGCTGTGCCTTTGAGCACTAAGTCACTGGGGGCAAACTGAAAAACCAAAAAAAAACTTGTAAGATCAAAGATACACGGACAGAATAAGCACATATTTCAGAACGTCAATAAGCTGTGTTTAAAATAAGAAAATCTGTGAGAGCCACTAGACAGAGGTTTCTCTGAAATCTCAATAAAACAACTAACATGGCCTGCCTAACAAAGAAAATCATTTCACTGTATTTTACATTCACCAACATTTAGAAAAATGACAGGATCTGATTAAAATGTATAAAATTCCAACAGGGCTGGACAGGCAAACTCCCCCTGGTTGGAGAAGTCTAGGACCAGGGGTCAACTTCAAGGGATAAGGTAGGCCATTTAAGACTGAGATGAGGAAACATTTCTTCACTCAGTGGTGAATGTATAAAATGCTGCATAAAAGCAAGCTGTGGAGATTGGGTCAGAGTATCTCCAAGAAAGAGAGTGATAATTTTTCTAGATATTAAAGGCGTCAAGGGATATCGAGAGAAAGCAGGGATACAGCATTGAGAAACATTATCAGTCAAGATCATATTAAAATGACCAAGAAGGATCAAGGTACATAAAACCCTATTTCTGTTCCTACTTGTACGTTTACACAAAACGATGGATCAGATACAAAGTACAACAAGAACGGTCAGGAGCTAAATCAAAGAAATACCGAATGTGGAGAGGTGCAAGAGGAGCACAGCTCCAGAAAACAGCTGCAAGGAAAAATTCTTGGATGGAGCTGGTGGGGCTAGTATACACAAAGGAGCTTAATTTAATTCCACAGAATGGAAGATGATTCTTCTGGAGAATTCTATGGATAGAAGTTTCTACTTCTGGGGATAGACTGGCCACTAACGTCCACTATAAACGCAGTGACTCCCACAGTTATGTAGACTATACATCCTCACTCCCCTGCTGCCTGTAAAGACTCTATTCCATTCTCCGAGTTCGTCTGTTACCGTCACATATGTTTAGATGATACCAACTTCAACGAGACAGCCTCCAAAATGGCCACCTTCTTCCTCAACTGAGGATTCCCTCACACCATCATTGACATGGCCCTCAGAGTCTAACCCCTCTGCAGCATTTTGTCCCTCATCTCCTCTCTTCCCTCCAGCAATAGCGATAGGGTTACCTACCATCGCACTAGCATCCAAATCCAGATGATCAAACACCATTTCTGCCACGTCCAGTGAGATTCCACCACCAGACACATATTTCCCCTCCCCTCTCTTGTTCGCCTTCAACAAGGCCCATTCCCTCCTGGAACCCCAGTCCACTCTTCCTTCATTTCTGACAACCCTTATGACACCTTTCCTGCAATCACTGAAGGTGTAACACCTGCCCATTTATCTCCTCCCTCCTCTGTATCCAAGGGCCTAAACTTACCTTCCAGGTGAAGCAACAGTTCAGCCACACTTCCCACCATCTAGTCTTAACTGCAGGTCGCTGCTCACAATGTGGTCTCCTCTACATTGGGGAAATGAAGCATAGACTGGGGGACCACTTTACAGAATACCAATGTTCTGCCTGCAAAAATTAAAAAAAAAGGACCCTGAGCTTCCAGTTGCCTGCCACTTGAACACACCACCCCATTCCCTGGTCAATATCTGTGTCTCAGGCTTGTTGCAGTGTTCCAGCAAAGCTCAGCACAAGCACCTCATTTTCCTCTTGAGGACTCAATAACTTTAGGGCTTGAACTCTACATCCCAGTCCCCAACCCCACACACCAGGCCTTGTTATCGTAGTCAGCAATCACACGCAACCTATTGTTAGCCACAAACAGTCCCCATTAATAGCTAATCACCCTCCTAGCCGGATTGTTATAAAGAAACAAACAAAGAAACCTACAGCACAGGAACAGGACCTTCAGCCCTGCGCCGATCAGGATCCTCTGTCTAACCGGTCATCTATTCTCTCACGGTCTGTGTCCATTTGCTCCCTGCCCATCCATATACCTGTCCAAATATATCTTAAAAGACGCTAACGTGTCTGCGTGTACCACCTCCGCTGGCAACGCGTTCCAGGCACCCACCACCCTCTGTGTAAAGAGCTTTCCAAGCATATCTCCCTTAAACTTTCCTCCTCTCACTTTGAACTCATGACCCCTAGTAATTGAGTCCCCCACTCTGGGGAAAAAAAGCTTTTTGCTATCCACCCTGTCTATACCCCTCATGATTTTGTAGACCTCAAATCAGGTCCCCCCTCAATCTCCGCCTTTCTAATGAAAATAATCCTAATCTACTCAGCCTCTCTTCATAGCTAGCACCATCCATACCAGGCAACATCCTGGTGAACCTCCTCTGCACCCTCTCCAAAGCATCCACATCCTTTTGGTAATGTGGCGACCAGAACTGTACACAGTACTCCAAATGTGGCCGAACCAAAGTCCTATACAACTGCAACATGACCTGCCAACTCTTGTACTCAATACCCTGCCCAACAAAGGAAAGCATGCCATATGCCTTCTTGATCACCCTATTGACCTGTGTTGTCATCTTCAGGGAACAATGGACCTGAACACCCAGATCTCTCTGTTCATCAATTTTCCCTAGGACTTTTCCATTTACAGTTTAGTTTGCCCTTGAATTTGATCTTCCAAAATGCATCACCTCGCATTTGCCCGGATTGAACTCCATCTGCCATTTATCTGCCCAACTCTCCAGTCTATCTATATTCTGCTGTAATTTCTGACAGTCCCCATCGCTATCAGCTACTCCACCAATCTTAGTGTCATCAGCTAACTTGCTGATCAGACCACCTACACCTTCCTCCAGATCAGTTACATATATCACAAACAACAGTGGTCCCAGCACAGATCCCTGTGGAACACCACTGGTTACAGGTCTCCAATTTGAGAAACTCCCTTCTACTACCCAGCCAGTTTTTTATCCATCTAGCTAACACACCCTGGACCCCATGTGACTTCACTTTCTCCATCAGCCTGCCATGGGGAACCTTATCAAACGCCTTACTGAAGTCCATGTATATGACATCTACAGCCTTTCCCTCATCGATCAACTTTGTCACGTCCTCAAAGAATTCTATTAAGTTGGTAGGACATATCTACTATTTTGTCTGTCCAACTGTTTTTCTCTCTCTCTTTGAGCTCTATCCTCACCTATAATCTACTTCTTACCCCTTTTCCCGGCCCTAATCTCTGCATTTAAAGTGACATTTCCCTAACTACCATCAGTTCTGAGAAAGGGTCACCAGATCCGAAACGTTAAATCTGACTTCTCTTCACAGATGCTGCCAGGCCTGCTGAGTTTTTCCAGGAATTTCTGTTTTTGTTTGGTTTACAGCATCTGCAGTTCTTTTGTTTCATTTAAAAAAAGAATGGAATAGGATGCTGAGTATAATACAGCAAAACTACAGAGCCATTAGCAATTAGTCAAATGGTGACAGAGGCTGACAAGAAACTTGCGTCATACTAAGTGCCCCAGGCATGAAACAATGTCAGGAGGCCTGACATGTTCCAGCTTCTCATTCCTGCTCTGCCATTTAAATGAGACTGTGACTGATTTATGTCCACCTTGGCTCCGTAACCTTGCGGAATGAAAATATGTCAGGGATGCTGACACTGCTCATTGCTGGATCCATTTCCAGCAGGAAGGGAGCTCTTTTTGCAAACTGTTGGCTTTTGGAACACGTGCAACGTTGGCAAGGTCAGTAGCTACTGCCCAATCCTAAGAGCTTTAAGGTGGTCATGAGTCACCTGCAATTGAAAGGGCAGTTCAGAGTCAACCAGGCTGGGTGTGGGTCTGCATTCACACATGGTTGTGACCAGGCAATGGTTTCCAGATGTTCTGTTCTGAAGAACACTGGTGGGTCCATCTGGGCTTTTTAAACCCCCAACAAATCTGATAGTTTGTCCTAGTCCTAATACCACAGATTGCAGTGTATATGTTGACCGTCAATGCTTCTGACAATTGTTCTAAAAACAAGAAACAACTTGTACAAATGCCAACGTGGGTGGGTTGTGGTTTTGAAAAGTGAGAACAACATAACCAGTAATTCATGTTAATATGGCATAGTAAATTGAATAAATTATCCATCAATATGTTACTACACACAATGGAGTTTTTAAAAAAAAAACAAATTTGTTATCATCAGCATCTGAAGCAAGTTCAAATTCATTCTGAGTCACGTTAGCAACAGCATTGTTGTAGGATCTCGCTCTCGATCAGATGCGGTGCTTTTGGTTTCAGAATCATCTCCCACACAAATCATCATCCCTCCATTCAGTCCATTGTGTATTCTGCACTTATGGAAATAATCTGATGACTGTTTGTGTATTAATAACGTCTAGCTGATGACAAAACCACACCAGAGGTGGTCTGTAGCAGCACACTTATTTTCATACTTTATGAAAGTTTTCTCATTCATCAACTATTCACTTATTCCGCCCAGCATTCACCCTTGAATTGGTTGCACCGATGGGTGAACCACAAACATTAGGCCCCTGGTATAACAGCAGTTTGGAGATTATTTCTCATTGGTACCTCTGTTTCATCTGCTGGATGGGGGCCTGAACATTCCCCACAATAATAAAACGGAGTTGTTTCCCCTCGAACACTGGGACGCCTAGCCCACACGTCATAAATCCATTACTTCTTAGCATTCTCTTTCATTCGATCACTGTCCCGAGTGTCGACAAAGCTGCTGCAAGAGACTTGCTTTTTGGCATGGTTTGCCATTTAGAAATCACCACGTGCTTTAACTTCATTCTTGCAGCCACCCAGGCCTGTATTGGCCTGCTCATCTTGTGAGTCACACCCTACTCTCCAACCAGTCATTGGACATATTGAACTGCATGAGAATTTCATCATTATCCATGTACTTGTAAAGGTACTCCAGCTTTTGCCACAGTTAGTGAAGGATCACTAGAAACTGGCCATTTTGAAAGTGAGATATTGGTTGCCTCTGAACAATTTTAATGTTGTATTGTAAAACCAGACATTTCTGTACCCGCCCCACCTCCCCCCACCTTAAAGTGACTGAACAAACCCAGCTGCTGCTCTAAACTCATGGTTCAATTCGCCCCACTTAAAATGAAAATAATGCACTTCATATCTGGTAACGATGAAAAAATTCCGACAATTCGAGGACTAGTTCTGATTCATGCTTCAAGGTTTGGCCAATTGCTGGTTCCCATCCTCTTTGGACAAAGGGCTCCCCATGTTCTCATATCAGTTTGTCCACAAACATCAAATTCCCTCCCTGCAGCACAGCAATTTAATGAGTTAATAAATGTTACGACTGTTAGATTGAAGCCAGCTCTGTGCTTCATATATTGTTGGAAGTTTGTCATTTCGCAGGCAAGGTTTGTTTACATGGAGTTGTCTTAAGTTCCTGAGAACCTTCCCATATCACTGGCTTGATTGTAGGCAGCCAGTCACAAAGATCCAGTGACCCTTCTTCAGAAGGGTTAACTCTGCTTTCTCTCTCCAGATGCTACCAGACATAGTAATTTCAGCTTTTGTTTCCGATTTCCAGCATCCATAGTGCTTTGGTTTTGTTTTAAATTTACAAATAAACGTGTATTTACAGAGTGGAAAATCAGAGTTGGTAATTAACAAGAACATAATATGTTGTGATTGAAGGGAGATTTGACCTAAGTGTCAAATATATGCATGACAATTTCACAACCTGAAAAATGGGGGTTTAAGATTAGATTAGATTCCCTACAGTGTGGAAACAGGCCCTTCGGCCCAACAAGTCCACACCACCCCTTGAAGCATCCCACCCAGACCAATCCCTCTATAACCCACACACCCCTGAACACTATGGGCAATTTAGCATGGCCGATCCACCTAATCTGCACATCTTTGGACTGTGGGAGGAAACCGGAGCACCCGGAGGAAACCCACGCAGACACGGGGAGAATGTGCAAACTCCACACGGTCGCCCGAGGCAGGAATCGAACCCAGGTCCCTGGCGCTGCGAGACTGCAGTGCTAACCACTGAGCCACCGTGCCGCCGGGGTTGTCTTGTACTCTGGATTGACTTGTACATTTAAAAACCCCATTGCGGTGACAATGTGCTGAATTCATCTCTGCCACGTCTGGATTACTAGTCCAGTAAAACTACTTCCATGATCAACCCCTTCTTATCCAAGAAGGTTA
The DNA here is from genome assembly GCF_030684315.1 of Stegostoma tigrinum. Classification (NCBI taxonomy): domain Eukaryota; kingdom Metazoa; phylum Chordata; class Chondrichthyes; order Orectolobiformes; family Stegostomatidae; genus Stegostoma; species Stegostoma tigrinum. The sequence continues at coordinate 10,333,722 of NC_081384.1, forward strand.
AGAAACAGCATTAGTATCAGAAGGTACTTTTTGTTTTGTAAGCAGCAAAAGAAAAAGGATAATCGGAGCTCATTTCATCCACAAATAATTTTGAAGACAGAGCTAGAGTAACAACCAAGGTCAGTAGCTGAAACCGAGCAGTGACTTGAAAAAAGGAGTCAGTCAGTTTCAGGTTTCTCTTCCTCAGATCTGAGGAAGGGTCAACGGACCCGAAACATGAACTCTGTTTTTTCCTCCACAGATGCTGCCAGACCTGCCGAGCTCTTCCAGCAATTTTGTTTTCGTTCAGGTTTCTCTGCTGTTCACCGACACAGACGACAGTGGAGAAGTAGTCCCACAGTCACTGACGGCATTCCTTTGCTTTCTCACACAACGCCACAGGAGGAGTTGTTTATCCTCGATCTTTCAGTACAATATCATATGACGTTCATAACATTCTAACATCCTGAGCAGTTTAAGGTGGCAGCTCACCACTTTCTTCAGCAATTAGGGATGGGTAATAAAAGCTAGCTGAATCAACAATGCCCTTATGCCATAAACAAATTTTAAAAAGTGAAAAGATTACCTATTGATACTAATAACATGCTTCCACCAACATGTTCTCCAATGTACCGCTGTGCTATATTCAGACTTGATTGATAACAGTTGAAATTTCACCTGAACGATTTCCTCTCCCTTTGACGAGACATGGCATGACAATTATGCAAGTGTTAACCCACTCAACTGCACACACTGCTGATACAGCCTGAATGTAGTTAAGCAGTGTATCATGGGAAATGGCAGGGAGAGACTTGTAGAGAGAAGGAAAGAAGAGGATGTAAAGAGACAGAGTCAGAGGCAGAGGGTGAAGCACAGAGACAGAGGCACTGAATGTTAACAAGAATGTAAAACACTGGAAATGACAACTAGATCTCTCATAAGAAATAAAAAGGTGTAGAGCTGGATGAACACAGCTGGCCAAATAACAAGGCTGATGTTTCAGGCCTGGATCCTTCTTCAGAAAATTTTCTGAAGAAGGGTCTCGACCCGAAACGTCAGCCTTCCTGCTCCTCTGCTGCTGCTTGGCCTGTTTTGTTCATCCAGCTCAACACCTTGTTATCTCATATTCTCCAGCATCTGCAGTTCCTACTATCTCTCATAAGAAATGTCAGTCTTAGAATCAAATTATCAGCTCTGGAGTTCTAGCAAAAATAAATCAGGCAACAATTTTGGTTTTGTTTCATGTGAGTCAAAAGGAGAATGAACAGAAATGCACAAAAGGTCACTGAAGGTTCACTCTAAACTCAAATCTCTCTAGGTCTATCCAGGGCTCTGCTTTAAGTAAAATACACCACCATGCTGTAAGAGAGACTAGACATTGGCAAATTAACTTTGAGGAGTGAGTGGGTATTGTGTGACAGCCACACAATGGGAAGCTCTGGGGCAGGTTGACAAACAGAGTTGCAACTGAAGAGCAACCCCATCACTGATCTTTCACGATATCCAGCTCTTTGTATAGATCAGTCATTAACAGACAGCATGGAAGACAAGTAATGGTGAAATAAAAATCCCCAGCAGTTATACAGCTCAGATAAAGCCAGCAGCTAATCAGCTCTCACTCACCCTCCTAACATACTAGGGTAACTACTAAGATGGCATCCTCTCATGTCCTTTCTCTCACCCACCTCTAAATTTTCAATGAGGCAGCAATTTTCAAATATCTCCAATTGAAAATTCTCATCACAATGGTCTCAATTCTTCCACGGTGTAAGCCCTCTCCATCTATGGAACTATCCCCAACACCAAAACCTACCTGTCCCATACTTTCTTGTTGCAGCATGTCATGAATCCCACTCTGGTTGTGTTAGCGACTGTGCCTGAGGCACACTAGAATCCCAGTTCCAGCCTAACCTTTATAACCCTTTCAAGATCTTAATTACATCCACCATCCTTGACGGAGAGTTCTTTTTAAGCCTTCCCTTCTCTTGGTTCCATCTTTGGCTTGGCATCTAGTTCTCATACTTATGTTAAAAGTCACAGATGTTCAATCACTTTGGAAGATGGACTGAGTGACTGACACACACACACACACACACACACATACACATACACACACACACAGTAAATGCTATCTATGCTACTGCATATAAACTCAATCCTGCCTTTACCAGTAGTGAATCATAGAAAATCATAGAATCATACAACACTGGAAAAGGCTATTCAGCCCATCCATGCCTGTTCCAGCCTTTTGAGAGTGGTACCCAATTAGTTCTAATTCCATTCACTTTTTTCACTTTTTGCCTTGGAGAAGGTAGTAGTGGTGTTTTCTTGAATGGCTTCAGTCATGCCCTTTCACATATCCCCACAGTCCTTAAGACAAAACAAAAACTCTCAGCTTCCTTTTGATAATCCACTGTTGCATCTGCCATCCCTTCAAGTAGCACACTCCACATCACAGCAAATCTCACATTTCCCCTCTGCTTCTTTCATTCATTATCTTAACTCTGTGCTGTCTGGATACAGAGCTACCTGTCACTCAGAATGGTTTCTTAATTCTGACTGTCATTCTTTCAACTGGGAGATAAATGTTCCTCTAATCTTCAAAGTTCTTCAGTTCTGAACAAAAGTCATACCAGACTCAAAATGATGATTCTGTTTGTTTCAGCACAGAGGTCGCACAAATCTGATGAGATTATCCAGCATTTTCTGTTTTTGCTTTAAATTCCCAGTATCCATGACACTGTATTTATACCTGACCAAGCTTTTAGGACAATAATAACGCAGGGAAAGCTATGGGTCTACCGTTCTGGTAAAGTCTAACATAGTGCAAGACAGATAGAACACAAATCCCACTCACACATTGCCCTGTGCTTACTGATCTCGACTCTGAAACAAAAACAGAAATTGCTGGACAGAACGATCACTGGCCTCAAACTGCTAACTCCACAAATGCTGCCTGATCTGCCGAGTTCCTCCAGCAATTTCTGTTTTTGTTTCAGACTTCCAGCATCTGCAGTTCTTTGTTTCATTTTAAATTCTAGTCTGCCAATAATTCTCTCAAAAATACTTATCCACGGCTTAAAATTCTTCAACTGCCTTTTCCCATCCCCATTGAGGTAACCTGCTCCACCCCTAAAATTAAGATCTGTGTTTGTTCAGTTTGGTCTCTCGTGTATCCCTGATTAACGTCGCTCCTCCATCAGTAGCTATTCCTTCACTAACCTCAGCCTCAAGTTCTCTCTGGAAATCTCTTTGTTCCTTTAAAATGCTCTGTAAAACCGAAGTCACTTCCAGCATTTTGTTAATATAAAATCTCTTAACGTGCCTCAGTTTCCAATATTGTTTGCTTATATTCCAGCAAAGCACCTCAAGTGGTTTTACAACATCAGTTGCAGTACTGAGCTAGTGTTGCTATAGGGAACTTTCACTGCAAGATTAGATTGGCATTCAGATTGTCCCACGTTACATGCTCCAATGAGTAGCTCCGACCTTCTCTGTCCCAGTTTCTTACAAACAGATGGCACAGAGGATGCTACAGGTTCTGCAGAACTGGGACTTTCAGGGAAATTACTAATAACAGATGTTCTGTTGTGCTCAAATCAATTAACAAACAAAACACAAGGTCTTCACTTACTCATAATTGCAACCCTCACACCGCCCATACACATGTACAACATTCCCAGGAAGCAACAGGGGTTGGCAAAATACTCTTGAAGCACCTGCCCTATGTGTAACTGAGCCGGTGATAGCCACATTGGTCTGGAGAGCTACCTATGGTGGAAGAGAGTTACCCTCGTCTGCAAGGGACTGCTGATGACTGATGGACTATCAATCATTTACAAGAATCAAATGGAACTGGATTCACCAGGTTTTGTAGCTGGTGAGTCCTTTGGTGTGGTGACAGAGAGAAAGCAGACACTTTACACTGGCCTAAGCTGCATGCAAAATGCGACTGCTTCCCCAGGAGAACATGTGACATCATGCAAAGGTGAAGAGAACAAAGAAGATCTCATAAGTAGGCGGGAACAGCCTACAAGACAAAACCATGAATGACGTTTTAATAATTCTTTAAGAATTCAGTACTGGTGTAACACAGAAGCACAATCATATTTTGCACAGTAAGATCCCATACACAGAAAAGTGAATACAGGCATAATCTGCATTCAGCATTAGTTAAAGGATGACTATTGATCTGGACATTAGGAAGCAATCCCCGCACTCTTAGGAACAGTGCTTTTAGGCCCATCCTAATGCAGACTGGGGTAATGGGAACTGCAGATGCTGGAGATTCCAAGATAATAAAATGTGAGGCTGGATGAACACAGCAGGCCAAGCAGCATCTCAGGAGCACAAAAGCTGACGTTTCGGGCCTAGACCCTTCATCAGAGAGGGGGATGGGGGGAGGGAACTGGAATAAATAGGGAGAGAGGGGGAGGCGGACCGAAGATGGAGAGTAAAGAAGATAGGTGGAGAGGGTGTAGGTGGGGAGGTAGGGAGGGGATAGGTCAGTCCAGGGAAGACGGACAGGTCAAGGAGGTGGGATGAGGTTAGTAGGTAGCTGGGGGTGCGGCTTGGGGTGGGAGGAAGGGATGGGTGAGAGGAAGAACCGGTTAGGGAGGCAGAGACAGGTTGGACTGGTTTTGGGATGCAGTGGGTAGAGGGGAAGAGCTGGGCTGGTTGTGTGGTGCAGTGGGGGGAGGGGATGAACTGGGCTGGTTGAGGGATGCAGTGGGGGAAGGGGAGATTTTGAAACTGGTGAAGTCCACATTGATACCATATGGCTGCAGGGTTCCCAGGCGGAATATGAGTTGCTGTTCCTGCAACCTTCGGGTGGCATCATTGTGGCAGTGCAGGAGGCCCATGATGGACATGTCATCAAGAGAATGGGAGGGGGAGTGGAAATGGTTTGCGACTGGGAGGTGCAGTTGTTTGTTGCGAACTGAGCGGAGGTGTTCTGCAAAGCGGTCCCCAAGCCTCCGCTTGGTTTCCCCAATGTAGAGAAAGCCGCACCGGGTACAGTGGATGCAGTATACCACATTGGCAGATGTGCAGGTGAACCTCTGCTTAATGTGGAATGTCATCTTGGGGCCTGGGATGGGGGTGAGGGAGGAGGTGTGGGGACAAGTGTAGCATTTCCTGCGGTTGCAGGGGAAGGTGCCGGGTGTGGTGGGGTTGGAGGGCAGTGTGGAGCGAACAAGGGAGTCACGGAGAGAGTGGTCTCTCCGGAAAGCAGACAGGGGTGGGGATGGAAAAATGTCTTGGGTGGTGGGGTCGGATTGTAAATGGCGGAAGTGTCGGAGGATAATGCGTTGTATCCGGAGGTTGGTAGGGTGGTGTGTGAGAACGAGGGGGATCCTCTTGGGGCGGTTGTGGCGGGGGCGGGGTGTGAGGGATGTGTCGCGGGAAATGCGGGAGACACGGTCAAGGGCGTTCTCAATCACCGTGGGGGGGAAGTTGCGGTCCTTAAAGAACTTGGACATCTGGGATGTGCGGGAGTGGAATGTCTTATCGTGGGAGCAGATGCGGCGGAGGCGGAGGAATTGGGAATAGGGGATGGAATTTTTGCAGGAGGGTGGGTGGGAGGAGGTGTATTCTAGGTAGCTGTGGGAGTCGGTGGGCTTGTAATGGACATCAGTTACAAGCTGATTGCCTGAGATGGAGACTGAGAGGTCCAGGAAGGTGAGGGATGTGCTGGAGATGGCCCAGGTGAACTGAAGGTTGGGGTGGAAGGTGTTGGTGAAGTGGATGAACTGTTCGAGCTCCTCTGGGGAGCAAGAGGCGGCGCCGATACAGTCATCAATGTACCGGAGGAAGAGGTGGGGTTTGGGGCCTGTGTAGGTGCGGAAGATGGACTGTTCCACGTAACCTACAAAGAGGCAGGCATAGCTGGGGCCCATGCGGGTGCCCATGGCCACCCCCTTAGTCTGTAGGAAGTGGGAGGAGTCAAAAGAGAAGTTGTTGAGTGTGAGGACGAGTTCCGCTAGGCGGATGAGAGTGTCGGTGGAGGGGGCCTGGTCGGGCCTGCGGGACAGGAAGAAGCGGAGGGCCTTGAGGCCATCTCCATGCGGAATGCAGGTGTACAGGGACTGGACGTCCATGGTGAATATGAGGTGTTGGGGGCCAGGGAAAGGCTTTCTCTACATTGGGGAAACCAAGCGGAGGCTTGGGGACCGCTTTGCAGAACACCTCCGCTCAGTTCGCAACAAACAACTGCACCTCCCAGTCGCAAACCATTTCCACTCCCCCTCCCATTCTCTTGATGACATGTCCATCATGGGCCTCCTGCACTGCCACAATGATGCCACCCGAAGGTTGCAGGAACAGCAACTCATATTCCGCCTGGGAACCCTGCAGCCATATGGTATCAATGTGGACTTCACCAGTTTCAAAATCTCCCCTTCCCCCACTGCATCCCTCAACCAGCCCAGTTCATCCCCTCCCCCCACTGCACCACACAACCAGCCCAGCTCTTCCCCTCTACCCACTGCATCCCAAAACCAGTCCAACCTGTCTCTGCCTCCCTAACCGGTTCTTCCTCTCACCCATCCCTTCCTCCCACCCCAAGCCGCACCCCCAGCTACCTACTAACCTCATCCCACCTCCTTGACCTGTCCGTCTTCCCTGGACTGACCTATCCCCTCCCTACCTCCCCACCTACACCCTCTCCACCTATCTTCTTTACTCTCCATCTTCGGTCCGCCTCCCCCTCTCTCCCTATTTATTCCAGTTCCCTCCCCCCATCCCCCTCTCTGATGAAGGGTCTAGGCCCGAAACGTCAGCTTTTGTGCTCCTGAGATGCTGCTTGGCCTGCTGTGTTCATCCAGCCTCACATTTTATTATAATGCAGACTGGGCCTTGGTTTAACATCTTGTCAGTAGTGCTGTCTTTCAGACAGGACTGAGAGGCGGTTGCATTACAATGGAGGAGTGTCGACTTGAATTACATGCCCATATCTTCTGCTTCATTGGGTCTAATTCCCATTTCTGATATTATTCTTTCACAAGAAGGTATTTACTGTAAACTCTGCTGCAGAATGTAGGCTGCACTGCAAACCCCTGTTGGATAACCAACCTACAAGAATTAGTCATTTATTGGGAATTAATTATAGACTATCTAGGACACTGACCCACAGCTCGACTCCAGACAGGTAGAGAGCTGATCTGAAACGGAAACTGCTGCAAAGAATTTGAGATACAGTTATGGGAACAAACAAAAATAAAGATTATCCGTTAGAATTCTTCCTAAAGATGTTTAGGAGAAATTAGCATTTCACATTTGATTCAAGTAAAATAAATGACATATTCAGTAAACACTCCTCTGCCGAGATACACAGAATTAAGTTATTTGGAGTTAGAAGCCACAGAGTATTACCTTTGACGAGGAGTTTGAGAAAGTTGCAGATTGGCATTTCATAAAAGCATTTTAAGCTCAATAAGCATATACTTAAAAACAAAAAGCGGCCTTGAAGCAAAAGCTGACAGATCTTTAGCTCCTTCCTGAGACATTTCTGCACCTTGTATACTACAAAGTCTGCTGAACTAGAAAGTATTCTTCTTGATAATCTATGAATGTGGATCACACTGTTTGAAAATTCAGCTTTATGAATTTATGAGCTGTATTGTCTGAGACTGAACAAGCAGGAAGATTAACATTACTCGCATCAGAAGTTCTTTGTGATTTACCAAATGAACCGAAAATTGCTGCCTAACATGAATCCTCCCAATCAAGGGCCAAGTCCAATCACTAATGCTTTTTAAATTAAACATAGAAGTTAATCATTGCGAGCCTATTTTAGAGAAGGTTTTATCTCAGAAGCATACATGCCTCTCACAAATGGTCCGGGCAGTAAAAGGATTCCTGATGTGCAGACTACTCCTCCCATTGACATTAAAATGTATTTGCACGCAGTTTCATCACACATCTTACCAGGTTCTTAAGGAAACGGTCCAAGACCAAACCACAAGACAGAATGCACCTGAAGATTCTACACCACAATTAGCTGATGATTACTCTCTCCTGCTACATTGAATATAGTCCCTGCCTAACATCACTGTCCAGCAAAAGCAACTAGGACTGTAGTGATTCAAAGCGGCAACCTCCAGCCACCTCAACATTAAACAGTTGGAAAAACAAATGCAGCCTTCCCTGACCTCGTGAACAAGTGAGGCGGGTGAAGAAGAAGGATTCAGCATGCCTACCATGTTACTGTTTAAAATGCAACAGAACTGGCTCAAGTGATGCTTTGAGATAGTAAGTTGCTGACCCGATTTCTGAAGAAGGGTCCAGACCCGAAACGTCAGCATTTCTGCTCCTCTGATGCTGCCTGGTGCTCCACACTGCATTGTCAAGTGATGCTTCTTCCAGTTAAGTAGGCCACTGTTCCATCAAAGGAAAGGACAGAGGCTTTGACTACAGACACTGCACCAACACAGCAGGCATACTTATTCCAGTGTGACAAATGCCTGCACACGACTCCATGCGTGGATTTGCAACTGCTGCAAGATCACTTCTCCAAATAAAAAGTAAAATACTGTAGATACTGGGAATCTGAAATTAAAAACAAAGTGCTGGAGACATTTAGAAGATCTGGCAGCATCTGTACAGACAGAAATAGAGTTAATATCAAGTCCAGTAAGACAACACTTCTTCAACTCCACATCCTGCCGGTGGGCTGCCCCTGATGTCCAGGGAAGAATCATGCACATCAGTGATGTAAAATCTATTTCGGTCAGTTTGCATCATACAAACAACTCAGCCTGAATGTTGCCACATGTACTGCTGCAAAACCAAGTCAAGAGCAGGACTTCAGCAGGCAAGTCTCCTTTCAAAAAACTTAAGGAAGAGATGTGATCTCCCACAGTGTCCAAAATGAATAGTGGACTCGAAATACTTAAAAGATCCAACTCGGTTAAACCAATGCCATGATCACCTCCGTCAAGGTGAACTTCAGCAGAACTATAGAGGACTGCAACCAGATAATTTCACATTACACAAAGGCACGTGTACTTTCTGTGAATCTGATACCTACATCAGGCAGCTACAGCAGAAGCAGCACAGACAAGCTGGGAATGGTCAAGACTGGAAGTAAGTGAACTCAAATGATACAAGCAAATCCTGATAACTAAACAACCATTAAAAAAAACCAAGATAATTAAGCACAATCCACTCTTGATCCAATTTCCACATATGCCCCAAGTATCCAATGCAAAGTACCTGCATGGGAAACCTGACCATTCTTTCTTACTGGGATGTTTCAGCTAAACACAACACCAGCACTGCTGGTTCCAACATGGGATGCAGTGGCAGAGTGGTAATGTCGTGGGACTAGTAATCCAACACCCCGGCCTAATGTCCTGGAGACACAAGTTCAAATCTGACCACAGCAAGTGGTGAAATGTGGACTCGATGAAAATCTAGAATTATAATTGTAATCAAATTGTCACAGTCGCCCATATGGCTCACCATTCAGGGAAGGAAATCTGCCATCTTTACCAGGGCAGACCTACACATGACCTCACGCTCCTTACATTGTCTTTTAGCTGCCTTCAGAAATAACGTAGCAAGCTCAGTTGAAGTGTAATTAAGAATGAGCAAATTTAACACTGGTCTTGCCAGCAACGGTCATTTTACGATTAGGCAGCACCATACAGATCAGGAACTGAATGGAGGACCAGTCTATAAAGGTAGATACATCCATCTGGCAGTCAATGTGGAGTGGGGTGGGTGGGGATCAGACCTGAAGTCGCACTGCATTTGTTACACATAGGGAGGGCAGTCAATCTACCGCGCCTAGGCAACCTTACCAATGCTTCCCAGTACATATCAGGGGAAGGGGAAAAGGGAAGGGCGGCTGATGGGCGAGTGAAGCGAGGAACAGAAGCACCACCCTGATGTGGCACGGAATACAACCTCAGCTCTGCACGTGTGGCCACAAACACCTCTCCCAAACCCCTGACCCACTTCCTCGGATGCCACTCCGTTCATCCCGCACAAAGCTCACCATGACAAAGCCTCACCGTTGTACAGGCCAACAACTGCATCCATCCACCCATCCAGCCCGTCCCCAACTCGCAGGCACAACACTCACTGTCCCACAGCTTGTGTTCAGTCCCATCCAAGCCTCGTTACTCCGAGGGTCAGCGGCTCCCCATTGCCGTCCTCTTCCAACTTGAGGAAGCCGGGTCCCGTGGACCAATGTGTTCCGACCCTGTGCCAGCCGAGTTGCCGAAGCTCTGACTCAGGTTATGGCCAAGCCCGCTAACAATGTCCTTTCTATCGCAGCAGCCCTCTCAAACAACCCCACAGGCGCTGCTGCTTCAGGCTCCAGGGAAATCCTGCAGCCGTGGGGGCGGGGAGGGGGTGGGCAGCAGAAATTTTGGAAACCACTCCCAGCAGCAATGAGAGAATCTCGAAGCTAGGTCAAAACTGCAAACTCCTGTCCCTGTCCTTGCCACCCCCTTGGGTGGGGTACGTGTGGAGCTGGAGGTTTCTGACTACCCCAGTCCCGGGGTTGGAAAATTCCACAGAAGCTCCAATAAGTGGAAAGCTCTCCGTCCTTTCTTTTGGCACAATCTCCAACAGATACTTTTTGCCTCTTCCGTGTCCGCTCGGTCCTCAGGGTTTCTACCCCCACCTTCTCGACCTCGCCTCGTTATGTCAATCAAACCGAAACCCCGTCCACGGATGCAACAGCCAATGGGGCAAGGGAGATAATGTTTCAGCCAATGGGAAAGAACTATAGTTTGTCAGCCAATGGTAAAAGAGTTAACATGTTTCAACCAATGGAGCGAGGTTTACCACATTTCATCCAATGGGGAGAAAACTACGATGCTTTTAGCCAATGGAGTGAGGGTAACAAGATTTCAACCAATGGGGAGAAGACTTCAATGATTTCAGCCAATGGAGTGAGGATTACAGAAACAGAAAATTACTCGAAAAACTCAACAGGTCTGGCAACATCGGTGGAAAGAAAGCAAAGTTAATGTTTTGACTCCAATAGAACTTGTCTATTCACCTTATCCATGCATCCCATGAGTTTATAAACTTCTCGAAGGTCACTCTTCAGCCGCCAACAGTCCACGGAGAAAAACCCAGCCTATTCAAACTTTCCGACGAGCACAAACCTTCTAAACATGGCAACGTCGTTCTAAGTTAACAAAGTGTGGGGCTGGATGAACACAGCAGGCCAAGCAGCATCTTAGGAGCACAAAAGCTGACGTTTCAGGCCTAGACCCTTCACTGTGTTCATCCAGCCCCGCACTTTGTTATCTTGGATTCTCCAGCATCTGCAGTTCCCATTATCTCTGATCACAACATCCTTGTAAGTGTCTTCCAAACCCTTTCAAGTTTAACAACATTTTTCCTACAGTGGGGAAACCAGAATTGAACACAGTATTCTAGAAGTGGCCTCACCAATGTCAGATATTGCCACAACATGACATCCTAACTCATATACTTAACTAGGCTGGAGACAAAAAAAACTGCAGATGCTGAAATCCCAGGTAGACAAACAAGAGGCTGGAAGAACACAGCAAGCCAGGCAGCATCTGGAGAAAAGGAGCAGTCAACATTTTGGATATTAGTCTTTTTCAGTCCATCAACCTTCATTGGTAAGTGCATTGAGTCTAGGATTGTCCTGAAGAAGGATTATACCTGAAACATTGAATGCTCCTTTCCTCCAGATGCTGTCAGGCCTCCTATGTTCTTCTAGCATCCTGTTTGTCTATCCTATACTCAATGCACTTACCAATTAAGGTGAGAATGCCAAATGCCTTCTTCACTATCCTGCCGACCTGTTACTCCATTTTCAAGGAACTATGCAGCTGCACTTCTAGTCTCTTTGTTTGGCAACGTTCTCCAGGGCCCTACCGTTAACTGCATAAGTCGTGCCCTAACTTGCCTTACCAAAATGCAGCACCTCACATTTGTCTAAATTAAACTCCATATGCCACACCTCGGCCCATAAGATCAAGATCCCATTGTACTTCTTCACTATCCACTGCACTGCCAATTTCAGTGTCATCTGCAAACTTACTAATCATGCCTCCTATATTCACATCCAAATCATTCATATAAATAACAAAAAGCAGTAGACCCAGCACCAATTCTCACGGCACACTGCTGATCATAGGCCTCCAGTCCAAAAAACAATCCTCTACCACCGCTCTCTATCTCCTACTTTCAAGACAATTTTATATCCAACTGGCTAGCTTCCCTGGGATTCCATGTGATGAAACCTTGCCAACCAGTCTACCATGTGGAACATTGTAAAATGCCTTGCTAAAATCCATACTGACAATATTTATTTCTCTGCCTTTATCAATCTTCTCTGTCACTGCTTCAGAAAAAACTCAGGTTAGTGAGACATGATTTCCCATGCACATAGCCATGTGGACTATCGCTAATCTGTATTAGGCTTTGTAAATGCATGTAAATCTTGTCCCCAAAAATCCCCTTCAACAACTTTCCCACTACCGATATCAGGCTCACCAGCTTATAGTTTGCTGGATTTTCCCTACCACCCTTCTCAAATAATGCAATGACACAAAAAACTTAGCAAGAGGCCCAGTAATCTCTTCCCTAGCTTCCCACAAAGTTGTGGAATACACTAGACCAGTGTCCAGGGATTTACCTACCTTTACGTTTTTTAAGATATCAAACACCTCCTCTTCAGTGACATGGGCACTTTTCAAAGATATCACTGTTAATTTCACTAAGTTCCCTAACTTCCATGTCCTTCTCCACAGTAAATGCTATTGTGAAACACTCACTTAGTATCTCATCCATCTCCTGTGGTTCCACGCATAGACGGCCGTGCTGATTTTTACCCTGTTCTCTCCCTAGGCACTCTTTTGCCCTTAATATATTTGTAGAATCTCTTTGGATTCTCCTTAACCCTAATTGCCAAAGCTATCTTATATCCCTCTTTACTCCTCTGATTTCCCTCTTATATAGACTCCAACTGCCCTTAAACTCCTCTAGAAATTCATTCGATCCCAACTGTCTATACTTGACACGTGCTTCCTTCTTTTTCTCGACCAGAGCCTCAAAGTCCCTAGTCCATCCAGCATTCCCTATACTCCCAAACCTTGCCCTTCACATTGACAGGAACATGCCATCTCTAGACTTTCGTTATTTCATTTTTGAAGGCCTCCCATTTTCCAACCATCCCTCTACCTGTGAATAGCCTCTCCCAATCTACTTTTGAAAGTTCTTGCCTGATATCAGCAAAATTGATCTGATACCAATTTAGAACTTTACCTTTTAGATCTGACCTACTTTCCCAGCACTATTTTAAAACCAAAATAATTATGATCACTGGTCCCAATGTTCTCCTCCACTGACCTCTTAGTTATTTTCCCTGCTTTATTTCCCAAGAGTAGGTCAAGTTTTGTCCTTTTCTGGTAGGTACATCCATATACTGAACAAGAAACTATCCTTGTATATACTTAAATTCCTTTATATTTGCCCTTAACACTATGGCAGACCCAGTTTGAGTTGGGCAAGTTAAAATCCCCTGCCATTATACCCTATTATTCTTACATATATCTGAGATCTTCTTACAAATTTTCTTTTTAATTTCTATCAGTCTATTGGGGGTATATAGTACAATCCCAAAAAGGTGATCATACCTCCCTTATTTCTCACTTCTACCCATATAATTTCATGAGATGTTCTCCTAGGAATATCCTCCCTAAGTACAGCCATAATGTTGTCCTTAACCAAAATTGCCACCTCCACCCCCCATGCCACCCTCCCTCCCACTCATCCTTTCTATAGCATCTACACCTTGGAACAATAGGCTGGAAATCCTGCCCTTTCATAGAACATAGAACAAAAACATAGAATATAGAACAGCACAGCACAGTACAGACCCTTCGGTCCATGATGTTGTGCCGACCTATTATCCTACTAAGAACTTTAAGCCACATTTCTGTAATAGATCCCAGTCCAATGATCCCAACCATGCCCTGAGTTCATTTTACTTGTCAGGCCTCTTGCATTGAAGTAAATGCAGTTTATCAGTCCTACCACATTCTCTGCTTTGCTCTCACCTGCCTTAGTTATTAGACTTTCTTCTCTCTACTGCACCAGCCTCTGACTTACCTCTTTTCTCCCTGTCTCTTTCTGACCCACTAAACCCCCTACCTTTACTAGTTTACAACCTTCTGAGTAGCACCAGCAAATCTCCCTCCAGGATATTTCTCCCATTTCCAATTTAAATGAATAGGCCCTTGGCCCTCCAAGCCTGTGCTGACCATCGTGCCCTACTTAATATAAAAACAAATCTGACATTTTTCAATCCGTATCCCTCTATTCTCTCTCAATTCATGTACCCATCTAGGTGCCTCTTAAAAGTCTTCAATGTACCCACTTCCACCATCTCTTCTGGTAGTGCATTCCAGGCTGTTACCGCTCTGCATGAAAAACTTCCCTCGCACATCTCCCTTAAACTTTCCCCTTTGACCTTGAACCTGTGTCCCCTCGAAATTGAAACTTCAACCCTGGGAAAAAGCCTCTGACTGCCCACCCTGCCTATGGCTCTCATAATTTTATAGTCTTCAATTATGTCTCCTCTCAACTGCCGTCTTTCCAGTGAAAACAACCCTAGTCTTTTTAACCTTTCCTCGTAGTGAATGCTCTGTAGATCAGGCAATATCCTGGTGAACATTCTCTGCATTCTCTCCAAAGCTTCCACATCATTCTGATGGTGTGGTGACCAAAACCGCACACAATACTCCAAATGCAGCCTAACAAGGGCATTATGCAGCTGCAACATGTTTTACGATTCTTGTACCCCACACCCTATACCTTCTTAATCACTTTGGCTATCTGTGTTGCCACTTTCAGGGAACTGTGGACCTGCACGCCCAGATCCATCTGAAAGCTAGTGTTCCTAAGGGTTCTACCATTTACTATATAATTCACACCTAAATTTGATCCTCCAAAATATATCACCTCACATTTCTCTGGATGGAACTCCATCTGCCATTTCTGTGCCCAAGTTGCCAATCTATCTTTATCCTGTTGTATACTTTCACAATCGTTGGAACTACCAGCAACTCCACCAAACTTTGTGTCATCAGCAAACTTGCTCATCAGACCACCCACATTTTCCTCCAGATCATTTATATATACTACAAATAACAGAGGACCTAAGACTGACCCCTACGGAACACCACTAGTTACTGGCCTCCATTCTGACAAACATCCTACCACCACTACCCTCTCTGGCTTCTATGACCAAGCCAGTTTTCTATCCATCTAGCCAGGCCACCCTGAGTCCCTTGTGATTTTAGTTTTTGTGCCAACTTGCCATGTGGACTTTATCAAATGCCTTACTAAAGTCTGTATAAACTACACCCCTCATCAATTATCCTCATTACCTCTTCAAACAATTCAATCAGGTTCGTGAGACATGACCTTCCCGGGATAAAACCATGCTGCCTGTCACTAACTAGTCCATTTTCCTCCAAATGGACTATTTTGTCCTTCAGTATCTTCTCCAAGAGCTTCCCCACCACAGACATCAAGCTCACCAGCCTATAGTTTCCTGCCTTATCCCTGCATTCTTTCTTAAACAAGGGAACAACATTGGCTAATCTTCAGTCCTCTGGAACTTCACCCATGGTCAACATGAATGTGAAGACTTCTGCCAATGCCCCAGCTATATCCTCCTTTGCCACTCTGAGTAAACGAGGGTCGATCCCATCTTGTACTGGGGACTTGTTTATCTTAATGCAATTTACGATTCACCCTCCTGAAACCTCCTCTTTCAAAACGTTCTCTAGTGTGTTCACACACTCATCCCTGACCTCAACATTAGTCACGTCCTTCTCCTCGGTGAAAACCAAAGTAGGCATTCAGGATCTCCCCCATTTCCTGTGGCTCTATGTATAACTTCCCTCCTTTGCCCTTGAGTGGCCCTACTCTTTCCCCAACATATACATAAAAAGCTTTGGGATTCTCTTTAACCTTGTTTGCTAAAGTCCTTTCATGGCCCTTTTTCACCTTCTAATTGTGCATTTAAAATCCTTCCTAATTTCTCTGTACTCCTCCAAAGCATTGGCAGTTTGTAGCTGCCTAGACTTTTTGTATGCTACTCATTTTCTTTTGGCTAACCTTACAATTTCCCTTCTCATCTATGGTTGCTGAATCCTGCCATTCCTATCCTTTAGTTTTGCAGGGACATGCATGTCCTGTACTTTGGTCAATTGGTCTTTAAAAGCCTCCCACATGTCAGAAGTAGATTTGCCCTCAAATAACTGCTTCTAATCCACATTCTCCAGTTCCTGTCTAATTGGGGTGTAACTGGCTCTTGCCCAATTAAGCACCCTCACCCAAGGGCCACTTGTGACCTTTTCCATGACTACTTGAAATCTTATGGAGTTATGGTCACTAAGCCCAAAATGCTCTCCTACTGAAACGTTGATCTCCCGACTCATTCCCTAATACCAATTCTAGTATGGCCTCCTCTCTGATTGGATTGTCAGCAATCCAATCTCAAAAAATCCTCCTGGACACAACTAACAAATTGCTCTCCATCTGAGCCCCGGTTCGAAGGAATTCCCAGTCAAGAAAAGGAAAGTTGAATTCACCCACCACAACTACCCTGCTCTTTTCACGCGTTTCCAGTATCTGACTGCGGATCTGCTCCTTCATCTCCCATGCGACATTGGGAGGAGTTAAGAGAAGTTGTTCACAGTGAGGACGAGCTCGGCCAGGTGGAGGAGGGTGATGGAAGATGGGGATTGTGCAGGGCTATATTTCAGGAAGAAGCGGAGAGCCCCGAGACCATTGTGATGGGGGAATGGGTGTGTGAAGAGATTGCATGTCCATGGTAAGGTGGTGGTGGCTGGAGCCCAGGACCATGAAATTCTGAAACTAACATTAAGCATCAGAAGAATCACGGGTGGAAGTGAGAAGGGACTGAACAAAGGAAGAAAAGTAAAGTCAAGCTGATGTGGGAAGAATTTTGTGGGGCAGAAGGTAGAAACAATGAGTCTGCCCAGGCAGGGATTTTGGGAAGGTGGTGGTAGCGGGCTGTGCGGAGTTGGGTGACTATGAGCTTGGAGGCTGCGGGCAGGCAGAAATCACCAGATGAAATGAGGTTGGTGACCACCATTGTGTTCTTTCGTTCTTTGTTTGGAATGAGGGTTACAACGTTTCAGCCAATGGAGAGAGGGTTACAATGTTTCAGCCAATGGAGAGAGGGTTACAATGTTTCAGCCAATTGGGGGGGGGGGGGGTGGGATGTACGGTTCTCACCAATGGGAGAAGACCTGTGTTTCAGCCCAAGGACAGGCTTACAATCTTTCAACTAATGAGGAGAAAGGTATAATGTTGTTGGCAGCGAGCAACTTTACTACAAAGTCCAAAAGCAAAAACTGCTGGAAAAACTCAGCAGTCAGGCAGCATCAGTGGAGAGAAAACAGATTTACTGTTTCGGGTCCAGTGCCTCTTCTTCAGAAGAGCTGTACCTCCACCATATTCTTAGGCAGTGCATTCCAGACTCCACTTGCTGTAAAAGGTTTTCCCTCATGACATTAAAAATAAGAACTGCAGGTGCTGGAAATCTGAAACGAAAATAAATTGTTGGAGAAACTCGGCAGGTCTGGGAGAGACAGTAGAGTCAGCCTTTCAAGTCAAGTGAGCCTTCTTCAGAAATATTCTCTGGTCACTGACCCAAAACATTAACTGTCTCTCTCCGTAAATGCTGCCAGACCTGCCGAGTTTCTCCAGCAATTTCTGTGTTTCTTCCCTCATGTTTCATTGGATGATCAATTTAAAAACGTACTCTGATTCTTGGCTCTTCACCACAAGAACAGGTTCTCTGCATCTGCTTCCCTCATGATTTAAAAGTCTTCTATATTGTATCACTTCTCAATCTTCTAACAACATTCCCAGCTTCTCCAATCTCTCCGAGGAATTTAAAATCTGGTGATGAATTTTGGATTATTGTTTCATATTTACATGATTTATTAAAATGTTGCAATTCATATAAACTATCTTTCTAATGACACGCACTGAGAAAAATCTTGATGTCATCTCATTCATGTTTTAATATTCAATTGTGGCGGTTAACATCTGTCTTTATATACTCAAATACTCTAGCTTTAGTAAAGGTGAAAGGAAAAGGAAAGATCTAATCGGAAGCCTTTCACTAGGAAGAAAAATTCAACCAGAAAGACATCATAAGAGATGTACAAAGATAGCATTTTAGATCGATAAAACATAAAGCCTAAATAGAGGTTACCAATTGCAATGACAGCAAAATAACGCAGATGCTGGAAATTTGATATAAAAACAGCAAATGTTGAAAGCAATCAGCAGGTATGGCAGCATCTATGGAAAAGCAGAGTTTACATCATGACGACCTGTCATATGTGGGAACCAAAGTTGAGTATCTATAATTTCTCCTAACCCATCACTCCTTAGTATGGGGCCTTACTTGTGAACTTCTCCCTGATAATCAGAAGTGCTGCCACTTTAGTAAAAATAGATATTTACAATGACCAGTTCACATTTCTGAAGCCTCTCAAAAACTAGACTTCCTGGACCAAAATATTATATGACTTCACTGTCGATTACACCAAAAGCCAACCTAGACATTACATCTATATTTAGAAGTCTCGTTGCCTTGTGACATGAACTATGAAAGACACATTAGACTCATTCATTTATACAAGTCACAAACCAATTTTGCTGTGTTCAGTTTCTCCAACTCTTGACATTTTCCCATTAATGAGAATCAATTCCATTATATTCTTTTTCTTAGTTTGATTTCTTTGACATTTTACATCACATTACAAAATGAATAAATTAGTTAACTCATTCAGTTTACTAATTTGCAAATTTCATCGTAAATGTTAAAAGATAATCCACCTTTTAAAATAATTACCCATCACATTAATTTAATTCGCCACTGAATTTGATGTGAAAGTCAACATATAACATCAACAAGAATTTTTTTTTTAAAACTTAAGAGTTTAAATTCTACTGTAAGGTTTTTAAACCTGATACCACTTGTTTGCATATAATTTTTACTGAGTTGCACTCAAAATCTTGAGCAGTAATGATAACAGAAAGCAAGCTATATCACCCGTCTTTGCATTAGCTACAGAACAAAACCTTCATCAATTGTTTTTTTTCTACCAATACGGAAAGCTTAAGATCTCTGCAGGGCTCCAGAAACATAATACACTTTGATAAGTTTTCTTCCATTTCCTAACTTAACTGTTGTTTATCCATTTGATTTTCTTTTTCAATATAGCCCACCCTCTTGTCTGGAAGAATGTCTCATCCCTTGTACATCCTTGTTTTACTAACAATATCAGCAAGGGGGCTAAAGGTTATTTGTACTAAATGCCAACAGTAGTCTGAAGAATTCTATGAATAGCAAGCATGATTATTTTATTATTTCTTGCCACAGTACACATTCACATTCTATTTGTAAGAGAAAATCAAGCAAAAACCTTAACCATGACCTTACACCAAATCTTAATCTTGGATGTATTTAATGACAAATGGGGGATCTTGCATTAAACAGTTTGCTCTTAATTGCAAAGCCATTCAGTTGAAAGTGGGAACGAGCCTCAAACACCAAGATTTAAGCACATTGGTAGGCAAAACAGTAGGGGGTTTGTTTTGTAGTCATTTTAGTCTAGCTTCATTATGGGAAGGTTAATGCAAACACTGGATCAGAAAGTTGAGAAATATTCGGTGTTATGGCCTGCCTCAACACGTGCACAAAGTTCACCAATGAAATTCTGGAGCATTGTGTGCAGTAACTGTATTTGGAAAACTCCCTTCTTTAAAAGGCAGTGGAAACAGAGTCTTCAAATATTTTTAAGGCAGCTATGGATCGATTCTTGGCAAAGGGTAGACGTTTATCAGGGGTATGCAAGAATGCAGATTTGAGGTTATAATCAGATCAACATGATCTTACTGAATGGTAGTGCTGGCTTTCAGAGCCAAATGGCATACCCCATCTGCTCCTTGGTTAATCTATCTTCCCAAAAGGACAGTTAAAGGTGAAGTGTATCTCATGTATTGTCCAGTAATGAATACACTAAGCATTATTACAGGCTCATTGCCAAAACCGATCATAGCCATTATTATACAGGTTTGACCTCTTTGCTCAAGGAACAGATAGTCTCGGACATGACATCAAGAAATGCCCAAGGTGTGCAGAAAACTCATTCCCCTTTAGCTGTAGGTTGTCCACCCATTGAAAAACGTCACTTAAACAATTCAACTTCCTGGAAAATAACGTGAGGCTACTATTTACAGGCTAAAAATATTCTATCATATTTATTCATTGATTAGGTAATTATAGAGGGTCAACACAGCAAATATAAATACATAAATAAATGCTACATTTCTATAGCATTTAAAAAAACTTTTTTGGCGAATCAGATCATCTCCCAGTAAATCTTCAAGATTTCGAATTTTGTGACGACTGAAATTCCAATCCACATACAGAATTCAAGTCCCAAGCTACCTCTAAATGCGAGCAATTCCAGCTACCCTGCATAGTCAGTCCCTTTTCCTCAAATGAATAAAAGCAAAATAGTGTGGAAACTGGAAATCTGAAACAATCTAAGAATTCTGGGAGAAATTTAGCAGGTCTGGCAGCATCTTTGGAAAGAGAAACAGAGAACTCTGTTCAAGTCCACTATGACTCTTCTTCAGAACTGTCCTGAAATAAACCCATTTACATCCATCCTTAAATAAAGAAACCAGTACTCCAGAGGTGGTCTCACCAACACCCTTTGCAACTGAAGCATAACCTCCTTACTTTTGTATTCAATTCCCTTGTAATTAGAAATAACATTCTAAGAGCCTTTGTAATTACTTGCTGTACCCACTTTCTAACCTTTTGCAATTCATACATTAAGTCATCCAGATCCCTCTTCATCTCTGAGCTCTGCAATCCCTCACTATTTAGAGACTATTGTTCATTTTCATATTTTCTACCAAATGGACAATTTTTACATTTCCGACAATTCACTCCATTTGCTAGATCTTTGCCCAATCGCTTAACCCAATGATATTCTTTCATAATCTCGTGTCCTTCTCAAAACTCACTTTTCTTTATTTACCTTTCGTTATGTCATCTGCAAATTTAGCAACCAAACCTTCAGTCCATTCATCTAAGTTATTGATATTAATCGTGAAAACTTGAGATCTCAGCACTGATCCCTGTGGCAAACTGCTCATTACATCTTCTCAACCAAAAAATTTACTCATTTATGCCAAATCTCTGTTTCCCATTAACTGGATAATCTTCTGTCATGCTACTACGTTATCCCCTACTTCATGAGTTTTTATTTTCTGTCAGAGTTAACAGTTTTGTAAAATGGAAATATCGTTTTAGCAGTTTATTGGAGTTCTTTGATGTCTAAAATTGCTGTGATAAAGAGGAAACAGTAGATTTACTGTCCAGAAACCATTTGGTAAGGCGCCATATCATAAGCAAAAGCAATATATTTTGGGACATTTAAGGCCGAGATATATTCACGAACAGTCAGGAATGAAGGGCATGGGGAAAGCGTAGGAAAAAAGACGTGCGGAATGTCAGATCAGCTGTGATCCTACTGAATGGTGGCGCAGGCTCGAGAGGCCAAACAGCCTACTGCTGCTCCCACATTTTACAATGTTATTAAAAGATACGAGCTAGCTTCCAATAATTAAACAGTCCTTTACATTTCTACACATGAATAGTCACGTGGCTTTATTTCCTCCAGAATCCATGTAATTCCTCAAGCAGAGAGATATTTTGTCACCCAGAAAAAAAAATCCCAAATTCCAAAAGTATTAAGATCCTGGACTCCCTTGTATTTCCTTCTGCTCTAGATTCTCAGGCTCTTTTAGTCCAGTGGCAGCTTCACTCTGCTGTTTCACGTACTGTTCCAACAAGGCAGTAAGGTGCGCAGGGCCAGACTGTAGAAGCTGGCATGTCTGAGACGTCATAAGGGTCAGGCCACTGACAATCTCCCCACGGATGATCTGCATTCCTGGGAGTCTGGAATAGTTAACCACGCCCTGTCTGCTGAACAGTACATCTTCAATACAAGCACCTGCACAGGAAAAGAAAGCACAATCAACAGGAGCACCTTCTGCGTTCTGACAACTGTGTACTGCTGGAAACATCAGTGATCAATGTTAGTCATTAGTCTACTATAGTCACAAAAACAACAGAAGAAAAATAACATTCATGTAGTAAGCATATTGTATATGATATAGTAAGATAGAATATATACTTGACACAGTAATGAGCACTATCAGTCAAAAAGAAATGCATGCATTTAATGCTGAAATGGAGAGATTTTGAACTTCAGAGGAATCAACGGTTATGGGGAAAAGACAGGAAAGTGTAGTTGAAACTAAGCAAACTCAAGGTCCTGTACGGCTAACCTGTTCATAATTCTTATGTCTTTCAGTAAAACTTAACACCAAGCACATCAGGAGAAATTAAGGCAGATCACCAAAGGTTTGGTCAAGTGTTACAGTTTAGTTTCCAGCTTAAAAGGAGAAAGAAAGGGAGGAATAGGTATTGGAGGTGGAGGGGGTGGGGAGTAAGGTTTAGGAAGACATAGCAGAAACTGCAGATGCTGGAGAATCTGAGATAACAAGGTGTAGAGCTGGATGAACACAGCAGGCAAAGCAGCATCAGAGGAGCAGGAAGACTGACGTTTCGAGTCTGGAAAATCTTCAGAAAAATCTTTTTCCGAGGAAGGGTCCAGACTCGAAATGTCAGCTTTCCTGCTCCTCTGATGCTGCTTGGCCTGCTAAGGTTAACTAGGAAGGCCATTCCAAAGCTTAGAAGCAAGACAACCGAAGATATGGCCAGCAATGGTACAGTTGGTAAAGCTAGTGATGAACAACAGGCCAGAATTAGAGAAGTGCAGAGGTCACCACACTACCAGAAGGATGCGGATGCTTTGGAGAGGTTACAAAAAGGGTTTACCAGGACATTGCCTGGTCTGGGGATTTTACCTGTGAAGAAAGGTCGGATAGACTGGGTGTTTTTTCACTGGAGTGTGGGAGGTTGAGGGGCAACTTGATAGAAGTTTAAAAGACTGTGGATGGCATGGATAGAGTGGGAAGTATAAGGCTTTTTCCCCAGGTTAGAGGGGTCAAAAGATAGGGGAGACAGGCTCAAGGTGCAACAGAGGAAGTTTAAAAGAAATGTGCAAGGCAGGTTTTTCACATGAAGGATGGTCAGTGCCTGGAACGTGCTGCCAGAAGAGTGGTGGAAGCAGACACAATAGCAGCAGTCCAGAAACACTTGGATGAATACATGAATAGAAAGGGAATAGAGGGACACACATCCTGTAAGTGAAGACATATGAAAATGGAAGGGCAAAATGCATTGGCGCAGGCTTGGAGGGCCAAAGGCCCTGTTCTCGTGCTGTACTGTTCTTTACTCTATCCAAAAGGATAGTAAGATTTGAGGACATTACAGATAGAAGCAACACCATGGAAAGATTTAAAGCCAAGGAAGAGAAAACTGAAAAACTGCTGGACCAGGAGTCAACGAAGCTCAATAACCACGATTGGTGAATGTAGTTTAGTGAGAAAATCCCAAATGGTGGACCACTTCAAGAACTGCAGGTCAGAATCAAGCTACACTCATCACCCACCACATCTCAAATGAATTCTATGCTTTATCCAACAGTGTTTATTTTTTAAAAAATGAAACCTATGTGATTTACATCTAAATGCATCTATACAAATCCCTTCCACCTTGAAACAAATTGCTTCTTGAGTGACTGACCATTCGCACAGTTGGTTTAAAAAAAATTAAATCCAATAAAGAGAATTAACAGCAAGCCAGTTATAAAATCAGAATAAATGTTTAAGTGTATTTTATTCACTAATGTCAGCATTCCCCTTTACTACCTGAGATGGCGTGACCAGAAAGTAAAGTTATGACAATCAGTAGCTGTCAATGCTCAAGCATAAAGCAAGACCTGAAATCCTCTATAATTAATCAAGTTCTAGTGGGAATCTGTGTTTCATATTATAACGATGTAAGCATGAAATGTATGATTGATTTTCTTGAATAAAATTTCTTCAGTCTCAAAATGAAAAGCAGTTGTTATACTAAAGCTTATGGTTCTGTGAAGGATAGCATATAATCTAATGCAATGTGTGAAATCAAGTTTAGGAATGTTTAGATGCAAGTGGAGACTGTCAATAACTATGGTTTTAAATTTAAACCCAGCTCTGCCATTGCTGGAGAGTAGGTCTTACCCAGTAAACTGATCTGAGTTGTATTGCGCACGGTTTGAAGAAGCTCTTTTGCTTTGGGCTCCTTACTCACAATAACGATATTGTGGCCAATAAACAGAGGCAGCAGGTTCCTGTACTTGGTAGTTTCTAAACACGAACGCAGAATCTGAGACAGAAATAATCGATGCTGTTACAAGATGTTGACTTGAAAGAGGTCTCTAAACAGACTTGCTCTTATGTAATACCAGTGACTAAACTGAAACAGGCATTATTCAGACAGCAATTATGATGCATGACACGCTTTACTGACCAGTGTTAAGCTTAGCTCAGTGGTAACCCTTATGCCTCTAAAACTCAAGGTCTTGGATTCAAGTTCCTATCCAGACACCAATGCATAACTTGGTCATAATTCGCAATGCTATGGGAGATCAACTGGAAGGTGTTAACCTTTGAGCTGCTTATTTATTAACGGAACATGGGCATCATCTCTAAATGCCCTCGAAACAACTAAATGACTTGTTAAGCCATTTCAGAAAACAGTGAGGAGTCAATTGCAGTGGCATGGGTCTGGAGTCACAGGTAGGCCAGATCATGTGAAACAGCTCAGTTTTTACAAAACTGTGTCACTGATTTTATTTATTGTCAATTTTATTTAGTTGGCATAACTTAAACCGCTGCCATGATGAGGTTTGAACACTGGTCTTCAGATCATCTGCTTAGACCTCTGGATTACGAGTCCTGTAACATCCCCACCACACTAACATAACTAGTATCTTTAAATGGGAACTAATTTGTTTTGTTGACTCCCCACATCTTCCAAAGCGTACAATGAGGAGGGAGAAAAGGGGAGTAGGACAAATATCCAACAGTTAAACAGAGGACCAGCTATGAAGCAAACACCATTTATTCGGCAGCAGTAATTCTTGAAATGATATCAGTTACAGAATGACATATAGGATGCAAGGTTAACAGAAACCTGGTTAGGGAAGAATTTCATGCGAATATCATGTTTCAGTAATCGATGGCGAAGTAATTTCAGGTCATCTGATTTGATGGAGTTGTTCTGGAAAACGGTAATCATTTTATTCTCCCTGAATGTTACTTCAACCTCTCGCCGGAGGAGCTTTTCAAAACCGAATGGCTAAAGGAGAGATTTACACACAAAGGTTATCTACAGCATTACAGCCACATGTGGAAAACTGTGAAATATTGTTCAATGCACAGGAAATGGCAGATGCCTTGGCTAACAGCCAGCGCTGGTTACCTTTGTGTTCAACCATCAAAACAATTGCTCATCATCCCACTCTCTTTAAATTGTCAGAGCCCAGTTTCCCAGGTATTTCGCAGACAACTTATTCTGGGCTTTTGCACCCTCAGCAGAATTACAGCCAAACCCAGAAATTTTCTACTGCGAAATCCACAGTGGTGCCTCTCTCACCAGCATTACTAGGTAGGGAATTGTAATGAAAAACCCTGTTGACGTTTCCTCTCTCTAACCCAAAGGCACAGTATTCCAACCAGCTGTCCCAATACAGACACGCTTACTCAATGTACACCCAGAAATTATTTCAGCATCCTCCTCATTCCTATTTCTGAATTCCACACTGGAAAGATGATTTATTAATTGCATCCACAAGTTAGGACTTGATTTTTTGCATGGAATAATCAAAACCCAACAGTTTTCGCTACTGGAGATCTCAAACATTTCTGTGGCTCACAAGGGACCTCTTGTGGTCAAAATAATGTACCGCAACAGCATTCACACTATTCCACATTATTTTTCTCTTTCCAGTGCTAAAGGGAAACATTCCCAAAAAGATCGTTTTCAAAGGAAGACAGATGACAAGGTGTACAGCTGGGTGAACACAGCAGGCCAAGCAGCAGAGGAGCAGGAAGGCTGACGTTTCGGGCCTAGACCCTTCTTCAGAAAAAGGGTCTAGGCCCGAAACATCAGGCTTCCTGCTCCTCTGATGCTTCTTGACCTGCTGTGTTCATGAAACGCTACACCTTGTTATCTCAGATTCTCCAGCATCTGCAGTTCACACTCTCTCTTTCGAAGGAAGTTTTTTTTTCAGGTCTCAAAGAAAATTCATACTTCCTCAAGATCAAAGTATAACAGAGCTTCTGTCAGCCTTGTTTAAAACCCTGCTATAACCCATTCCCCAGCTTCACTGTATCTGTTTCATCCTCCTCCAGCCACACAAACCTCAGGTCCTCTGCATTGTGCTAATTCTGGGCTCTTGACCATTTCTGATTTTAACTCCTTCACCTTTGGAAACAGCGCCTTCAGTTGCCAGGTACATAAAATGTCTTCTTGAACTTTTCTGCTTCTTTATTCTCCTTTAAGGACACTATTTAAAAGCTATTTCTTTGACCAAGATTTGATCATCTGCTCTAATACCTCTATATGGCTCGGCATCAAGTTTTGTCTGCAAACTACGGTCTGTAGGAAGTTTCATAATTGTTTATGCTCTACAGCTGGATAGGCTAGGACCTTTTTCACTGGAGCATAGGAGGTTGAGAGTTACCTTATATAGGTTTAAAAAATCATTAATAGGGTATTGATAAGGTGAATAGCAGGCGTCTTTTCCCTAAGCAGGAATATTTTTAAGGCAAGAGGAAAAAGATTTAAAAAGGGCATGAGTGACAACTTCATTTTTACATAGAGAGTGGGTCATGTGTGGAATGAACTCCCAGAGGAAGTGGTGGATACGGGTGCAGTTACAATGTTTAAGAGATATCTGGATAAGCACATGAATACGAATTGTTTGGAGGAATGTGGGCCACTGGGAAGGCAGGTGGGACTAGTCTAGTTTGGGATTATGGTTGGCACGGACGGGTTAGACCGAAAGATCCATTTCCGTGCTGTATGACTCTAGTGATCTGAATGAGACATGAGCGTGGATTGTATAACATAAAAAAGAATTTATTGGACCAACAGCCTATCCTTAAACCCCATTTTCTCAAAAGACTGAGTCTGTATGAATGAAAGCTCAAAAGCAACAATTCCTGCCTTCTCTATCTGGATTGTGTTTTGCTACAGAGAAGCTTTGCAAGTATTAGTGCCCCAGCATCTGGAGCAATAGTATAGTGCTGATTGCCTCCCAGTCAGTCTCCTTGGCAACCGTTGTCTGGGAAAATGCATGAGTTAACAATGGCTTACAGTTACCTGACACACTTGTTTAAATCTTAAAAACCAGAAAACAGTTGTCACCTATTTTGTTGAAGTGAAACAAGGCAGCATGTAAGCTCCTTCTGTTGTGAAGAGCAAGTCATATATATTTATATATATGGAGTTTCTACTGGACACAAATGCAGCACATTAAGACAGAGGGACCTGCTCTTTGCAACTGCAAAATCAGGTTCACAAATTTGACCGATTTCTCTATCTATGAGGGTATTACCTTAACCAGAGATAAATTGCCGCATTAAAAGTTTAAAGCCCAGTTGTTAATTATGTCATTTGTAATGTAGGCATTATCTATAACAACATTTCTATGAAGTAAAAGTCAACCAGTCAATTGATCACCACTCTCTTCACACACAGTTTACATTGTTTTGGAACTTCTTGTGAATTGTTCTAATCAATGCAAGACAAAAATCTTGAACAGATTAAGTCTTTTTATTCAGCAATGCTTTAATACCGTACTACTGAATAATTATTTAAATAGCAGTAATGCCCAATTCACCTTTTGTCTAAAAAGATGTGGAACTGTGCAAATTTGCACTGCTTTTGGTAAATTCCTGAATCAAAATCCATGTCAAATAAATAAATTTTTATCTCAAACAATTTCCTGACTCTTTCTCCTACACAGTGGGGTGAAAAAATGTCAATGTAATCCCAAAGCAATGTTCATCAATTGTCCTCACCTCTTTCACCTCCTGCTTCGGAGCTCTAATGCATCTTTCTGGGATGGCAGGCTTGGGAGGGATATATTCAGTGACAGCCAGCAGCTTCTGACGTAGAATATGCAAGGGCTTGCGGTGCCGAGTGACAGCCTTGGATCCATGACGCACGATTTGATGGGGTGGAAGATACCCTTAAAAAAAACCCAAAGATATTGGTGTTAGTGAACACTTTAGCCTTTTAAGAAATAAAGCAGTTTCAATTCAAAAGATAACATGGTGTGGAGCTGGATGAACACTGCAGGCCAAGCAGCATCAGAGGAGCAAGAAAGTTGACGTTTCGGGTTGAGACCCATCTTCTGAACAAGGGTCTCGACCCGAAACGTTAGCTTTCCTGCTCCTCTGATGCTGCTTGGCCTGTGTTCGTCCAGCTTCACACTGTGTTAGCTCAGATTCTCCAGCATCGGCAGTTCCTACTATCTCTGCAACAGTTTCAATTCAAATCGGTTTCCTTCAAGACCTTCAATGTGAATGCTCAAAGTCATCCAATTATGCAACTGGTCTTAAGATGATAATGAGAAATTTCTCAATAGAACAGGAAGATAGTGAAGGTAGAAGTATTTTCTTCAGCCCTCTTTTTAAATGATTTCTGAGCAGCATTTTTGCAGGATGTAATCTTGGCCGCAGAAGACGAAGAAAAAGATAAGATAACGTCCAGAATCATCGTTAAGCAGTTGTTGAGTCATCATACACTCGTACTGGGCAGTCATTTTTTAAAATCCTTTCATGGGATATCAACGACAATGAGAAAACTTGTTACCCATCCCTATTTATCTCTTAAACTGAGTGTTCATTTCAGACAATAAGTCACACGACAGCCAGACCAGGTAAGGACAGCAGATATCTTCCTGTGAGGACATCAGTGAACCAGAACTTGGAATATGGATTACAAAATCTGGAATTAAAAATCTAGTCTAATGGCAATCACTGTTGAATATCAAAAACACTCATTTACATCACTAATGTCCTCTAAGGAAAGTAATCTCCTGTACATTCAGCCCCAAAGTAACACATAATTGCCCCCTGGGGAATTAGGGATGGGCAATAACTGCTCACCTAGCCAGGAACACCCACATCCCATGAATGAATTAAATCATATGGAGTGAATCAAAGTGGCTAAAGGCCAATATCTATGGTGCTGAACAGACGAAGCAGAGATGAATCATACATGTCGTGCTCCTGGCTAAAAGTCATTTGAACACTTCAGCCTTGTCATCTGGGGAGGCAATAGCCTAGTGGTATTATCACTTCGCTATTAATGCAAATACTCAGCTAATGGCCTGGGAACCTGGGTTCAAATCCCAACACAGCAGATGATGGCATTTGAATTCAATATAAAAATAAATCCAGGATTAAAGAGTTTAAAATAAAAACTCAACATTGGTTGGATCACATATAGATTACAGCAGAGTTCTGGCCCTCCACTTAAATTGGTATAGCCACTCTCAAAGTTTTGGGCTCAGTTACAAGCACCATATTTACCCAAATTGTCCAGGAATACTGAATGAGGCACGAGACAAAAATAAAAGTTGCGAGTTTTTTTTCCCCCCAGGATGGAAATCTCAAATACTCAGGGACAAAGGTTTAAAGTAAGTGGGGAAAATGTTTAAAGGAGGTGTGCAAAGCCAGTTTTCTGCAGAGGGTGGTAGGTGCCTGGAACACGCTGCCAGGGGAAGTGATAGAAGCAGATAAATTAGTAATGTTTTAGAGGCATTCAGATAGACCAAATAGATACAGGCTGGGAATAGAGGGATATACAGCAGGCAGATGGGATTAGTTTAGAAAGCCACCTTGATCAGTGGGCCAAAGGGCCTGTTGTTGGGATATACTGTTCTAAGCTCTGCTAACGTCATGAGATGGGTTTTGAACCCACGTTCCCTTAGACCTGGCCTGGATCAAAACAATTCTAACCCTCAGCCACTACTCCATGAGAAGTCATACAGTCGTGATAGGCGCTATAGCAATGAAAGTCCACCTTGCTCGTCGTCTTTATACGCGGCAAGGATGAACACAACCGGGAAATTATCCTCACTGGGAGGAGCAGTAAACATATCGGTGACGACGCTGCTTCTTCTGGACTGACACGTTCTGCACCGCTTTGTCTCACCTCCACATCTCAGGAGCCACCCGCACACCGCCGCCATCTTCACCAGCACGCACCGGCACCTGATTCGTCCCAGCAATCACCAATCAGAGCGGGCAACAGAATTAACCAATCAGAAGACCTTCCACCGCCCCAAAGGGCGTGCTGTAGCCAATCAGGCCAACCAAGCGCTGCAGCCAATCAGAGGGGTTGCTAGCGCCCTCGCCTGGATCGGAGGACCACTATGCAAGTTAATAAAATGTGAGGCTGGATGAACACAGGAGGCCAAGCAGCATCTCAGGAGCACAAAAGCTGACGTTTCGGGCCTAGACCCTTCATCAGAGAGAGAGATGGGGAGAGGGAACTGGAATAAATAGGGAGAGAGGGGGAGGCGGACCGAAGATGGAGAGTAAAGAAGATAGGTGGAGAAGGTGTGGGTGGGGAGGTAGGGAGGGGATAGGTCAGTCCAGGGAAGACGGACAGGTCAAGGAGGTGTGATGAGGTTAGTAGGTAGCTGGGGGTGCGGCTTGGGGTGGGAGGAAGGGATGGGTGAGAGGAAGGACCGGTTAGGGAGGCAGAGACAGGTTGGACTGGTTTTGGGATGCAGTGGGTGGGGGGGGAAGAGCTGGGCTGGTTGTGTGGTGCAGTGGGGGGAGGGGATGAACTGGGCTGGTTGAGGGATGCAGTGGGGGAAGGGGAGATTTTGAAACTGGTGAAGTCCACATTGATACCATATGGCTGCAGGGTTCCCAGGCGGAATATGAGTTGCTGTTCCTGCAACCTTCGGGTGGCATCATTGTGGCAGTGCAGGAGGCCCATGATGGACATGTCATCAAGAGAATGGGAGGGGGAGTGGAAATGGTTTGCGACTGGGAGGTGCAGTTGTTTGTTGCGAACTGAGCGGAGGTGTTCTGCAAAGCGGTCCCCAAGCCTCCGCTTGGTTTCCCCAATGTAGAGGAAGCCGCACCGGGTACAGTGGATGCAGTATATCACATTGGCAGATGTGCAGGTGAACCTCTGCTTAATGTGGAATGTCATCTTGGGGCCTGGGATGGGGGTGAGGGAGGAGGTGTGGGGACAAGTGTAGCATTTCCTGCGGTTGCAGGGGAAGGTGCTGGGTGTGGTGGGGTTGGAGGGCAGTGTGGAGCGAACAAGGGAGTCACGGAGAGAGTGGTCTCTCCGGAAAGCAGACAGGGGAGGGGATGGAAAAATGTCTTGGGTGGTGGGGTCGGATTGTAAATGGCGGAAGTGTCGGAGGATAATGCGTTGTATCCGGAGGTTGGTAGGGTGGTGTGTGAGAACGAGGGGGATCCTCTTGGGGCGGTTGTGGCGGGGGCGGGGTGTGAGGGATGTGTCGCGGGAAATGCGGGAGACGCGGTCAAGGGCGTTCTCAATCACCGTGGGGGGAAAGTTGCGGTCCTTAAAGAACTTGGACATCTGGGATGTGCGGGAGTGGAATGTCTTATCGTGGGAGCAGATGCGGCGGAGGCGGAGGAATTGGGAATAGGGGATGGAATTTTTGCAGGAGGGTGGGTGGGAGGAGGTGTATTCTAGGTAGCTGTGGGAGTCGGTGGGCTTGAAATGGACATCAGTTACAAGCTGGTTGCCTGAGATGGAGACTGAGAGGTCCAGGAAGGTGAGGGATGTGCTGGAGATGGCCCAGGTGAACTGAAGGTTGGGGTGGAAGGTGTTGGTGAAGTAAGTTACCTATTTTAGGACAGAAAAAACCTGCAGATGCTGGGATCCCAGGTAGACAAGTAGGAGGCTGGAAAAACACAGCAAGCCAGGCAGCATCTGAAGGAAAGCAGCAGTTAACGTTCTGGGTGCTGCAAGTTGCTGGAAAAGCTCAGCAGGTCTGGCAGCATCTGTGGAGGAGAAAACAGAATTAATGTTTTGGGTCTGGTGACCCTTCCTCAGAATGTTTTGGGTGTAAGCCTTCTTCAGGACTCAAGTAGGGTAATACCTAAAATGTTGACTGCTCCTTTCCTCCAGATGTTGCCTGGCTTGCTGTGTTCTTCCAGCATCCCGATTGTCTGCTGTGCAAGCTACTCGTCACCAGCTCTCCAGGCCAACCCCGGACCCTTCAGCAGTTAATTTCCTGGACCTTTTCCCCGGGTTATTCAAAGAAAATGTGTTTACTTTTCATGGAACGTTGAAACAGGAATAGGCTATTCAGCCCCTGGGGCCTGTCCTTCCATTTTCAGCATAGGAATTTAAACTAAATTGTTGGGGGCAGGTTCAATTGCATGGAAAATTATGCAAAAAAGTTTAGTGGGGGGAGGTCTCAGCAAAGGTTATTGAAGTTTGCAGAATAAGTCACAGGACAGAGATTATGAAGGGTTAGGAATCTAGGTACTGCAGATAAGGGGCCAACAATGAGAGGGAGGCAATCAGCGCAAAAGTAAGGGTGTTGGACTTAAATCCGCGCAGTGTTCAGAATAATGTAAATGAGCTTGGAGCACAGATGGAAATTGACAAGAGACATGGTTATCACAGAGATGTAGCTGCAAGGAGATCGGGGCTGGAACCTAGATAACCAACGATATACAGCGTATGAAAAGGACCGGCAGAGGGGTTGAGTTGCCTTGTTAGCAAGAAATGAAATTAAATCAATAGCAAGACGTGATGTAGAATTGGCAGGTGTAGAATCTGTGTGGATAGAGTTGAAGGACCTCAAAGGAAAAAAGACTCTGATGGGCATTATAACAGGCCTCCTAGCAGTTGTCAGGGTGTAGGGTAGAAATTAGAACATGAGATAGAAAAGGCATGTAAGCAAGGAATTAATGCAGCAATCATAGGGGATTTCAATATGCAGGTGGACTGGGCAAATCAGCTTGGTAGCAGATTTTAAAAAAAGGAATTTGTGCAATGTCTACACGATGTTTTTTGGAGCAGCTTGTGGTAAAGCTCACTGGGGAACAGGCAGTTAAAGATTTGGTAATATGTAATGAAGCAGACTTGCATAAGGAACTTAAGGTGAAGAAACCCCTAGGGGGCAGTGACCATAATATGATAGAATTCATGCTAGAGTTTGAGCGAGAGAAGCTGGAAATAGATGTAACGGTGTTACAATTGAGTAAAGGTAATTAAAAGACATGAGGCAGGAGCTGGCCAGAATTGATTAGAAGGGGAGCCTTGAAGGGAAAATGGTAGAGCAGCAATCACAGGAGTTTCTGGGTTAATTTGGGAAGCATGGGAGAAATTCATCCCAAGGAAGAAGAAACATACTAAGAAGAGAATGAGGTAACCATGGGTGACAAGGGAAGTCAGGGACAGCATAAAAGCAAAAGAAAAAGCATACAATATGATGAAGATTAGTGGGAAGCAAGAGGATTGGGAAATCTTTAAAAACAGCAGTGGATAACTGAAGAAAAGGGAAAAAAAGCATTAGATATCAGGGTTAGCTAGCTAATAATATAAAATAAGAATTGCAAGGGATTTTTCTGATATATCAAAGGTAAGAGAGAGACAAGAGTGGACATTGAATGGCTGAAAAATGAGACTGAGGAAGTAGTAATGGGGAACAAAGAAATGGCAGAGGACCTGAAGGTGCTGTGTATCACTTCACAATAGAAGACAGAGCAGCAGATCAGAACTTCAAGAGAGTCAGGGGCAGAGGTGAGTGTAGTAGAGATCACCATGGAGAATGTGCTGGGAAAGCTGAAAATTCTGAAGGCGGATAGGACACCTGGATCAGGTGGACTACACCCCAGAGCTCAGAAGGAGATAGCTGAGAAGATTAGCATCAGTGATGAACTCACCAGGACGGTACCAGAGCACTGGAAAATAACTAATGTAATACCTCTGCTTGAGAAGGGAGGGAGGCAGAAGACAGGAAACTATAGGTTGATAAGACTAGCCTTGATCATTGGTAAGATTTTAGAGTCTATTATTAAGGATGATGTATAGAATCATAGAATCCCTACAGTGTGGAAGCAGCCATTTGGCCCATCAGTCCCGGCCAGTTATTGTGGAGTGCTTCAAAGTGCATGGTAAAATAGAGCTGAGTCAGCACAGCTCCATCAAGCGGGGGGTCCATGTCTGACAGATCCGTTAGAATGCTTTGAGGAGACTATGGCTGATCTGTCCCCTAACTCCATATACTTTATTCTGGCTCATGCCACTGAACCATTACAGTGCAGAAATAGGCCATTAGTCCCATTGAGTCTTTGAAGACCCTCCCACTCAGACTCAGCCCATCACCCTGCTATACACCCACATTTACTAACATAGCTGACCCACTGAAGCGGCAAAGCACAGGCAATTTAGCATGGCCAACCCACCTAGCCTGCTCATCTTTGGACTGTGCAAAGAAACCGGAGCACCTGGAGGAAACCTACGTAGACACTGGGAGAATGTGCAAAGTCCACACAGATGGTCGCCTGAGGTTGGAATCGAATCCAGGCCAAAGCGCTGTGAGGCTGCAGTGCTAACCACTGAGCCACTTTAATATATCTGCTTAACCAAAATTTGTCTATTCTGGATTGAACAGG
Source organism: Stegostoma tigrinum (assembly GCF_030684315.1). NCBI lineage: Eukaryota > Metazoa > Chordata > Chondrichthyes > Orectolobiformes > Stegostomatidae > Stegostoma > Stegostoma tigrinum. The sequence continues at coordinate 10,368,423 of NC_081384.1, forward strand.
TTTAGGATCCACCGCCATTTGTGGAAGAGGGTTCTGGACCTGTACCACCCTTTGTGTGAAGAAGTACTTCCTAACATCTCTCCTGAGTGATCTGGGTCTAACTTTCAAACTAGAATCTCCAACCAGTGGAAATAGTTTATCTTTATCTACCTAGCCTTTCCCTGGTAATATGTTGAAGACATGTGGAAGATAAGACTGGCTGAGGTTGCTTAGAGGATAAAAACATCAGATAGTGCTCAGACCTTTGACCACAGGAGCTGGAAAGTCATGTTAAGGTTGTACAGGGTGTGAAGCCTGTCCTGGAATACTGTGTCCGGTTCTGTTCTAGGAAGAATATCGTTCGGCTGGATTGGGTTGTGCAGAGATTTACCAGGACGTTGCCAGGAATGCGGCTTTTGAATGATAAGTAGAGGCTGGGTCACCTGGGACCTTTTCTCACTGGAGTACAGGAAGTTGATGGATGGCCCTATCAAATAATTAGGGGTATAGTAAGGTGAATGGCAGGTATATTTTCCTAGGGTGGGGGATTTCAAGACCAGGGTGCATACTTTTAAGATCAAGGAGAGAGATTTGAAAAAGGCATGAGGGCCAATCTTTTTTTACACAGGGAGTATTTGGTGTGTGGAATGAACTTCCAGAGGAAGTGCTGATGCAGGTACAGTTACAACGTTTAAAAAGCATTTAGGTAATACATGAATATGAAATGTTTGGAGGCTTACGGGCTAAGAGAAGGCAAGTGGGACAAGTCTAGTTTGGGATTAGGGTCGGCATGGACTGGTTGGATTTGTTTCCGCGCTGACTCTATGGTTACTTGTTCCAATCAGCCAGTAGGTGGCACTATTAACTGCAAAAGGCTGCAGCCAGCCTCCAGCATCAATCCCAAACAAAAACCACGAGAACTGCGGACGCTGTAAATCAGGGACAGAAGTTGCTGGGAAAGCTCAGCAGGGCTGGCAGCGTCTGTGAAGGAAGAAACAGAGTTAACGTTTCGGGTCCAGTGACCCTTCTTCAGAACTATGTTCTGCCAGATGCTGCCAGGCCTGCTGAGATTTTCCAGCACTTTTGGGTTTGTTCCTGGCTTTAACGTTCAACGGGAACTGAACGGCCTGCTGTAAAAATCCATCAAAACGGCTTCCAATTGCTTCTTAAATGATCAAAGCTTTCCCTTCAAAAACCTCCTATCCGTTCCAAATACTGAACTGTCTTTGTGCAGAGCATCCCCTGGTATTAACTGTGTGCTGATTGCAATTTAAAACCCATGACCCAGTATTTTATTCAGTTAATTTCATTCTCCAGACTCCCCCTTGCTCCAAACACTTTGTTTTTAAAATATTTACAGGATGTGGGCTTCACCAGCTGGACCAACAGATATTGCCCACCGTTAACTGCCTGGAAGAAGTAGGGATACATTGCCTTCTTGATCCATTGCAATGACTCTTTAAGATCACTTCTTAAATGATCCTCTCAAAGGATGTGACGATACCAAGTTCCTTCAGCATTTTAACATTTCTGACATCTCTGATCGTTGAGTCATGGAATCCCTACAGTGTGGCAGCCGGCCATTCAGCACCAACCCTCCAAAGACCATCTCACTCAGAACCACGGACCCCACCCCCAACCTTATCCCTATAACCTGTATTTCCCATGGCTTCCTGGCACCTCTCCTCACTGCTGCCGTGCTGAATGTCTTGCTGTGTCTCAGTGAGAATGAGGTGCTGTTGTACAGAACTGTACAACCTGATCACAACTTCTTGAATCACTGCAATCCATGGGCTGTAGATTACCTCACAATGCCATTAGGGAGGAAATTCCAGGATTTTGACCCAGCGGCAGTGACAATATATTTACAAGCCAGAGTAGAGACTGGCTTAGAGCGCAACTAATAGGTGGTGGTTTTTTCTCCATGTACCTGCTGCCCTTGTCCTTCTAGATTATGGGTTTGGAAGGTGCTGTCTGAGAATCTTGGGAGAATTTCTGCAGTGCATCTTGTAGATGGTACACACTGCTGCTACTGAGCATCGATGGTGGAGGGAGTGGATGCTTGCAGATGCAGTGTCAATCAAGTGGATTTGTTCTGGATGGTGCCAAGCTTCCTCAGCGTTGTTAGAGCTGCACTCATCCAGGCAGCTGGGGAGTATTCCATCACACTCCTGACTTGTGCCTTGTAGATGGTGGACAGGCTTTGGGGTTTCAGGAGATGAGTTACACCATGCAGGATTCCTAGCCTCTGACCTACTCTTGTAGCCACAGTATTTTTATAGTGAGTCCAGTTGAGTTTCTGTTCAATGGTAACCTCCAGGATGTTTGTAGTGGGAGATCCAGTGATGGTAATGCTATTGAAAGTCAAACAATAATTATTAGTTTGTCTTTTATTGGAGATGGCCATTGCCTGACATTTGTGTGACATGGATGTTATTTGTCACTTGTCATCTCAAGCCTGGATATTGTCCAAATCTTGTTGCATTTGAACCTGGACTGCTTCAGTATCTGTGGAGACATGACTGGTGCTGAACATTATGCAATCATTGGTGAACATCCCCACTCCTGACCTAATAATGGAGGGAAAGTCATTGAAGAAGCAGCTGAAAATGATATGTGTCATTCAAAGTTTTACTGGTTTTTTCCTTCTGGGGAAACGTTGCAGTTTCAATCTTAGTCTTCTTTCCCCTTGCCAACTTCTACCTTCCATTGTTAACGCCGGTCTCTGTTCTAAGATTCAATCTGACAATCACAGCTCACATCCTATCCTGGGGTGTTCAGGCCTGGCAGGGGAAAGTACCAGAACTAGAACAGTGGGATGGCGAGTGGACCCAGAACTAACCGCACTGGAAATGCAAAAAACCCCACCGTAGGCTTGATCTCCCTTGGATGACAATAACCACTAAGAGATGATTAATGATCATCTGCTACTTTGTACGCTACAATAGGCAGTACCCACTAAGTTCCTGAAGGGGGCGTGGGTGGGTGAGTTTAATCTACACTGAAAGCTGCCTCAAATAGAGACGTCAAAAATTAATTATTCAGCATCTGACAGATTTTGGATATGCTTTTCAAAAACTCAGAGGTAGCAGCTTCAATCATTGGTGAATGCAGATTAAACCAGTCTGACATAAACACTGAAAGCCCTGGAAGTTCATAGCAAAAGAGTAGGCGATCGTAAAGAGAAAAGGTAGATTGGCTGTTTCTCATCCTTCATCATTGTCAAAGGATTGGGAGGTAAAGCTCAGCATTGAGCTTCTAGTGAGAGGGCTCCTTTGGAGTAGTGGTAGTGTCCCTACCTCAGAGCCAAGGGGTCCAGGTTGAGGTTCCATCTGCTGAAAAGCATATGATAAAATCTCTGAAAACACAGGTTTTGGGCAATATTTCCAACTTTTAGAAAGTGAGGGGGAGTTTGTGTCTTCCACTCTGATGATCGAGCTCAGGGCTCCTTTCATTAATGATGAATTTTTACAGTTTTGCAGCAACAGGGGAAAGAGTTGAGGATTCGGTGTTGCACTGTTGTAGATTTATATTCAGCCTCCAGTTTCTACTATGAAAGCTACAAGCTGAGAATACAAGATTGCCGAATCATGCCCATGACTCTCTTTTCTGCTAACTGTATCTATCTACCTGCAAGTCCTACCAATCTCTTTCTCATTCAGAATAAAATTCTCCTTTTACACTGACATTCTTGTGGACATCATGAGAACTGTGGGACAAAAAGCTTCAACACAATATGTCTCTTTACAACAATACCCCATTCTATACTACCAAACAGCTATGTCCATTTATATACTGGTCAAATTTCTTACACTTAGTTTTATGATGTATTCGGTTTTAGTCAGGAGCTTTACACATTATTTAAGAGGAATTGTAGTGGTCAGTGTATAAAAGGAAGATCTGCTGCTACTTGGTTTGCATTAAGAACTGTTGACTTGCTGTTTTCAAATCCCATTTGACTGGATTGAAACCCAAATTCCCTGGCAGTTAAATTAGAATGAAAAAGCAGAATAATACTCGAGGAAGTAAGTCAGAGAATCTTGAGAGAGTTTACACACCCGCACGGAACGGGGAACGCAGAGGCTTTATGGTTGTCAGTTTCACTATGAGGAGCCAGGGTGAGTGGGCACAGCTGACTTGGCATGTACATACCAGTGGGGAGCCAAGAAGGGGACTGTGGCATTAGGGCTTTATGGTTGGTGTTTTATGCTCTGCAGGGAGTTGGATACCAGGTGATGGGAGCATGAGGAGGGTGAGGCTGACAATGGAAAAAATTTGCCATATCGGATACTTTCCCTCATCCTCCCTTCCCAGAGGTTTTTGACAGGTATAGGGACATTCTAAGTAGGAGGAGAAGGTCCACTGTTTGATAAGATGAAGGTTCATCATTCCTGCCTACCCTGGGAAACCTTTAACTCCCTTGTTAGCCCAGAATCAGTCTACCCCTGCCTTAAAACATCTAATGAAAATGAAACAAAAACAAGAATTGCTACAAAATCTCAGCAGATCTGGCAGCATCTGTGGAGAGAAATCAGAATTAAACATTTTGGCTTCAAACATTCCTCCTTCAGAATTCCAACATCCACAGTTCTCTCAGTTCCTTTGTCCAGTAGAAATGCCGTGTGGAGCTGAATTGCTCAACTAAGGAGTGAACTGAGGACATCTTGTGGCAACTAATGGCCAATTAAGAGTTTCTAGGATTTTGCTCACCTCAGGGAAGGCTGACACCAATTTAGCATCGTGGCCAAGTCAAGAAATCTGTTTCCTGTTTGCCCTCTGTACCCATTGGCAGCTCCCCTCCTTCCAGGTCCCCTCCCTTCCCTGGTTTTCTCCCTCCCACCCAGTATTTCCTGACCATGGATCCATCCTTGTCTAATCCTGTCAGCCACCTTAAGTTCTGAGAGACCCCGTCCCCATCCCCATCCCCATCCCCATCCCCATCCCCATCCCCATCCCTTTCCCTTTCCCCTTCCGCTTCTGCTTCCCCGTCTTTGCAGATTATTTGCAATTTGAGTTGTGACCACTTCTCCTGGTGGCACTGCAGGCACAGATCATAATTCCAGTCAATTGATTAGCTGATAATTCTGATTGGCTGATAATTCTGATTCGCTGATAATTCTGATTGGCTGATAATTCTGATTGGCTGATAATTCTGATTGGCTGATAATTCTGATTGGTTGGTAATTCTCCGGGCACCACTTCTTCCCTGAAGACAGCGAGCGACCTGCTTCAAGACAAATAGCGTCTCCAATGGCTGCGCGACAAGACAGTATCGTGGTGGTGGGCTCACCAACCCCCGCCCCTAAGACATTAAAGTCAAGGTGAGAGGGTTGTGCTTATGTTGCCCCGTCCCTAACATACAGCCCCGTGACTTAACAAGGTCACTCCAGGCTGCAACAGTTGGCATTATCAACAAAAGGATATTTATGATGCAAGTGTAGAAGTTGTTGTTTAAAAGTAAGGGTGGCCATTTGAGACAAAGAGATAAGGAAAATTTTGTCTCCTCAGAGGGCTCTGCGTCTTTGGAATTCTCTTCCTCAGAATGCGATGGAAGTAGATGTCCTGTATTTTTAAGGCAGAGATTGGAGATTCTTGCTAAGCAATGTTATCAGTAGTGTGGAGAAATGAGGTGTAGTCAGATCAACAATGTCTGTATTGAAGATGGAGCAAGCTCAAATTGGCCAAGAGGCCTACATAGACTCCCCAATGTGTATGTGCTTTGTTGTACCTGAATCAAGCAGCCGGATGACCAACGTACCCCATAGCTCAGTGGTAGAGCATTAGATTGTAGATCAAGCGGCTCCAGGTTTAAATCTGGGTGCCCTCTTTCAGGTCATGTTTTGAGGGCAGCATGTGGCTCGATGGTTAGCACTGCTGCTTCACAGCACCAGTGACTAGGGTTCAATTGCACCCTGGGGTGACTGCCTCTGTGGAGTTTACACATTCTCCCCGTGTCTGTCTGGGTTTCTCCCATAGACCAGAGGTGTGTAGTTTAGGTGGATTGGTCATGGTAAATTGTTTATAGTGTGCAGAGATCTGTAGGTGGATTAGCCATAGGAAATAAAGATGGATACGGGTGGGATGCTTTTTGGAGAGTCAAGTTGCCTCTCTCTGCACTCTCAAGGGAAGCAGTAAGATAGGGGACTGGAACTGATAAAAATATGGACTTCTCTTCATGTAGGGATTTTAAGAAGTATATGTCTAGAATATCCTGGTATTCCAATTTAATAGCTTGTTCGATAATATAAAGATAGGGGCTCATGTGATATGGTAGTCACCATCAACAGCCACAATGGACCTGGAGAAGCCCCAAGGCCAGTAAGTCCATTTTTGTGTCTGGGAGGCAAGATAATCAGTGTACGCGATTACGTGAAATTTGTATTAGGAAACCCTCCAGCCATTTGGAGATCTGTATTGAGATCTACGACAATGTCCTGATTGGTCTGCAGCCTCGGCTGAATACCCATTTGTAATTTGTTCAATCCCCAACATTGAAGTTTTAATGAATGATTTATAAGATTAACTGCCTATACAACAATGAATTGCTCTTTTATTATCTTCATGCAGCATTTATGTCTTTAAATCACCTGTTACTTTATTATAAATGGACATTACAGCAAACCAACCGATAGTCATGTGTCCAACTTGCAAACCCACAGAGAATGAACTGGCAGGCACAGTCACAACATTGTGCACACACACCACATCAAATCCTTGAAGGTCAACTCTCTTAAAGCAGAAGGAAGCAGTGAGGGAAGATATAGGCGTGACACAACAACACATTAGTTGGCACCTTGTTACACCTTCAGAATCTTGAGCCAACTTTACTGAAACTTTCAGGATTCGGAGAGGGTTTGACAGGGTAAATGTTGAGAAGATGCTTCCACTCGTGGGGGAATCTCAAACCAGGGACATAATCACAGAATAGGGGGAAACTCATTTAAAACTGATATGTTCTTCACCTAGAGGGGAGTAAATGTTGGGAATTCTCCATTGCTGAGGGCTGTGGAGGTTAGATCACTGCGAGTATTTAAACATGAGATAGATTTTTGAAGTTTCAGGGTGTTGAGGGCTATGCTGAGCTAGTGTGATCTTATTGGATGGCAGAGCAGGTTTGAGAGGTTGGATGGTCTACTCCTCATTTTTCTCATTTTCTTGAAGGAGAGTGAAGAGCAATGAAGCAGGGTATCCTCAACAGTAAAGGGGTAGTTAGTGGCTCCACTATTACAAGAGGTAGAAATAGGTGTCTTACCATAGCACCTCTAGCAAAGTCAATATTTTCTGAGGTGTTTTTGCCAGATCCTTCATTCAGTGTTATGAGCAATCCCCCTGCTTAGCTGCCTCTCCTCAACGTTGCCAGGCATGGTGATTTTTTACAGACTGCACAGTGTATCTTTCTTCTCTTAACTTCCTGAGTTAAAATGGCAATAAGTTGTCCTTCCAGCAGCATCACAAACTTTCAGTCCAACTGCATCAACAATGAGGCAGAGCAATGGTGGTGAAGGAAGGCAGAGGAAGCAGATCTTGCAGCTGGGTGCCCTCCTTGTGGGACATGCTGTCCTATGTTCCCAAAGAACTGCTAGTTGAGATTAAGTTTGTTCAGTCTCTTCAGAAAACCATGACTCTGAGTAAGTCTCAAATGAAAGGACAGCCAATGACAAGAGGAATAGAGATCCACAGCACAAATAACAGGATGGCACGGTGGCTCAGTGGTTAGCACTGATGCCTCACAACCCCAGGGGCCTGGGTTTGATTTTACCCTTGGGCAACTGACTGTGTGGAGTTTGTACATTCTCCCTGTGTCTGTGTGAGTTTCCTTCAGGTGCTCCAGTTTCCTCCCTCAGTCCAAAGATGTGCAGGCTAGGTGGATCGGCCATGCTAAATTGCCCATAGTGTTCAGGGGTGTGTGGGTTAGGTGGGTTATAGGAGGATGGGTCTGGGTGAGATGCTCTGAGGGTCAGTGTGGTCTTGTTGGGCCAAAGGACATGGTTCCACTCTGTAGGGAGTCTATGAAATAGTGATTTATTGTACATATATTTATGAAAAATACGCTAAAATGTGTATAAGTCGCCATAAGCCAATGCCATTTTAACTACATAAATTAGAAAAAGAAATAAATCATACAAAGTTAGGACAAATTGCATTTTTTTTTGTTTCTATCCCCAGCTTCTTGATACCAGAAGTGGCTCTGGGATGCCTCCACAGTCTGCAGCTGCCAAACCATTCCCTGAGGCCACATTGCTGAGGAGGAAACACATTGAATTAGGCCCATCACTGCTGACTGGACCCAGAACGTCGCCTCTGCCAAATTCAACCCATTGAGCCTGCACCAGCTTTTTGAAGAGTGGTCCCATTCTGCTCCCCTTTACCCAAATCCTAGCAGCTTTCTTGTCTTTTCCTATTTACACAATTCTCTTCTGAAGGCTACTATTGAAGTCATATCCACTAACTTCCTAGTTGGACACTCCAAATCCTAGCCATTTGTCACATTGAAAAACGTTTGCCATGTTTTTGGCCTTTTTCTCAACCTGTTTAGAGTTCTGTCCTTTCATTATTGTCCAGACAGCCACTGAGAACACTTTCTCTTGATTCCCTCCATCTAAAATCCTTTGTGAATGTTATGGCATTTGTCTGAAGATAGCAGGCTCAATGGGGCTGAAGGGCTTTGCTGTATGAGTCAAGGTGACATGGTGGCTCAGTGGTTAGCACTGCTGCTTCACAGAGCCAGGGACCTGAGTTGGATTCCACCATCGGGGACTGTCTGTGTGGATTTTACACATTCTCCCCGTGTCTATGCATGTTTCCACTCACCGTCCACAGATGTGAAGGTTCGGTGGATTGGCTGTGCTAAATTGCCCATGGTGCTTAGGGATGTGCAGGACAGGTGCGTTAGCAATGGGAAATACAGAGTTACAGGGATAGGGCAGAGGTGTGGGTATGGATGGGCTGTTCTTTGGAGGTGTGGTGTAGACTTGATGGGCCACATGGCCTGCTTCCACACTGTAGGGATTCATGACTCTATAGCAGGGCCCACATGAACCAGAGGCGAAGTGCACCTTCCATTCAGAGAAGGAGCTACCTTTCACCGACTTCACCGCTCCTCCCCTCGTCCCATTATCTTCACCAAAGGGTGAACTTCCAAATTCCAGTGTGTGGAGTAATGCCAGTTCACCCATCAGGCAAACATTAGGCTTCTCGCTTACGTCATCCCGTGGGTGAAGTGATTCTGTCACAAACAACAGAGCATTCAACCAAGATCATTGGGTCAGGGCATTCCTTCCTCAGGAAAACCTCAATTGCATAACATCAAAAAGATTGTCTGTGACTAATAGAATTTATAACAGCCTGTACATCCCATACTACCACAAGCGACAGATTCACAAGTGAAACAAAATTCTGCCTCTCTCCCCCCCCCCCCCCCCGCCCACTGCCACCAACTCCAATTTGTAGTTTTTCCCGCTTTTGTTATTATGAATGAGGAAAATATCATCTGACTTTCATTTTGACCACAAGACACTTTGATTCCATATAAGGAGCAGCTTGAAGTTAATGTTTATTTTGAAATATGACAACTGCAACCTCAATTCGACTGGGGATTCCTTCTCATTCTTTTAAAATTATCTTATTTTTACTTAATTAAACAATTGTTGCAGGCTATTTTTCCTGGCTGAAGAACTAGGGACTGTAGTTTCAGTTTAAGCCCTTGAATAAAATGAAAGTTGCTAAAGTCCCCAGACAACTGCTGGCTGCTGTCTCATTAGAAAGAGAGATCGTAGATTTCGCTTGAAGGTCACCACATCTCAGATGAAACTTTCATAGTGATTCCAGCCAGTACAGAAGTTGAACCCAAGCTGCTGGGATGACTCTATATTTCAATCAGCTGGCATGTCAACAGAACAAACCAGCCCTCTCGGACTGAGGTGTGAAGAAATGTCTCCACTCAGAGAGTTGTGAATCTTTTGGAATTCACTTCCCTAGAGAGCTGTGGATCTTTTGTCATTGACCTTACTCAAGACTAAGACCAATGGATTTTTGGATTCTGAAGGAATTGACGGATAATGGGGATAGTGTGGCAGTTCAAGTTAAGATACAGGATCAACCCTCAGGGCAACGCTGGCGAGGTCAACATTTATTGCCCATCCCTAATTGGCCAAAATGCACTTAAGAGTCAACCACATCATTACAGGTCTGGAGTTATATGTAGGCCAGACCAAGCAAGGGTACTAGTGAACCAGATGGGTTTTCCCAACAATTGACAATAATTTCATGGTCATCATTAGACACTTAATTCCAGATTTGTTTTATTGAATTCAAATTTCACCATCTACTATGGCAGGATTCAAATCCATGACCCGAGAACATTACCTGAGTCTCTGGATTAACAGTCCAGCAATAATACCAGTAGGAAATTGCCTCCATTGAAAGCCCAAATGGCACGGTCCTGCTCCAATGTCCTAGGATTTTGTTTTGTATTGGTTTAACCCCAAGCCATTCCAAGCCAAATGCATCCAGATCTATTTAGTTTTCACAGTAATGATGCCAGTTTTGTTTTATCATTATGGATTGGTTAGCTCTCTTGGCTGGCCCTAGTTTGCAATGCAGTTTGATGGTAACATGGAACATAGAACAATACAGTGCAGAACAGGCCTTTCGGCCCTCAATGTTGCACCGACCTGTGAACTAATCTAAGCCCATCCCCCTACACTATCCCATCATCACCCATATGCTTATCCAAGGGTTGTTTAAATGCCCTAATGTGGCTGAGTTAACTACATTGGCAGGCAGGGCGTTCCACGCCCTTACCACTCTCTGAGTAACAATGCAGGTTCAATTCCCACGTTAGTTGAGATTATTATGAAGGTCTCACTTCACCTGAGGTATATGGCCTTCAGATTAAACCACCAGCAGTCATCTATCTGTATTGTGAGGGCATCTCTATGGTCTTCTGGGACAAAGGCAACTTTATTTTACCTGGGAAACTAGTCAAACTAGAGTTCCAACCACACATCCTGGGCATAATGATCAGATCTAGAGGGTTTATGCACTTGTATCATAGGGTATTTGAAGTAGCAATTAAAGCTTAATTAGAACACACTGACATACTTTGTGTTCACAAGTAAGCATGGTGAAAAACTGTATGTATGCAACTTGGTGGATTGACATTGGAGAGTGGCAGTGATGTTACTGCATAGGCCCTGCTGTTGAGTGAAACATGGGCACAATACCAGGACTTCAATGTATATCTTATTCAAGTTGAATGCTGAGAGACATTTAGATAATGAATTAGTGAGTGCTAATGTACCATTGGAAATGATATTGAATTTAGGGATCTTGACTTAAAAATACAAATTTCTGTTTCTATAAAAGATGACTTTTTTTTCAAACTTTGCTCTTGTGCAGCACAGGTTGGTTGGTAGGTCTTTCACAGGTCAAAACGTCATGGGATCCTACCCTCCAGAGACTTGAGCATGAAATCTAGGCTGACATTCTATAGTGAAGTACTGAGTGAGTGCAGCACTTTTGGAGGAGCTAACCTCAGATAAGGCAATAAACTGTGAGCCAGCCTACTCTAGAAGGTGCAGCAGATTCCTTGTGGATTTATTTTGTTTATCTTTGTTTCTATTATGTTCTAGTTCAGCATATGGTGGACGAGAGTAGATCCTGAGAATGGATGACCCGGAGGGTGATGTTCTGTCTTGGAAAGAAACAGCACCTTATAGTACCCTTTGCCTCCTTCTTTTATGGCCCCTCTTTCCTTGCAATTATGTCAGTGCCATGTTTTTTAAAATTATTTTATGGGATGTGGGCATTGGTGGAAAAATTAGTCATCTCCAAGAAGTTAGTTTGGCACAGCTAAGTTAGTTGGAAGGCCTATATAAGATGGCAGTTAATTATTGAAGGTCTGGAGTTACTTGATGGCCAGACTGGGTAAAGATAGTAGATTTCCTTCCCCAAATGGCATGAGTGAACCAGATGGGTTTTTACAACAACAGATGATTATTCCATGTCACGATTATTAAGATTAGCTTTCAATTCCTGACTTTTATTTATAAGTTAAATTACTTGAATACCAGCTGCTTTTTTGGGATTTGATTTCTTTGCCTCACAGCTGTAGCTAGGGCCTCTAGACCTGAAGACAAGACCAGTATTGTCTCCTTGTGACATATGGTTAAAATGGCAACTTCTGTGGAGATCTGTGGGATGGTCCTTTCCATGTAATGGTAATGCATCAGTGACCCACTGTGGCATCACTTGGAATTAGAATAGCTGTTTTCAACTGTTATGGCATTATAAGTGTTATAACCATCTGATTTTCTGATGGTGTATACTCAGCCTGAAATGACAGACACATTGTTTAGTATTTCTGTTTTACAGTATCTCCATCTGCTCTTTTACCTCGTCCTCCCAACTGCTAAACAAAAGACAAACTTAAGTAGAATGTAGTTGACAATTAATTCTGATTTGCATCTCTGATCTGTCCTTAAAGTATGATGGGAATTGGCAAACTTCTCTTTGTGCCTCATATCTAATATTTTTAATACCGTACTGTTTACTAAGTCTGCTTTCCCCTTGGGTGGATCAAGAATGTTAATTGTCCTTGATAATTCAACAGCAGAAAGATCTCCACTGTCAGAACTGCCCAAATTTTTGTCTCTGCTCACAGTCTTACTTTGCCAATTAATGTAGTATATTCTTTATCAATTATCGAGTCCCCAGATTCTCCAGCTGAGTGTTTTTCTGACCCCATCGTTGACACATGTGTTTTTGCTCAATATTCTTCATGATCATCAATGACCACCCAGTTATAAATTGGCATCTGGACAAGGGCATTCCCTATCTTTGTGCAAAACCCATACTTTGAGACAGCTTATCACAACATGTGTGAAAAAGAAAGTAAATCCTAACAAGCCTAACAGAAAATTCCAAGCTTTCTAAAATAATTGTTACGTTTCAGATGAAAAGGTCATTTGTGTCATCAGAGGCTCTAGTTGCTCTTGGGCACTGTTCTTCACACAGTCCCCTCACCCACATTGCAAAGATTGCTATTTTTCTCTTTTCGTTTGACATTGCAAAAAGAGAAGCAATCAAGTTGGCGTTGCGACTGTGGCTTTCTACCACATTATTGTAAATCCCCAAAACAATTTAGAGAATGTCAGTTTTTATCATTCTTAATTGCTCCTTCTCCTTCTATCTATTAGTAATCAAGCAAAGAGAATGCAGCAAATTAAAGTTTTATGTAAATCTTTCCAAAGCTACTAATTCAAAACTCCTCCAATTATCGATAATGTTGTGAGCTTCTCATTTATACAGCTGCTTTTCATGTCAAAATACTTTATAAGTGCTTTGTACATGACACAGGTGATGGCCTAGTGCTTTTATCATCAAACTATTAGTCCAGCAACCTGGGTAATGTTCTGGGTATCAAGGTATGAATCCCATCCAGGTGGAATGTGAATTCACTGTAAATTGAATTCAGTCTAATGATTATCATTGCCAGTTAATGGGGGAAAACCCATCTAGTTTCCTAATATTGTTCAGCGAAGGAAATTTACCATCCTTACCTGATTCAATTTACCATGTGTGACTCCAGACCTATAACAGCGTGGTTGACTCTCAGCTGGGCAATAAATACTGTCCCCTAGCTGGCAAAGCCCACATCTTGTGAATGAATTTTTAAAAAGCAATGTTAGGGGAAAAGGGGTTTAGTTTGATGTTCATCCTTCACTCTATAATGTAAAATTGTTGTATAGTGTGTTTGTCCCCACAACTACATTTCAAGAGAGTTGTAATTTTAAATGATGATGTGAAAAGAAATGTAGTGAGGAGGTGATGAATAAAGAGCCATTAGATAAGTGGAGTTGAGATGTAGATCAGCCACAATCCAATTGTAAAACAGAACAGTCAGGAGCTGAACAGCATTTTACTGTCCTTCTAATTCAACATTTTGTTTGATGATTTTGAATCATAAATTCTGGACATCCTTTATGGATACCAGCTGTTGGTGATAATTCTACTTCCACTTACACTTCTTCTAAAAACAAATATCTTTTGCTTCTTTGATAATAAAATGTGAGGCTGGATGAACACAGCAGGCCAAGCAGCATCTCAGGAGCACAAAAGCTGACGTTTCGGGCCTAGACCCTTCATCAGAGAGGGGGATGGGGGGAGGGAACTGGAATAAATAGGGAGAGAGGGGGAGGCGGACCGAAGATGGAGAGTAAAGAAGATAGGTGGAGAGAGTGTAGGTGGGGAGGTAGGGAGGGGATAGGTCAGTCCAGGGAAGACGGACAGGTCAAGGAGGTGGGATGAGGTTAGTAGGTAGCTGGGGGTGCGGCTTGGGGTGGGAGGAAGGGATGGGTGAGAGGAAGAACCGGTTAGGGAGGCAGAGACAGGTTGGACTGGTTTTGGGATGCAGTGGGTGGGGGGGAAGAGCTGGGCTGGTTGTGTGGTGCAGTGGGGGGAGGGGATGAACTGGGCTGGTTTAGGGATGCAGTAGGGGAAGGGGAGATTTTGAAACTGGTGAAGTCCACATTGATACCATATGGCTGCAGGGTTAATAAGACATTCCACTCCCGCACATCCCAGATGTCCAAGTTCTTTAAGGACCGCAACTTTCCCCCCACGGTGATCGAGAATGCCCTTGACCGCGTCTCCCGCATTTCCCGCGACACATCTCTCACACCCCGCCCCCGCCACAACCGCCCCAAGAGGATCCCCCTCGTTCTCACACACCACCCTACCAACCTCCGGATACAACGCATTATCCTCCGACACTTCCGCCATTTACAATCCGACCCCACCACCCAAGACATTTTTCCATCCCCTCCCCTGTCTGCTTTCCGGAGAGACCACTCTCTCCGTGACTCCCTTGTTCGCTCCACACTGCCCTCCAACCCCACCACACCCGGCACCTTCCCCTGCAACCGCAGGAAATGCTACACTTGTCCCCACACCTCCTCCCTCACCCCCATCCCAGGCCCCAAGATGACATTCCACATTAAGCAGAGGTTCACCCGCACATCTGCCAATGTGGTATACTGCATCCACTGTACCCGGTGCGGCTTCCTCCTCATTGGGGAAACCAAGCGGAGGCTTGGGGACCGCTTTGCAGAACACCTCCGCTCAGTTCGCAACAAACAACTGCACCTCCCAGTCGCAAACCATTTCCACTCCCCCTCCCATTCTCTTGATGACATGTCCATCATGGGCCTCCTGCACTGCCACAATGATGCCACCCGAAGGTTGCAGGAACAGCAACTCATATTCCGCCTGGGAACCCTGCAGCCATATGGTATCAATGTGGACTTCACCAGTTTCAAAATCTCCCCTTCCCCCTACTGCATCCCTAAACCAGCCCAGTTCATCCCCTCCCCCCACTGCACCACACAACCAGCCCAGCTCTTCCCCCCCACCCACTGCATCCCAAAACCAGTCCAACCTGTCTCTGCCTCCCTAACCGGTTCTTCCTCTCACCCATCCCTTCCTCCCACCCCAAGCCGCACCCCCAGCTACCTACTAACCTCATCCCACCTCCTTGACCTGTCCGTCTTCCCTGGACTGACCTATCCCCTCCCTACCTCCCCACCTACACTCTCTCCACCTATCTTCTTTACTCTCCATCTTCGGTCCGCCTCCCCCTCTCTCCCTATTTATTCCAGTTCCCTCCCCCCATCCCCCTCTCTGATGAAGGGTCTAGGCCCGAAACGTCAGCTTTTGTGCTCCTGAGATGCTGCTTGGCCTGCTGTGTTCATCCAGCCTCACATTTTATTATCTTGGAATCTCCAGCATCTGCAGTTCCCATTATCTCTAATCTTTTGCTTCTTTATTTGTTTCATTACCATCCCTTTTTGCCTTATACCTTCATCCCTTCCTATCTAACCTTTCCTGCCTTGCACCCCACTTGCCTGCCCTCTACACTTTTCCTGACTCTGTATTTGCTTAAGACCTGTTACATCTCCAGCTGGCATTCTAATTCAAAGCAATTGATTTGAACAATTAACATTACCTCTATTTCTCTCAGACCGCAGATGCTGCATCACCTACTGAATATTGTGATAACAAGGTGTAGAGCTGGATGAACACAGCAGGCCAGGCAGCATCAGAGATGCAGGAAAGCTGACGTTTTGGGTCTAGACCCTTCTGCTCCTCTGATGCTGCTTGGCCTGCTGTGTTCATCCAGCTCTACACCTTGTTATCTCAGATTCTCCAACATCAGCAATCCCCTATCTACTGAGTATTTCTGTTTTTACTTAAACCTACTCCTGTTCTTATGAAATCTTATTTTGTTTGCTGGTTAGAAATGAGCCCCGTTTTGATTTTGATAAGCAGGCTTGACTAATTAACAGAGAGATAACAAGAATTGCAGATGCTGGAACCAGAGAAAACAAAGTGTGGAGCTGGAGGAACACAGCAGGCTGGGCAGCATCAGAAGAGCAGGAAAGTTGAAGAAGAGTCCCGACCTGAAATGTCAGCTTTCCTGTTCCTCTGACGCTGCCTGGCCTGCTGTGTTCCTCCAACTCCACACTTGACTAAATAATATCTGTTTTTCCTTCTCCACTCCCACAGATAACAACTCAGTGTGGGGCTGTGATCCCACAAGTCTCACTATTTCTTCAGTTCTATATCTAAGTGACCAATCTTCACTAATAAGTCTAAAGCTATCAACCCCTTGTTTGACCAGGAATCAAAGTTAAGTGCTCTTTTCCTCACCTAACATCCACTTGTACACATCTATACACTCACACCCCCACACATACACATCTATACACTCACACCCCCACACATACACATCTATATACTCACACCCTCACGCATACATATCTATATACTCACACCCCCACACATACGCAGATACACACTCACACCCTCACACATACGCAGATACACACTCACACCCTCACACATACGCAGATACACACTCACACCCCCACACATACACAGATACACACTCACAGACCCACACAAGGACAGATACACACTCACACCCCAACACATATACAGATACACACTCACAACCCCACACATACGCAGATACACACTCACAGACCCACACAAGGACAGATACACACTCACACCCCAACACATATACAGATACACACTCACAACCCCACACATACGCAGATACACACTCACACCCCCACACATACGTGCATACACATTCACAGACCCACAAACACAGATAAACACACGCACACCCCCACATTTACACAGATACACACTCACAACCCCACTAAAAACACAGATTCATACCCACACATACACAGATACACACTCACAGCTCCACACATACACACACTCACACCGCCACACGTACACAGATACATACTCACACCCCTACACATACACAGATACATACCCACACATACACGGATACACCCTCACAACCCCTCACATACACAGATACATACTCACGCCACACATACACAGATACACACTCACAACCCCACTAAAAACACACATTCATGCCCACACATACACACTCACAGCTCCACACATACACACACTCACACCCCCACACATACACAGATGCATACTCACACCCCTACACACACACAGATACATACCCACACATACACGGATACACACTCACAACCCCTCACACACACAGATACATACGCACACCCCTACACTTACACAGATACATACACGGATACACACTCTCAACCCCTCACATACACAGATACATACTCACACCCTCACTCATACACAGATACATACTCACACCCCACACATACACTGATACACACTCACACCTCTACAGGCACATACACATACACATGCATACCCAACACACCCACACACAGGTGCATCTCTGTCTCTCACACACGCACACAGCTTACACCAATTCAGAAACAATATGTGCCCCTCACTAACTCAGGACACACAGTTAAGTTCGGTCATCTCAGCATAGACTAGAAACGGACCTTGAAACAGTTTGAATCTTAGTTTGTCATCAGTCGTGGCACCTATAACACCTATCACACCTATCGTTATCTGTGTTACCATATGTGTCACTCTTGCCGATCACAAAAGTTACTCGAACTATTTCCCTGGTGTTAACAGCTCTAACTTTGGAGAATCACATCTAAACCACATCCTTCCATTCATACTAATTTAACAAGTTAGCAATAAAAAAATACTGAAAATGACATCTATTCTGAAAATGCAAAACCGTTATCTTGTAAAGGAGAGATGGATCTAAGACACATGGACCTGCAAGGCCATAAGATCATTTAATAATTTGTACTGAGTTAACTGAGAACATATACCTCATAATGGATTGTATCTACAGAGGAGTTAGTCCCTTTTTAGCAGGAGGGAACTTACTAACAAAGTTAAGATGATAAATAACATCAGTATACTTTTTTGTTAAAAAGGTAACTTTTGTGATCTCAATGATATCTTGTTTTAGATCCCATTCTTGTACATTTCATCAGTGAACTAAATATTCACATGGACTAATGTGGACATTTAAAAAAAAATCAATGGCAGTCATCATTTCTAACATAAAAAATAGTCAGGTTTTCTCCCATTGAATGGATTCAATTTCCCAGCTGCATTCATAAAACCTCTCAAGCTCATAAAATTTCCTCTCTAGGGAGTTTATCAGTGAAGGAACTAATTCACTAACTTCGTCCAAATGAAAAAACTTATAAAATCTTAAAATATAATTCCTGATGAAATTTGTACTGCCTGGGTCAATTAGAAATAGGTTTTACAATTCAGTTATTTGTTAACATCTGTGAAAAGAGCAAGAAAATGTGTCTTGATATTGCTGATGGATACTCAAAATAAAATCAATCATAAGGACCATTGGAACCAGCTGAGAACAAGCTCAGAAAAGCTTCCCACAGTAAATTCATCAAACAAATTGGGAAGGATGTTTAATTGAAAGCCAAGCAACTCCAAACATCACTTCTTTTCATTTAACAAGCTTTCATGGAAAATGATCAAAAGCATTCATTAGAAACTTCTCAGATGTTTGTTAATCTGCAGTGAGTGAAAACTTTCTGAGAAAATTCTGAGGAAGGGTCACTGAACCCAAAAGGTTAATTCTGATTTTATTCTTCACAGATGCTGCCTGACCTGCTGAGTTTTTCCAACAACTTCTGTTTTTGTCGGGTGAAAACTATGTTGAGATTAAAATGATCTCACTTTTTCAACTTCAACAGAAACATCCATTGTATATCAGCAATAACAGATTAGAAAATGTGGACTTCCAGCTTCTCCTCTGACTGTTTTTTAGAATACATATATATTTGTTAAAGCCCAGTTTATTTTCCCATTTGGCTCTCTTTTACCATCTCTTCTCTATGATGACTATTCCCAATATTTTGATTCCTCCCTGTTCACTAATGTGACAAATTGTGTTACTTGCCCCATTCAAACTCCTACAGGGTTAGCATAACTCTCATCTTGCTCTCTTTCCTTTATCGTTCTGCCAATATATCATCTTACATCTTCTTGTACAAGTCATAAGACCATAAGAAATAGAAATAGGAGAAGGCTGTTCAGCCCCTTTAGCCTGCTGTGCCATACAATTGGATCATGGCTGATCTGACATTCCTCCTGTCCACTTTCCTGCATTTTGCCAATAATTTTTGATTTCCCTACTGATCCCAGAATCTATTCTTCTCAGCCTTAAATATACACATGGAGTCTGCCCCATAGCTCTCTGTGGAGAGGAATTCCAAATCCTTCATGATACCACCTTCAAAAGCTACATGCTGATTGAACCTACTGTCCTCTCTCTTTCTTTATTCTCTCTTGATTACAATCTCCTCATCATCATGCCTTCATTCTCTGCTCAGGCTCTCCTTGACACTTCACCTTCAATTCTCCTTTCTGCTCACGATCACTACCTTCATATTTACAGTCTACTCTCAGCAATAACCATCTTTTCAATCTTATCGTGTCTGAAATCATCACCGTTCC
This sequence comes from Stegostoma tigrinum, assembly GCF_030684315.1. NCBI lineage: Eukaryota > Metazoa > Chordata > Chondrichthyes > Orectolobiformes > Stegostomatidae > Stegostoma > Stegostoma tigrinum. The sequence goes on from NC_081384.1 coordinate 10,388,337, forward strand.
AGGGCTTGATCACCAACAAGGATAGTATCACTCATTATTTCTGTGTTTCTTCTGCCCATTTCCATTAAACCTTCCACAACTCATCATCAGTTCACGGAATGAAGCCCTCTGACCAGCTCTCTTGCTAAGTTACTCTTGAACTCTTTCAATTCCATGGACCCTTTGCTGATCATGATATTTGATTTGCCTAATTATTCCCCTGCTTCCACCTTTAACACCATCTCAGGAAATGCAAGAACATTATGGATTTTTTTTGACTAAACGATTAGGTAGTCCATGCTGAGCAGTCTCAGCTCTTTCTTCTTCTACCCTTATCTCCCAGTCAATCATGCCCTGATACTCAGCAGTTTCTAACCAATTACCACACACTTTCCCCAACTTAGCTTTCCCAAAATCAATGTCCTGTTCCCTTGATCCTCAACCTATTCAAGTCCACAACATCCAACCCATCCTCATGACCCCCATACTAACTGTATTTGATGTTTGATCCATTTTTTCAGGGATCTTCTCTCTCCCTCTTAACAGTATTCTCATTATCTCCTTTTTAAATTTCCACCTTCAAGTCACCCATCTTGTCCAACAACTATCTCTAGTCCAAACAACTCTTCCCCCTCCAGCACCTTTAACTCTTCCCATCCTCAGAGTTCCATATCCATGACAAAGTCCTTGCAATTTGGATTCTGTGCTTCTCAATATATCCAGACCATTTTCGTTAATATCTTCATTTCTCACTATGATGCTTAGTGCTTATATATCCGAATAAAGCTCTCCACAGTATTTGACAAGGTCAAACTTATCACAAGAAAAAGCCTTTCACACCATGAGTGACTACTATCTGGGATGAACTGTCTCAGAGTGTGATGGAGATTGGTTCAATAATGCCATTCAAAAGCAAATTGGATCATTGCCTGAACGGAAGGATTTGCATGGTTACAGGGATAGGGCAATGGATTGAGGGTGGCTACATTGGTCTTGTCAAGAGCTATCACAGTTGTGACAGGTTGAATGGTCTCTCCTTCTGTGCTACAACAATTATATGATTCCTCCTCCATTACTTCATGTTGTTCAGTCTCCAGAATATTATCTTATGAAAAGATGGGTTCTCCCTACATTGTAACAATAACATTCTGAGTGCCTCCTTCCTCTCTTCAGCAAAATGCTGCCCTGAGTGATACCATGTATGGGAAAAGGTTTGTCTTCTATATGTATGCTTAGCAAACATGGCTGCATCACCACCAGATCCCCTGCTGATCACAACCAATCCTAAATCCCTGTTCAATCAACTTATTGTGACACATTAGGAGAAGATGGGGCTTGAACCCAGGCCCACTACATCAGAGGTAGGGACACTACTATTATACCACAAGAGCTCTCTATATAGAGCACTTCCAGGAAATCATTCAACTCATCACACTTGTGATGATTGTCTGATGGACTTATCTACCTATCCTTTGCAATTTTCATTTTTTATTCAAGTATTTATCCCCTTCCTTGTTAAAATCATCCCCGTTGCTTGCTGTTTCCAATACCAAATTTCATTCCTTTACAAATACCTGCCTGAATAAATATTCCCATTTCTTCTTTTGATGATGATCTTAACACACTTTTCAAAACTGGAAATAAAGAATTCATGTTGGTATCTCCACCAAACCTTGATCACAAGTTTTCCTTCCTTCATCTCTGCCTTTAAATTAATATTTTACCTATGGTTTTAAAAAGATACCATATCTATTTACATTACACATCTTGATACATCATCTTTACTAACTCTTTTGCAGTCTCATTGAATTTCCCATTGATGGTTCCTTTGTTATGTGTATTTATTGTCATGTTCTGCTTTTTAAAATCTTCTTTTAATTTCCTGCCCTTTGCTTATCCAAATAATTCCAATTTGTCTTACACCAATTTTATTCCACATAACAGGATATCCAGTTATCCTAAGTGCTGTGAGGAAAGGAAAGTTTGGCACTTTTTTTGATGAATGTTGATGAAAGAATCAATATCAGCCAAGACACTGGAGGAATCCGCTCCTGCTCTTCTTCTAAATAGCACCATGGGATCATTTCTGTCATTTTATGGCCTTTATTTCAAAGAGAATGGAGTATGAAAAAGTGGAGGTCTTACTAAAATTATATAAAACTCCTATACAAGGCACTAATCGGACTACAGCTGGAATACTGTCAACAATTTGGTCTTCTGTTGAAGGGAGGATATACTGGCAGTGGTAACAGTCCAGAGAAGGTTCACTAGGTTGATCTTGGGTATAAAATGTTTACCTTATGAGGAGAGCTTGTACTCATTGGAGCCTAGAAGAATGAGAGGTCAGCTTACTGAAACATTAAAAAAATTCTTCGGGGGTTTGGCAAGGTAGACGTGGAGAGGTTGTTTCTTTCCTTGGGAAAGTCAAGGACCAGCCAACATCATCTCAAAGTAAAGGGTCACATATTTAACACTGAGATGAGGAGGAATTTCTTCTCTCAGCGGGGAATGAATCTGTACAATTCTTCACTAAGGGGACTGTTGAGGAGAGGTTGTTAAGTATGTTCAAGATTGAGATAGGCATTTTTAATCCGAAAGAGAATCATGGCTTAGAGGAAAAAAGCAGGAATGTGAAGTTGAAAATTATCAAATCAGTCATGATCTCAGTGGATGGGAGTGGACTTGATGGGCTGAATGGCCCAGTTCTCCTCCTATATTTTATGGTACTATGTCCACCTGAGAGACCAGAGTTAATGTGTCAGGTCAAGTGACCTTCAGAACATGCTTTCTCTCTATAGATGCTGCCAGACCTGTTGAGTTTCTCCAGCAGTTTCTGTTTTTGTTATAGTTTCCACATGTTTGTTCACCATTCTGTTTTCCAATGACCCAAGTGAATTTTATGTGGGCAAATTCCATGATTTTTTTTAAAAAATCCTATTTAGAATTGGCTTTTTCTTCTTTTCTATGGTTTTGATCCTTTATAGAGTTTACATTGAATTTGTATTCCATCATTCCTTTAGTTTCCAGTTAATTTTCTTACAATTTGCTGAAAATTGGAAATAAACAGGATTGAGAAATAGCTGAGTAATCAGGATGAACCTAAGACAATGCTCTATATAAAGTGCTGCTGTATGTGTTTATCATCATTAGGACGAACCTCCTCCACTCCCACAAGTTAATCTACCACAGCACAGCAGATCCCTTTCAACATGCATGCTGTTCTTGGTAAGTATTTAATCGACCAGAGAGGGCTGGTTTATTAATAATTCGCTTCACTTAGTCCAAAGATAGAGAAAACTTCGTTAAAGTTATATTACCTGCTTCCTCATTGCCCTGCCTTGTGATGACGTGAAGAGGAGACGGGAATAGAGGTATCCAATTCGAGCCAAAGCTGGAGGAATGTGGCAGAGAGATTGTAAAGTTAAAGAAAGAGAAATCAGCCAGGAAAGAGAGAGGGGGTTAGACTCAGCACCAGGCTTTATTGCTGAAGGATGTCTGCTCCATGTGGCCCCGTTAGATTTCTAACCTTATCCTTTCTGTCCTCCCTCACCCCCCAGCTCTCTGGATGCTGCACTCCGTGCTGACAGCTGGTACTGTCTCGGCTACACCGACCTGGCCTCTAGAGATTTCGGGGGAGCAGACACCGCCGGAGTTCCGAGAGGGACTGCTGCGAAACAAGAACTTTGTGCTTCAGATCTGGACGAACGTTCAAACTCTGCTGGATACCCACGTGAGTAAAACAACAGCGCGGCGATTCCACGCTTTTTGGGCTCCCGTCATTTTCCGCCTCTCAGTCCCAGCTTGTCACAATGATTCAGTCAGATATGTGGCTACACCGGTAAGGGATACTATGTAGCCAGGGTGAAATCATTTTGGGAAGGGGTCAGCATTAGAAGCAAGAGAAGGAACAACTTGTGAAATGCTTGCGATCTGTATCGACTTGGGTCGTAAATATTTGGGCAGACTTCTCCAGAATGTTGATTCCGGTGTTTTCCCTCACGACTAACCCCCATCCCGGACAAGCGCTCCCTAAATGACAGCGTGTTTCGGAACTGAACTTCAAATGGTTAGCGTTGAGTCAAAACTGCTCCAGAATACTAGACTTGAGATTCATCAGAGCAACGATTATCGATTCAGTTTCGTTTGAACTATAAACTGGCCAAAGTTGCTGCTGGATTGCAGACAAGAGACTCGTGATCCAAGATAATGGGAACTATCCGTTTGGAGTGAGTTTACTTCACAGCCGTAGAGTAACCAAGATTTAGTTTGGATAACAAAGTGTGGAGCTGGATGAACACAGCAGGCCAAGCAGCATCTCAGGAGCACAAAAGCTGACGTTTCGGGCCTAGACCCTTCACACACTTTATTATCTTGGATTCTCCAGCATCTGCAGTTCCCGTTATCTCCGATTAAGAGATAATGGGAACTGCAGATGCTGGAGAATCCAAGACAATAAAGTGTGAAGCTGGATGAACACAGCAGGCCAAGCAGCATCTCAGGAGCCCTGTCTGATGAAGGGTCTAGGCCCGAAACGTCAGCTTTTGTGCTGCTTGGCCTGCTGTGTTCATCCAGCTCCACACTTTGTTATCGCTGATAAAGATTTAGTTTGGTGTCGGTTAGCTTTGCATTAGTTGATCTCAGTACAGCTTTATTGTAAAATATGCTGAAAGCTGCTGATGGCCAGGAGAGCAAGGAGCTCTGAAGGAAGGTTACTGAACCAGAAGCGGTGACTCTGTTAACTCTCCACAGATGCTTTCAGACCCAGCTGAGTTTCTCCAGCATTTTCCACTTCAGTTTGTAATCCCTCAGGTTCCAGCTGTATACCTACTAGTAGCTAGGTAGCTAGATAGGAAATAGGTTGCTAAGGGCAGCATCAGTGAGAATCCTCGCAGTTAAACTGTCACCCACCACCCCCCAACTCAATAAAAGACCTCCTGTGGAGTAACACCCCAGTGATAAGGGGTTCTGTGAAATCTTATGGCTGCTGCTGCAGTAATATTGAATGAAAGTGAAGAAGATACACAGTCAGCTGCAGTAAGTCATAGGTCCTCTGCAGTCGTTTTACAACGTGAAGGGGATTTTGGCAAATAAGGAATCTTGATTTTGAGTGGATGGTGAAGGAATAAAGGAAATTTTCATGTACTTGTCTTTTTGGTACATTTATGGCCCATTTTTTAACTTATTCATTCGCTGTATGAGGGTGTTGCAGGCCAGGCCAGTGTTCATTGTCCATCCCTCATTGCCCAGAGAGTTGTCAACTATATTACTGTGGGTCTGGAGTCACATGTAGGCCAGACCAGGCAAGGACAGCAGTTACCCTCCATAAAGGACATTAGTGAACCGGATGGTGTTTTCCACCAATCGACTATGGATTCATGGTCATCATTAGATTATTATTCACAGTTTTTTTAATTGAATTCAAATTACACCATCTGCTAGTCCTGCAATAATATCACCAGACCACTACCTCCCCAAGTCACTCACATAAAATTGCCTGCTTGGAAAATGTCTCAAGTTTTCAACCAAACAGCTAGTGAGAATATGTGAGTAAACTGTAGGTTGTGTCTTAACCAAAGAGAGTGAATTTGATAAAAGTCAACTGAGGTGATTCATTGAGACATATAAGATTCTTAAGGGACTTGACAGGTTAAATGCTGATCAGAGATAATGGGAACTGCAGATGCTGGAGAATCCAAGATAACAAAATGTGGAGCTGGATGAACACAGCAGGCCAAGCAGCATCTCAGGAAGACAAAAGGTCCTTTTGGTTAAATGCTGATGTTTCTCCCCATGGGAGAGTCTAGGATCAGAGGGCATCCTCTCAGAGTAAAGGAGCACCAATTTAAGACTGATATGAGAAGGGATTTCTTCTCGCAGAGGGTTGTGAATCTTTGAACTCTTTGTCGCAGAAAGCTGTTGGCGTAGAGTTCTTCTGTATACCTGAGGCTGAGATAGATTGATTCTTGATTATAGGGGAATCAAGGGTTACAGGGAAAAGTCAGGAAAGTGGACATAGCAGAGCAGGGTTGAGGGACCTAATGACCTACTCCAGTTCCTAACTGTTGTTATGGTATTAATTATGCTGTTTGCTGAACTCTACTGACACTAAAGTAACTGGGAGTATTGGAATACAATCTCCTCCATCTTCAGTGTCAAGATTCCCTTCACACACAGGCACCTTCACAGCAGAGTCCTAAGAATCCCTCTTGCATGGTTTGTTGAAACATTGCACCTTCTCTGTAGTAAGCACTGTAATAGTAATGGCTCAAGGTTTCCAGGAATCATCTTGAGGCAAACCATTCATGGGAGCATGGATCATGAGTGCTGGCAACCCACCAGTGGGGCACAGGATAGGGTGGTACATCAGGATCCAATAACTAGAGAGTCCAGTACTGTTTGAGTTGGGAGCAAGGCTCGGTGCCCAGGCACAGAGTAGTAGCTAGTTCCTTGATTTCTGTCCCTGGCCCTGCCAATTGTACATCCACATGGCCATTATAGTGCAGGCTTGGACTAATTTCTTGAAGCATCACAGCCCAGTTGATGCTGGTAGCAGTCAGTGGTGACACACAATAATGAGCAGTGGTTGGCAAATTAACACAGGGTGATTTCCCCTCCTTGCATCTTAGGAAACTGGGGGGCAGTTGTATCATTCCACTTCTGCTCAGATACTGTGTCTCCAGATCACCGAGAGAAACCAAGACCATTGTGGTCTTTATATGTCAGTTTCACCCATATGTTGCATCTACAGAACAATAAAAACTCATGGTAATAGTGTAATATTAGTGTAATAATAGTGTAATATGGTAGTGTAACATTATAAACTCTGATGGAGCAGAAACCATGCTGACAATTACATAACCCTGTGGATCCAAATCACAAATGATTACAGAAGCTGCAGCTTAAGATGTGAATAGGCAAAACTGAGCTGCCATGGTGGCTCAGTGGTTAGTGCTGCTGCCTCACACAGTTAGGGACCTGGATTCAATTCCACCCTTAGGTGACGTTCTGTGTAGAGTTTTTACATTCTCCCTGTGTCTGTCTGGGTTTGCCCTGGTTTGCTCCACAGCCCAAAGATGTGCAGGGTAGGTGAATTGGCCAGGCTAAATTGCCCATGATGTTTAGCGGTGTGTAAATTAGGTGGGTTATAGGGGGAAGCTCTGAGTGTCAGTGTTGACTTGTTGGACTGAAGGCCTGTTTCCACACTGTAGGGATTCTTTGAAACTTTGGCACTAAGAATTTAGCTAAATTGGGTTAATTGATGCTTTGTAGGCAGTGAGTTCTACTCCAGGCAGTTCTGGTGAGTGGAGGGGAAAACTCTGGTCACAAAATACTAGGCTGCAATGTAATATTGTAGGGAGGCAACACACTTTCCCCTCCCAAGTCATATCCACCTGGTTCCCCTGGCTATAAGTCACGCTAGCAACCCGTTTGTATTTTAAGAAGAAGGACCCAATTAGAGAAACACTCGAGCAGAAATTTGTTGGCTGTGAAACCAATAAAGAAATAGTTTTGCCTAATGTGGAAGACATAACATTCAATTTTTGCAGCTAACTTGGCTTTTCTGTTTTGTCACAGAGATTGGAGTATCCATATTTGTATGAAGATCAACTGGGCTTGTTGGCAGAATCCCAACACCTAATGTCGGTTCAAATCAACAGATGTACCCAGACTGGATTCCATTTGGTGAGTAGTACTTGAATGTTATATTTGTAGGGTTGGACAGGTCAAGTTATCCATGTACACACCAATGAATTGGATGGATACAAATTATCAGAGTTGTGTTCACATGGTTGAACCCACTCAAAGTTTTGGTGTACAAATGGTGAAATGTAACTTTTTGAACGGCTGAGCTATATATATCTCTAATGCAAAAAAAGGTAAATTCCAAGACAGGATGAACAAGGTAAAAGGAAATTCAACAGTTTTAGTGACAAAATTCTGCTAGATGGCTGTGCTCATACTTTTGTTCACTGTTTTTACACTGCAAATGAAAAATCCAAATGCTGATCACTTACCTTGTAGACTCTGTGTCTTCATGACTCAGTATGTTTCTTTTATTTGAAATAATACAGACTTCTCTAGCAAAGAGGTAGCATGGACATAATGTGCTAAATTATTTTTTAAAATTCATTCTTTCTGGATATGGGCGTCACCGCAAAGACAGAATTTATTGCCCATTGACAATTGCTGTTGAGAAACTGGTGGTGAGCCACTTTCTCAAATGCACCTGAGTAACTTGTCAAGCCATTCATTATTGCTGTGGTCAGATGTCATGTGTAGGCCCGATTGGGTGAGGATGGCAGATTTCCTTCACTGAATGTCAGAACAGAGGTGGGCGTTTCAACTTCTTGAGCTTCGCCGACCACTCAATGAGACCATAGCCGGTAACTTAATGTACCTGTTTTTGCTCCTGATCCTGCAATATTTTTAATTAACAAAAATCCATGCATCTCAGTTTAATAATTGATCAATCAATTGCTATTTTCAGAGAGCACTTCAAACTTTTGCGTCAAAGTATTCTTCATTTTACTCCTAAAATATCTGGCTTTAAGTTTAGACTATGGTTCCTCAACCCGTACAATTCTATCTAAACTATTCCCTTTGCTATCTAAAAAAAAAAAAAACACTCTGCACAAACCTGTCCTAAATTTGAGCAAATACAACCCCAGTTGGTTTAATTTCTCTACCCCAGGTACCATTTTGAGAAATCCAGGCTGTGCATCCTCTAGAGGCCAGTGGGGGGGCCCATTGTATTCCAAAGTCTAGTCTAATCAGGGCTTTGTATAGCTTAAGCCTGACTTGCTACCTCCCTGTATTCTGAGAGTGGTGAACCAGATGGGTTTATTTGAGCACTATTAAATATCCCAGATTTTATTTTAGGTATATGTAATTGAACTTAAATTCCTCAACCACCATTGATTAGAGCATGGACACAATGGGCTGAAGGGCCTCCTTCTGTGCTGTAATACTTTGTGATTATTACTCCACTTACACAAGAACAGAACCCCAGTTCTATTATACCCATCAGTGGTTCAACATTAGCTTCATAATGGAACATGTACAGTATTGAAAAAATTTCTAAATTAAAATATAATTAGACTGCCATTAGAAGATGAAAGGCAGTTTTCTGTAAAGTTGTTTATAAAATTACACAGCAGGATTGTGAGCCCAGTACATTAAGGTGATACATGAGAGCTCTAAAACATTTCTGTGCAAAATTAATAACTCTTGCTATCCTTTTCCTCCAGGAAATGTGCCTATTTAACTTGACTACAGTGCTGCAACAGTACCACAGCTACTTAACAGCACACATCGAGAGGAACCATTTGGGGAAAATGCTGCAGAAAGTCGAAGATTTGCGCCTGGATCTCAATAATCTCAGACTGAACATTGAGGAACTGGTGAGTGTATCTTCTCTTTTGTGTGCCCTTTTATTTCCATCCTTTAGATCAAACGTATTTCAGGACCCCTACCTTATTCCAGGTGTTATACAAGCCATTACATACAATATCGTTTAAACCAGAAACCTCATTTTGCAACATGTAGTGACAGGTTGGTACTCTGTCATGAACACCAAGAAAGAAAGCTTATTGCAGTTTGGCATTCTCAGAAGCTGGGGATATGTTACCACCTACACATACACTATTGCATATCCTACTTGACATAATCATTGAAAAATACTCAGAAGTATCTCGTAAAGTTCAACAGGAAACTGATCAACAACACCCATGATTCCTCATCAGGTGATTCAGACCAGTAATGCTTTGCATGTCAAGTGACTTGTTGTAAAGTTGCTGTACTCTCGTGACTATTACATTTCATTGTTTTTGTTTCTTTTTATATAATGGTCAATATTGGAAAAAGAGAGCAAGTTACTCTGCATCCAAAGTGAATGAGTCACTGATACAAAATCTTAACATGATTTCTGTTCTAATGTTGATTAAAGTTTCCCTGCCATTAATAAATAAAGGCTGAGATAGAAAAATTCTTTGTCTTTCCTTGGATATGGGGAGTGAATGGAGCTGTGATTGAATTGAACTGCAAAGCCAGTTCAAAGCACCACCTGGTTTATTCTTCCCTCCATATCTAGTGTTGCCATTCACCAAAATTTATGTCATTAATATGGGGCAAAAATAATTATTAGTAAGCTGAGGATAACTCCCTTGCTCCACTTAAAATGCTACCAGGGAATATTTTACCAGAGAGGGCTGGTTGAGCCACGGCATAACATTCTATCTGGTATATGGCATTTCTGACATTGCAGCACTCCTACAGTTCTGCAGTGGAGTGACCACCTAGATTTTAGTGTTAACTTCTGTAAGCTGCGCTTGAAATCATTACCTTTTGACTTGGATGACAGCATTATCTATTGAGCCAAAACTAATACTCAAGGAATTATCCCCTGGTTTTCTGGCCAATATTTGTCCCTCAATCAATGCTGTGAAAATCAAATTATCTGATAATTATCAAATTGCTGTTTGTGGGATTTTCTGTTGCAAATTCACTGACATGTTTCATTAAAGCATAATGGTATTTGAAATACAGTGCAAGTCCATTGCAAAGTGTTTCAGTATACCACAAATTCATTTATAGCACAGTGATCTCATGAGTCCCAAAAGAGCGAAATCTTCATTCAAAACTTAATTTTGCAAGTTTAAAATAGAGAAAATTTGAATTTTCTTATTAAGGCAGTGCAGCTACAAAGCAGTATGTTTTGATCATTTGTATTATAATGGACTTCCACTAAGGTAGATTTTAAAGTTCTAAAATAAAAGCAAAATACTGTGAATGCTGGATATCTGAAGTAAAGACAAAGTGCTGGAGAAACTGCAGATCTGGCAGCATTTGTGGAGAGAAAGCAGAGTAAATATTTTGTGTCAAATATGTTTCTTGAGATTCACTTTCTGGTTTGTTTTTCAAAGTTATTTTTAAAATCAGACATGTGCTTAATCTAAAATCATATTGTTTAAACATGAAGATGTGTGCTGCCTGGATCTGCACTGCAATTCTGTAACAATTGAAAAGAACTGACCTGACTTATTTTTTATGTAACAGATGCACTTTTTAGATGTCACCCCAGAACCCACTGGAATTGAAGTGCAAGAGTTGAACTTTGCAAACGACTTTCTTGAACAAGTGGCTGTGCGCCGTTTACTGAAAAAACTTAAAAAGTTCATGGAAAATATTTCCCGTGTTTTTAATTTTGTTTTAGGCAGAATGTAATGTGTTTAAGCACTGACATCAAGTGAGGCAAGTGCACATCATTCTGTGTAAAAGCCTATGCTTGATGTGAGACAAGGAAATAAGGATACGTACTTTGAAATTCGTTCTATCAGAAAGGACACTTAGTATTTGTTTTAAAAATGCTGTATTTTATTTATAATTTATACAAATGAAAAATTTATTTCCTCATATTTTAAATTATACAAACAGAAAATGATGCAACAAATATTTGTGCAATAGGAAATGACTCAGGGACAACTTGGGATGTATGTTTTTTTTAAAAAGAGTGCAGGGCTAGGAATGAGAAAATCAAAAGATCTGAGAGCGTGGGTGGAACTTTTTTTTAATCCATTAAAGGATTATATGCATCACTGGCAAGACCAGCACTTGTTGCCTATTCCTTTGAGAAGGCATTGGTGAAGAACCTTCTTGAAACCCCAGCAATCCATAGGGAAGAGATGTGTGGAGCATGTAGGAATTGATTAGAACTGCCAGTCTGATAGGTAATATTAAAAATTGTTACCGCAGAAAGTTAAAGGATCAAAGGTAATCTCAGATTCAAAGTTGATGTTATTCTGACCATGCTGATTTCCCCAAGTAAGTGCCAACTTAGATTTGCACACTTACCTCCTGGAGTGGAACTTTAAACCTTCAAACTTAGCTGTCAGAGCATACCATTTTATCTGAAACTGAAAGCAAATTTTTAAAACATTTACTGCCCAGTTTTCAAACTTGAAAATATTTCCAAGTATTCTCCACTTCTACTTGAAAGGGAAATTTAACATGACCTTTGGCACTAGTGGAAATCTGAGCCAACTGTCAAAAATGGAAATTAAAAGAATGCTTTTGACCCTTTGCAGAGTTTTGTAATCTTTGATTCTACTCATGAGGGGTCAGAAGCAGGAAGACAACTCGACCTGGACTTCCTCATTGTTGCAAGAGATGTGTTCCACCCATTGCTTTGGCAATGTTTTTATCCTGCCCCAACTCCCTGTGTCAGGGAGGCTAGCACAAGGGGATGTAGCTTTAAATTGAGGGGTGATAGATATAGGCCAGAGGTCAGAAGTAGGTTCTTTACTCAGAGAGTAGTAAGGGCATGGAGTGCCCTGCCTGCAACAGTAGTAGCCTCGCTAACTTTAAGGGCAATTAAATGGCCATTGGATAAACATATGGATAATAATGGAATAGTGTAGGTTAAATGGGCTTCAGATTGGTTTCACAGGTCGGCGTGACATTGAGGGCCAAAGGGCTTGTACTGTGCTGTAATGTTCTATGATCTATGTTCTAGGGTTTATCATAGAGATACCACACAGTTTCCAAGAACTGAAAGTTCTGGAGTGAGGTAGTGAGACAGCAGTTGTAGGAGTTCATTTGGCAGAGGGGTGTCAGGATGGAGGTAAAGTTGCATTGCAGGATTGAACCCAGGCTTTGGCTGAGCTCAAGGTCCAAAAGATTAGTGTTTAGAGCTTATCTTATGAAAGGAGCTCAACGCTCATATTTTGGACTCTAATGCTGAGTGAGTCAGCAAAAGAAAATCTGACCCATTTCCTTTGGTCACTCTGTGCTCCATAATTTTGATAAAATGACCGTTATTTAAGAGAGTGAGACATCAATGCAGCCAAACCCAATGTAAAGCTCAATCGTTTCTAATAACGAGATCTGGGAATACTGTGACTTTCAAGTTGTTGAAAAAAACATACACATTCCAAGATATTTATTTCTGTTCTTAATTTATATTGGAGATAATTTTATTGCTATTTATTTGATATTTTTGTAACAGATGGATTTAGTTTTTTATAAAAATTTTCTAAATAAATTCCTATATTTTTCACAGCACTTGTGGTTATTTCGTTTGTACTATTAATATTATTTGATATTTTTGTAACAGATGGATTTAGTTTTTTATAAAAATTTTCTAAATAAATTCCTATATTTTTCACAGCACTTGTGGTTATTTCGTTTGTACTATTAATATTATTTGATATTTTTGTAACAGATGGATTTAGTTTTTTATAAAGTTTTCTAAATAAATTCCTATATTTTTCACAGCACTTGTGGTTATTTCGTTTGTACTATTAATATTATTTGATATTTTTGTAACAGATGGATTTAGTTTTTTATAAAGTTTTCTAAATAAATTCCTATATTTTTCACAGCACTTGTGGTTATTTCGTTTGTACTATTAATATTATTTGATATTTTTGTAACACAGATGGATTTAGTTTTTTATGAAAAAGTTTTCTAAATAAATTCCTATATTTTTCACAGCACTTGTGGTTATTTCGTTTGTACTATTAATATTAAGGTCAGAAGGTCTAGGAGCAGATGAAGGCCATTTTGTCTGCTCTGCCGTTCGATGAGTTCATGGCTGTTCTGATAATCTTTAAATGCACTTTCTTGTCTTTTCTCTAAACCTCTTGATTCCCTTACTGATTAAAAATATATTTTTCAGCAATTGCCAACATCCTGCAAGAGAACTGGGAACCATCATTTGCAAAGATGCTTAGTAAGTTGAGGGATAAGAAAGATGAAATGTCATTCCTCTCGTCACCCACCAACTGTGGCAGAGAATCAAAGCCAGCTTCATAGTGCTGCTAGTCTGAGTTCCAGAGTTAAACCTTACAGATTTCTCAAGACTACAGAGAAACAGCAATGAGGGAAAATGAAGCTTGAATTGAGGGCAAAGTGTAATAGGCTGTAGAATTATTGTATAGTAAAAATTAACAGTATTTTCAAGTCTTAAAATATATTTGAGAACAAATGCTAACATATATACAGCACATGATATGACTTGAGGATGCCACAAAAGCGTGTTATTCCGTTAACCAAGCATTTTGTCATAGAAGTTAGCAATTAATACCACATTGGAAACTACATCAATAGTTATTAATCCAGAGACTCAGGTAGTACTGTACGGACCTGAGTTCAAATCCTACCTTAGCAGATGATAGAATCTGAATTTGGTAAAAACAGCGAGTTTTGAGAAGATTTGTAGCTCAGGTTGAGGTTCTGGATATGAGTTTGCTCGCTGAGCTGGAAGGTTAGTTTTCAGACGTTTCGTCACCATTCTAGGTAACATCATCAGTGAGCCTCCGACGAAGCGCTGGTGTTATGTCCCGCTTCCTATTTATCTGGTTAGGTTTCCTTGGGTTGGTGATGTCATTTCCTGTTCTTTTTCTCAGGGGATGGTAGATTGGCTCCAAGTCTATGTGTTTGTTGATGGAATTCCAGTTGGAATGCCATGCTTCTAGGAATTCTCGTGCATGTCTGTTTGGCTTGTCCTAGGATGGATGTGTTGTCCCAATCAAAGTGGTGTCCTTCCTTATCTGTATGTAAGGATACGAGTGATAGTGGGTCATGTCGTTTTGTGGCTAGTTGACGTTCATTGGTAAAAACAATCAGGAATTGAGTCTAATGGTGATCATCTGACCACAGTTAATTGTTGTTGTGATAACCCCTAGAAGGCCAATGCAGGTAACTAATTAATCTCCTTATGGACCCCGTTGAGTATGAGTTCCCTTGGTAACAACTAATGTCCTGCTGAACTGGATCTCATTACCAGAGCCCTTGATAAAGCAGGCTCAGGGATGTGTTTGCAGATCTGTCTGTCCCAGGCTGAGATCAACTTATGTATGCTATAAGTGGTGACTCTATTTGGAGTGCTCAACAATAAATGTTGTTCTGTTCCTTTCCAGTTGGGCTTCCTAAGGTATTACAATTGTAAAAACCTATCTGGTTCATAATGTCCTTAAGGAAAGAAATCTGCTGTCCTTACTAGATCTGGCCTACATGTGTCTCTAGGCCAAGAATAATGTCATTGCCTCTTAATTGGCCTATGCACAATTAAAAATGGATAATAAATGCTATCCTATCAAAATATCATTAATTAACACTATAGATGTCCTATTAGGCATTTAAATCACACACTTTCTTAGTAATAATGTCTTCAGTTCACTGTTCCAAATATCTTCTTGACTCTCTTAAAAAGAAATACCTTCACAGAATTGTACCACACTTGAATTTTACCTGTGTTTTAAAATCCAAATGAGAATGTTGTTTACTGATATTGCAACTTCTAAAGTGGAATTACTATTGTAATACCAGAATCACAGCTGCACGTTTTAACCCATTTCAAAATAGCGCTCTGATACCTATTATCTTTGTGATTGCATTGACCGTGACAGTGAGAAGACTTCCCTTGGTTTTCTTCAAGTTATGCTATTGGATCTTTTTTCTTCAAGGTATGTTATGGGATCTTTGGGCCTATTTGTGAGGGTGGGCTGGACCCTTGGTTAGCATTGATCTGAGGGACAGCACCTCTGACCATGTAGCATTTCTGTCGTAGCATAGTAAAGAATGCATCAAGGGACCTCATGAAGATTTGGTCAGCTGGAGCTGGGGTAGAGTGAAGATTTCAGATTGGTGGGTAAAGATGCAATCAAACGTATGTGTTTTGAGGAGTGGAGTTACCACTGTTGGACTGGGATGGACAAAGCCAGAAGTCACACGACACTAGGTTATAGTCCAACAGGTTTATTCAAAACCACAAGCTTTCGGAGTGCTGCTCCTTTGTCAGGTGAGGTGTCCACTTTGTTTCAAGGATATTTGAGAAGATAGGAGAATGATGAAGATTTGGGAAGAAGATAAGATAGGGTTGTCATGTCATAAGTTGCTGTCAAGGGAGCTGAGGGGTGGGAACATGTAGTGGTGGAGTCAGGAATGCAGAGGATGCAAGTGGTGGCAAATGATTATGAAAATAGGGTGCATCAAGGTGGCTGAAGGATTCTGAAATCACTTCAGTAGGGATGTGACTAAATGGTAAATGGGAAGTAGAAAGTTACATGTGGAACTCTGGATAAATTGGAATCTGTGGATTTAAATTTAGGACAGCAGGGAGGAAAACACAGCTGGGAGCCTGGGAAATTGACAACCGAAACTTGCAAGAGGGTTTAAACTGCCACATGGAGTGAGGTAGGAACTCTCCTTTAAAGCTGATGTCAACAATCCTGGCTTTGCTAGAACTGTAGGATCCACCTGGATGAGGAACTGAGGAGGCAGATGCCAAACTGCAAAAATATCTGGTGAACACCAAAAAGGGCAGCTTCAGTCTTGCCAACATGGAGCCACAGAAAGGTCTGTCTCTGCCAGGAACTGGGCATTACATGTTCATTCTTAATGAGAATAAATTGGATTTAAACATCAGTTGTGGGCCTGGAGCTTCATCTCACCAAACCAGCAACATTCAAGGGATGGATGCAGAAGCAAGATACAAGTGTGGGTGTGTTAAAGTTTCTGTCTTAATTCTATAGTGTACTGTTCAACCTTTGAGATATCTGCATGACTAACAATTTAAAATAAATAATTAATCCAGTTCAGCATTTAATTATTTTGTATAAAGGCTGCTTAGTCTTCAAAATTCAGTTGTGTATAATTACCTTATGAAAATAATTTCACACGTATCATTAAGATTAAGCTGAGTTTTGGTCTTTTTTCACTTCTCAATTTAAAAAAAGTCCCCTTCAAACTAGCAGCAGGCAATCAAAATAGATGATGTCCTCTGTCAGCAGGACAATTAATTCTGTTGAGCAATTAAACTTGCTCACGAATATGATTAAAATGTGATTCCAGTGGGAAGTTTTGGAAGCGTGATCTTTGGGGTGGTTTCAGCACAGTCACCAACTCCAAAAAGAGTAGTGTTTGCATGGCGAATCACATTTGATCAAGCAATACATCATCCTCATTACGACTGCATCACATGCATATGGTCCAGTGATAATTTTGACACAATTTGCATCATGTGTTCTTAAAAAAAAAGACAAGAAAAACACTTCATCAATCATGGTCTTTCCCTAAATCAGAACCAGATGTCATTCTATTTATCTTTGCTTTCTAAGTTTCATCTTCACAAATATACACTGGGTTGCATTGGTCATTCTCTGCTTACTAACCTGAAAGGCTAATTGACAACATAAGATAAACTCCACTCTACGGAGTAATTGTTCCAGTACAAAAGCTGAAATCTGTTTCTTCAAAGAGGAAGAGTCATGAACATTAACTCTGCTTTCTCTCTACAAATGCTACCAGACCTGTTGAATTTCTCTGGCAATTTCTGCTTTTGTTTCGAATCTTCAGCATCAGCAGTTCTTTGTTTTATTTGTATAATTGCTTTAGTAGTTATTTTCAGAGGCTTTTGTATGATGAGCTCTTGTGGCATAGTGGTAGTGTCCATACCTCTAAGCTAAGAGAACCAAGTTTAAATCCCACTTGCTCCAAAGGAATGCTGCAATATCTCTGGACAGGTTGATTTGAACATATTCATAAAAGATTGCTCCAGGAAGGAGTTATTCAGTTTTGTTTGATGTCTAACTGTAATGTGTACCTTCAAGCTAAAGCTGATGTCTCATAAGAGACAATCATGTATTGCAGAGATAATGTAAGTATCTAAGGGGCACCATGCAATAAATATATACTGTTTTTCATGATTGAGCCTAACCTGTGCTGAAGACAATATGTGAAATGAATAACATAGGCTAATACCAATGAGAAGGATGGGTGTTAGCACAACTACTTAAGGCTTCTCAGTCACGCCATTACAATACGCTGACAGCTCAGGCACCCAACACTATTAAACGGTCACAGCAGTGAGGGATTATAAGAGATATCAACAGGTACTTGTTCCTTAATTTATCTGGATTGTCCAATTGTTGCCAGAGTTAGTTTTATCTTGCACTATGGGTGTTGGTTCCTCAAGAATTGAAAACACATTTGAAAAGACCAAATGATGATGAACACTTATCTAGCAGCGATTTAGATCATTTATTGAGATCAACGAGCTCTTAGAGGTCAGGCAGGAGATAAGGTTACTTAACATGAATAACTGCAGTTCAGGCCACTCCCAATACCTAAGGGCCCTAGCAATCACAGAACAGACTTATATAATGTTTTTACATTGAAGAGTGTTTTGCTGCGCATTTATAAACTCTACCTCGATTAGGCAACACATAATGAAGTGGGCTGTAGAATGAACAGGAATCACCGGGAAAGTGAGGACAAATTTTACACCAACTGGATGGGATCTGGAGGTAGATTTGATTGTAGCTTTCAAAAGAGAATTGGCTAAGCACCTGAAAAGAAACAAATCACAAATATATGAGGAATGGGTGAGCAGTTGGACGTGTTTTTATTCCTTCATGGGATACAGATATGGCTGGCAAGGTGAGCATTCATTGTCCACTCCAAATTGACATTAAACCAAGTGGCTTCCTACATCATTGCACGGGGTAGTTAAGAATCAGCCACACTGCTATGGGTCTGGCGTCACATATAGTCCAAATGTGGCAAGGATGACAGACTTCCTTCCCTAAAGTATACGATTAAACCTGATGGGTTTTTATAACAATTGATAATTGATGGTCACCATGACTGAACCTAGCTTTCAATTCTAGATTTACTTATCAATGGAGTTAAAACTCTGCCAGCTACCGTGGTGGGATTTGAACCTGTGACTCCTAAACATTAAGCTGGGCGTGCGGGTTACTGGTCCAGCAACAGTAACACTACATCACCACCTCAGCATAAGCATGACAGACTGAATGGCCTATTCCATACCATGATAGTTCTATAATTCTATGAATACTGAGCTAGGGTTCCTGAGGTTTACTTTTCCATACTATCTACTATGATCATGACATCGATGACGCATTATAAATGACAAAAGTCCAATGGTTATTTTTAGTCTTTATCATTGCCCATTTGGGTTCCATTTCTTCATTTTGAGGGAATTAAATTGGTGACGCTTTGTATCACTGCTAATAAAATATCCTAATTGCCTCCTCCAACAATATAACCTTGTCCATCTTGTACTTTAATTGAACCGATGAACTTCACCAATTTTGAATTTCAGTTTATCTGCTGCACTCGACAGATTGCTGTGCAATGAAATGTTCAGATGTAGCTTATGGTTTTTCATCTAGGTCCAAGTTATGTCATATTTTTTGGACGGTTTCTTACTGTGAAGCCTGGTGAGTTCTCTTATTCTACCTTGCCAAATGTTTTGCATAATTACTTACCATATCCTTATGGGATGGCTCACATCTGATTCTGGCTTCGTCTGACCACGTGCCAGTCACAGAAAACTTGTCACTCCATGGATATCCCAGAATCCCTTGCATTGGCACTATCTTTAACAGCCCATTGTACATCTGGACAAGACAGCCAGTCAGCAGCTGCCCTGCACAGTGCCTGATATTTGCTCTGAGCTTGGTAGACAGGGGTAACTTAGTGCCCATTGTGTGGGCAATGATTGGGAGGTTCTGCTGGTTGGGGTGGTGGAAAAGCAGTGCTCCCTTCTCCCTCAGGATCAGTTGTGGATGCCACGACATCACACTGTTGCAACTTGATCCGAGATTGGCACCTAGGCTAAAGCAGTCTGCCAATACTTCACACTTTATCTCTGCTACTGCACCTCACCTTTACCAATTTATTGCCTGCAACATCTTCCCTCAATATCTGCAACACTGCCCAACCACCAACACCACTAACCCTGCATGCCCTCTGCACTGCCTACTCACTGACCCAGGACATCTCTCCAGCTGCATAGAAGGTAACAGCCCTACCACCCAATTTTGCTCCCTTAATATCTAACTCTCCCTCATTTCAGGAGGAAAACAACCTCAATAGGACAGAATAACTTTGTTAGCACTCACCTCTGCTGATGGAGAGACTCACAACACCATTCGTGAAAAGCCTAGGAGATGGACTTAATGTTGAGTTGTCAGGCAGTGAAGAAAGCTAATGGCATGCTGGACTTCATAGCAAGAGGAATTGAGCATAGGAGGAAAGAGGTCCTTCTGCAGCTGTACAGGGCCCTGGTGAGACCGCACCTGGAGTATCGTGTGCAGTTTTGGTCTCCAAAGTTGAGGAAGGACATTCTTGCTATTGAGGGAGTGCAGCATAGGTTCATGAGGCCAATTCCCAGAATGGTGGGACTATCATGTGTTGAAAGATTGGAGCAACTGGGCTTGTTTACACTTGAGTTTAGAAGGATGAGAGGGGATCTGAGGCGTATAAGATTATTAAGGGATTGGACACTCTGGAGGCAGGAAGCGTGTTTCCACCGGTGGGTGAGTCCAGAACCAGAGGACACAGTTTAAAAATAAGGGGTAGGCCATTTAGAACAGAGTTGAGGAAAAACTTCTTCACCCAGAGAGTGGTGGATATATGGAATGCTCTGCCCAAGAAGGCAGAGGAGGCCAACTCCCTGGATACTTCCAAGAAAGAGATGGATAGAGCTCTTAAAGATAGGGGAATCAAGGTTATGAGGATAAGGCAGGAACAGGATACTGATTGTGGTTGATCAGCCATGATCATAATGAATGGTGGTGCTGGCTTGAAGGGCCGAATGGCCTACTCCAGCACCTATTGTCTATTGAGTTGGGTCTCACTGGATTTCTCTGATTCTGCCACAAATCTCACCATTGCCCACTTTGTTCACTGCTTTTTGTTTGGTTCATCTAAAAGTATACATCTTGAAGGAGGCCATTCTGTCCATCGTGTTTGTGTTAGCTAGCAACTAGCTTCATCCCACATTTGCATAGTTGGTCTCCAGATTTGTAGGTTTACAGCACTTCAAGCACATTATAAATGTCTTGAGGGTTTCTGCCTTTCAGTCAGAGAGTTTCAAATCCTGTCCAGCTTTAGATGGAAAAATTGCCCCTAGATTCCACTCTCAATCTCCGACTTACCTCAAAGCTTTTTGTTCTGGTTATCAACACATCAATCAAGGGGAATCAGAACTTCCTGGCCTCTCTATCTCGAACCCTCGTGATTTTATGCCTTTCAATTAGGTCTTTGCTCAGTGTTGCCTTTTTGAAACCAACACAATCCTATCCAAGATAACAAAGTGTGGAGCTGGATGAACACAGTAGGCCAAGCAGCATCTTAGGAGCACAAAAGCTGACGTTTTGGGCCGAGACCCTGAAACTTCAGCTTTTATGCTCCTAAGATGCTGCTTGGCCTGCTGTGTTCATCCAGCTCCGCACTCTGTTATCTCGGGTTCTCCAGCATCTGCAGTTCCCATGATCTCTGATACACTATCCTATCCAATTTGTCCTCATAACAAGATTTTCCAGTTCTGACATTATCCTTCTAGCTTAAGCATATCTTTGCGACAGTCCAATGACCTAAAGTACATGAAGCATTCTCACTCTGCTCTAGCCAGTGTTTTACACAGTTTCAACATCTGTGCATCAGCTAATAAAGGCAAGTGCGCTGGTTGCCTTGATGACCACTTTATCTAGCTCTCTGGCTGCACATTAACATGGTGAGAGTCCCTCTGACCCTCATCCCAGTATTTTATCATTCATGCCTTGCCTTTTAGGCATCCCCAAATCCATTTGCTCACATTTCTCCAGACTGAACTCCACGTGCCACTCTTCAGCCGTCAAACCAGCCTCTTGACACCTTCCTGCATTCTTCTGTTTTTGTTCTATCAACTTCCTGTTGTCTTCGGCAGTTTTTAAAATTTGATCATGGAATGTGGGCATTACCGGTTAGATCAGGATTATTAGCCATCACTAGTCGGCCTTGAGAAGATGGTAGTGAGTTGCTATTTTTGACCGCATGGATTAACTCCACCTCCATGTTCTTCCTGCACCACAGCTTTCTTTCGATGTAATTACTACAGCCACACTCAGCTTCTCTGACAGTTTTGTTTTTATTACATGGCTCTATTCTAATGTATTTTGAATGATGGCCTTCATACAGATTTCTTTATATCTTAATAAATTAATTCTACCTTATCAAAAATTTGATAAGCAGAATTTTAGAACATAGAACAGTACAGGTCCTTCAGCCCATGATGTTATGCTGACCTATTATCTTACTAAGATCAATATACCCTGCATACCCTACATTTTACTATCCTCCATGTGCCTATCCAAGAGTCGCTTAAATGTCCCTAATGTATCTGGCTCTACTACCACTGCTGGCAGGGCATTCCACACGCCTACCACTCTCTGTGTAAGGAACCTACCTCTGACATCTACCCAATACCTTCCTCCAATCACCTTAAAATTATGCCCCCTCGTGATAGTCATTTCCACCCTGGGAACAAGTCTCTGAATATCCACTCTATTTACGCCTCTCATCATCTTGTACACCTCTTTCAATCGCCTCTCACCCTTCTTCGCTCCAATGAGAAGAGCCCTACCTTCCTCAATCTTTCCTCATAAGATCTGCTTTCCAGTCCAGGCAGCATCCTGGTAAATCTTCTCTGCACCTTCTCTAATGCTTCCACATCCTTCCTATAAGAGACAATCAGAACTGAATACAATATTCCAAGTGTGGTCTATCCAGCGTTTTATAGAGCTACAGCATAACCTCGTGGCTCTTAAACTCAATTCCCCCACCAATGAAAGCTAACACACCATTCGCATTCTTTATAACCCTCCCACTTGGGTGGCAACTTTGAGGGATTTATGGACATGGACCCCAAGATCCTTCTGTTCTTCCACAGCGCCATGAATCCTGTCATTAACCCTGTATTCTGCATTCAGATTCAACCTTCCAAAATGAATCACTTCACACTTTTCTAGGTTGAATTCCATCTGTCACTTCTTTGCTCAGGCCTGAGTTCTGTCAATGTCCCATTGCAACCTACAACAGCCCTCCTTACTATGCACAACTTCACTAACCTTCGTGTCATCGGCAAACTTACTAACCCACCCTTCCAGCTCTTCATCCAAGTTACTTATAACAATCACAAAGAGCAGAGATCCCAGAACAGATCCCTGTGCAACACCACTGATCACTGAGCTCCAGGCTGAATACTTTCCATCTACTAGCACCTTCTGTCTTCTATTGGACAACCAATTCTGTATCCAGGCAGCCAAATTTCCCTGAATCCCATGCCTCCTTACTTTCTGAATGAGCCTACCATGGAAAACCTTATCAAATGCCTCGCTAAAATCCATATACATCCCATCCACTGTTCTGCCTTCATCAGTGTGTTTTGTTGCATCCTCAAAGAATTCAATGAGGCTTGTGAGGCATGACCTTCCCCTCGCAAGGTGATGCTGGCTATTTCTAATCAAACTGTGCTTTTCCAAATAATCATAAACATTATCTTTCAGAATCCTCTCCAATAAATTTATGAAGCTTGATCCACCAAATGTATGAAGAGTTAGCAATGAGTAATTTGTCTCCTGTTTCCTGACAATAAATGGGTCTATTTTGTTTTGTTAGACCTACTGAAATGGCAGGGGGAAAAAAGCAAAGGCATGCCATTGAGTTTGCATCTTTTGGTTTGTACTTCCTGCTGAATTAATCTGACATCAGATGTCAAAAATGAAAATCAAGCATTTTTTCCTGGCTGAAAGCACTGATGAGACTTGAGATCTTTCTGCTCCCTCTAACTCCTGTACTTGATGGCAATACTCACTTCAATTTCAGACCTAGAATTAAAACACCTTTTTCAATTTTCTCCTGCTCAGACAAACTAACTAATTTCAGAAAGCTATGATCCTACCAAGCCAAGCAAAAAGTATCGGAAGAAAAAGTGCTCAGCTTCTTTGGAAACTGACTTCTACATTATGGGGTCAGGAGGAGTGAAGGGTGTTCTTATCAAAATCCTAGAAAGTTTTGAATGGAATTGATGGGTTAGACATTAAGAGGCTATTTCCTCTTGGCTAGGAAATCTGCAAGATGCAGGAAGAGAGTCACAGTCTCAGGATAAGGGATTGATCATTCAGGACTGGGATAGGGAACAATTTCTTCTCTGAGGGCTATGGTTTTTGAATGTCCAAGAGGAATTCCAAGAGGAATGTGAATACTTTTCCATGGAATATTTTTAAGATATTTGTTACAGCAGGGAACCTGGGGATATGGGGAGTTCAGTCTAAAGGTCAACCATGTCTGTACTGAATGGTGGAACTGCCTCCTGGAACCACGAGGTCTACTTCTGTTCCTACCTCTTGCTGGAAAAGGGCACTGTCTGAGGTTACACCAAAGCTAAATTCTAGATTCTTGTACCTGCTTCGCACAGTTTCACATCCTTGTGTTCTTGGCCACGGACCAAATTTGATGCAATTAATCAAAGCCATGTGACTGACACAGTGTTTGAGCCATTCCCCCCCCCCCCCCCCCCTGCTCCCTTACGTGTCACAGTGCCTGCAGCTCAGATTCCAGCTCACCAACTCTGAGTCAAGGTTCCTTGAGCAGCCAACGTTTGCTGAAGGTGTTGTCACAGTGGATCTCACTAGTATCCAGCAGCACCCACACACCACAGCAGCAATACAGCACCTGCCCAGCCATCTTTACTGTACTGTACTGTAATAAATTAATTTACGTTAAGTGTTTCAGAACGAATTTTTTAAGTGACTCTACAGCTGCAGTAGTATCTCCTGATTCAGAAAAGTTGGCCAATCAAAAAGATAACGAAGAAATAGCCATCAATCATCTCCATTTTTTCCTGTGATATCACACTTTGGCTCTGACAAGTAGAAACAGGTTGAAGGAGCCCACTGCCACTAGTTTTTATTTCCTGTCACCACAGCTCTTCTCATATAAGTCTGGTCTTCTCTTTGTGAATCTGCTGTCCTTGCTCTCTCATGTCTTTTGAGAAGCTGCTGGTTCCACTCTCTCTCCAAAATATAACAATGAAAATCATGGAAGATATTATTTGGGTGAACAAAATAATTGAAAAATTTTACAATGGAGCATTGTGTTTTAAAATTTCCATTAATGGGAGATGTCAGGAACATGACACTTGTATTAATTATGCTGCTTCCACGAATCCCTTTTCGTATTTATTTGTGGGATCTGGGTGTTGCTGGCTGGGCCAGTATTTCTTGCCCATCCCTAGCTGCTGTTGAGAAGGTAGTGGTGAGCTGCCTTCTTGAACAGTTGCAGCCCATGTGCTATAGGTTGACCCACAATGCTGTTAGGGAGGGAATTCCAGAACAACCAGATGGATAGGGCTTACAAACACAGCCCACCATCTTCCAGATCAAAAAGCAAGCCCTTGTGAAGCCAGCAACGAGAAGCCCCCCTGCTACTACTGTAATGCAGGCCTGGATTGCACAAGAGGCGTTGCTGGAATCTGCGTGGACAAGAAGTGTTCATTCACTGGGAATGTGTCAGTCTGGGCCAAAATCCCAAAAGGTGTTGTGACAAAGAAGCAGAATGCAGCAGACCGTTGCTATTCGCAGAGACAACTTGCACGACATCAGGAAGTACAACCACTTTGAGAGGTGACACGAGAACCTCTCTGTACTCCTGTTAGCCTGCTTTGGGAATGTGCGGAATGCGGACAGTGGGACTGTGAGGGAATGTTGTCCTTTCAGTAAAACTGCGTTTCAATGTTCTCAAGCTCAACCAAGTGAAGAAGCAGAGAAACAATTGCTGAATTTTGAACATGGTTGTAAAGTGAATCAGTCACAAGAAAGTATTTTTGTTTCATAACACAAAATCTCTATGACGAGTTCTCAAATGCTTCTCACAGGGAAGGCAGGTAAATGTTGCTCTTTATCTTGAAAAGCTACAAAGATAAGTAGGAAATAGTACCTTAGAAACTCAAGTGATACGTTTAGAAGTAATTGTAAAAACACATTCAGAAGTATTACCAGTTGAATGCTTCATTAATAATGTCACAATGGGATAGCGCACACTCGAAGGAAAGTAGAAATGAGAAAAGACTGAACATTGTTATTGCAGTTTTAAAAAATTGTAGGAGCATGGACAACTGAAATAGATAGATGGCAGCAACCAACTATCTGACTGATTTGCAAAAAAAAATGAGCCAGCACTGATAAACAAACTGGAAACAAGGAAGCATAGATACTTAAGACGTAAGGAAAATAAATGAAATATGTGATTAATAGGAAGGGCTCAGAGTGACCTGGGCCAAATGCTGGCAAATGGGATGAGATTTATTTAGGATAACTGGTCAGCAATCTGGCTTTCAGAGCACTGCCCACAGGTCTCAGGTGTCAGACTCCGAAAGCTTGTGACTTCAGATAAACCTGTGGGACTATAACCTGGTGTCATGTGACTTTTGACCTTGTTCTCCCCAGTCCAACACCGGCACCTCCACATCAATTGTTAAACATATTTTTCAGAGCTTCAGTGCTTTAAAGAGTTGTGGGTTCTGCGGTGTAGTTCAATCATTCTAGATTTTACTCATGTTCCAAAATGACAGTCTCGGATACAGGGTTTGTTAAAGCTGGAAGGATGTTAAGGACAGTTTCTCTGTACACTAATACCTGCCTATGAAATATTTTACCAGGATAGGGAAAACATTTCCTGAGCACAATGACAATATAGAGAGATCAGTGTGGCTTATCATAGACAAATTTTAGTCTGAGGATAATTCCTATTGAAGCAAATCGTAAAGCATAGCTTTCGTTTCTCAGAATTTGTAAAAATTATGTCAATGAGTGGTTATTGCAAATATAACCACCAAAGCATAGTCCAGAGGGTTGTGATCTCAAATCCTCCAGGTAGCAAATCTCGATTCTTGGCTGGGGAAGGTACATGTCACTTCCTCGCTGTGTGGGAGTGGTGGGGGAGCCCCAGGAAAGCATTCCTCCCACTAGCTGGAACATTCGACCCAGGGAAACTACCTGTTGGAAACCATGTAGGTTTCAAGACCTGGTGCATCTCGCTAATTTTGCTTATTGCAAGGAAGGAGGTAGAAGCCATGTGCTTTCTGTTCACCTGAGTCTGAACAGACAGGTAAATTGGGAGAACATTTGTTTATTTCGATCAAATATTTAACAACACCAAGCATAGAGAGATAACAAGGTGTCGAGCTGGATGAACACAGTAGGCCAGGCAGCATCAGAGGAGCAGGAAAGCTGACATTCCTGATCTGGCCCCTTCTTCAAGAGTAGTGAGGCTTGTTTGCCAGTGGGCTAATCTAAGTGGGGAATGACACTTTGAAAGGACAATAAAGGAATATTTTTCGTTTCAATTGGAAAATACTAATTCTTCCTCTTTTGTAGTGATTGTATTTGAAACATCAGTATAAATACAGCTGAAGGCCAGAACCATGATGCAGTTTATTTTTAAAATGCAGATGTGTTTAATTTTCCCAGCCCCTGAGTGATGAGTCAGTTGGAAAAATCAAACACTCAGTTTCAAAAGAAAGGTCTAATTTTACCAGGAATATTTGCACAACAGGATGAGAATGTCACCAGTGAATGGCAAGAAGCCTTTATGTGAGCAATACCATCTCATAATTACCTAAACTTGCCTCATTTATACACTGTTCACTGCTCTCCCATGTGGTGGAGCGATGGAGGCAGTTCCTGACTTGAATGTCAGAGTCAGTACTTGGAAGATCCAGCTCGGTATTTGGCCCTCTGGGTCTGTCTCTTGGCCAGCAACTTCTCAGGACACACTCCCTGGGTAGTGACCAGCCATCCATGGAGCTTGGGATCAGACACAACAACAGCCCTCTGCATTATCATGGCCAATCTCTGACTCACTTAGAACACAGTGACCCACTTCAATGCTGCAGCTCACCAGCACCTTGCATTGCACCAATGTTGCTACCAGGCCACTTTGCGGCAGGGACAGGCACTCACATATGACAGCAATTTCTACATCTGAGCTACTCCCTCACTCTCTTGGTGCTCACATCCTTTGTGACTACATGGATGCTCACAGCATCTCTTTTTTTAAATTATTATTTATTCATGGGATGTAAGTTTGGTTGACGAGGCCAGCATGTTATGTCAGTTCCTAGCTTACCTTGAGGAGGTGGTGGTGAGCTGCCTTCTTGAGCTACTGTAATCATTTGGTGCAGGCACACTCCCAAAGCTGTTTGGAAGGGAGTTCTAGGATTTTAGCCCAGTAACACTAAACAAACAGCAATATATTTGCCAGTCAGGATGGTTCAACAGCTTGAAGTGGAACTTGTAGGTGGTGATGTTGTGATTTCTTACAAAACCTGCTACTGGAGTCTTGAGGATAGAGTTTTGATCATTTACTCAAACAGGCGCAGGAAGGTTAACCCAAATAACTCTGAGGAATACAGGTAAAGGCAGTAGCTTTATCCAAATGTTTGTCATAACAGCATCTTGCTATTGAAATTCCAATTTTGCTTTTATAAAGAAATCCCAGAAAAGAACCAGATCTCTATTCTAGGTTATAGGCTAACGTTATCAGCGTCTTCTCCTTCACACAGTTAAGGATCATTTAGTTTGGCATAATTTTTGCCCCCATTCCTTATCAGGATCTGTCACTTTCCTGATCTTAAACAGCTCCCACGGCCTCACTCAAGTGTTCTGCTAGCACTAATTCAGATTTCTGTTGGTACTATCCTATAGGATGTATAAGGTTCATGGAGTTCAAGGTTCATTAGTTGAAGTCTGATCTTTGCATGTCCCTTATTTAATGCTCACAGCCTAAGTTAGTTTAAAAATGATGTTTCCTTGTATCTGCTGACCTTGGCCTTCCAGATGGATTTGGAAGGTGCTGCCTAAACAGCTTTGGTGAGTTGACGCAGTCCTTCTGGTAGAAGGTACACACTGCTGCTTTCGTGGTGGAGGGCGTGAATATTTGTTGATGGATCTGCAGTTACAGTGTCTGTCGATCAAACAAATGACAATTTAAAGTAGCAACATTTTTAGGAATGTGACCTTGTAATTACAATGAAAATGTCACCTCTGTGCTCTCAGAGGCTTTACCTTTTCATTCTGCTCCCATTACATGCAATGTGAAACACAGTTCTTGACTGGCAGTGCTTGACTGGTTGCATGGTTGGTCATCATCCACATCATTGACAGTAAAATGTGTTCCATTCAGAATACTGGGATACCAGTACAAGTGCCTGTGGTGTGGTAGTTAGCTTTCCAGCTATTGAACCTGAACCCCTAATTTTGAGACCCACCACAGGAGTTGGTGGACAAGGAAGGTGCTTTCATATCACAACAAAACTGGCTGAATATCAATACGCAATCCTTCCAACACTCATTAATGACAGGTGATAAAAATGAGAGAGATTCTGTGTCATTTATGTGAAGGAAAGAACGTTGGAGCCTCTATCATCTCTATCCAAAGCTCCACACAACAGCATGCATGTGAAAACATGTGTTGCCATGGCAACTTGTAATCCCCGAGTGACCGGTAACACACCAGTACCAAACTAGATAACTCTGGTTGGCCACCCGACAGTTGGACAAGTCATTATTTTAAACTAAAATCTTCCCAGCGAATCAGTTGGTAAAAGCAGTGTGCAGCTGCACTGACACACACACAATGTTCAGCCTCTGGTTTGTGTATTTTGTCCCAAATAATGAAATTATAGATATCAGAGCCAATAGTTGGGAAGGTAATGATTAGCCATGGTTCCACTCCTGATTCCTATAGCTGGTATGATCACTGCTCCATATGGTTTCTAGGGATATTCTGAGCAGACACTGGCAAAATTTGAAAATATTTCACTTGAAGCATTAACCCTAGTTCTCTCTTCCGCCAGTGCTACCTGATCTGCTGAGTATTTCCAGCAGTTCCTGTTTTAATTTCAGATTTCCAATGTCTGCGGGATTTTGCTTTAATTGCAGGTAAAATTGAATTGTTTCCAGTACCATCAGGGGAAAACCATGGAGGAAAAAATAGGGGGAACAAATTAAAACAAGCCCATTTTAAAATAAAGGTTTGTCATAGTTTTTGTTAACCTTTCAAATGCTGCACCCCAAGAAAAATAGAAAGAAAGAGTTTTCAATTTTCACCAGAACAAGATTATGTTAACATTAGAACGTTCATTGTACAATCAATTCAGTTATAATGTGCAAACCACATCATCATATTTACTGGGCACAAAATTTCCTGGAAATAGACAGTGAGATATCATGCAAAAAATCTTCATCAATCATACACTACAATAACGGATAACGTAGCAGAAGCCATTTCAGGAACAGAAATAGTGCTGCCAACATAAGGTCAGAGGAAATGGGAAGCAAAATTAACTTTAAAAACAACATTATGCTTCATAATGAGATAGCAAGAACTGCAGATGCTAGGGTCAGAGAAAACTAAGTGTGCAGTGGGAGCAACACAGCAGGCCAGGCAGTGTAAGAGGAATAGGAAAGCTAACATTTCGGGTCAGGACCCTTCTTCAGAAGAATTTCTGAATAATTTCTGAAGAAGGAGGCCATCCCGAAATGTCAGCTTTCCTGTTCGTCTGATGCTGCATGTCCTGCTGTGTTCCTCCAGCATAATACATAATATTTCCTCCAAGGGGTTGGAATGATTTCAAGTTCATAACCTGAGTGATGTCACGAAGTAGGAATTTCTGAAGAATACTCCATGTGTCACGTCATTGATAACAGATATTCCACATTGCATTTTTATGCGTTGGTTAATGCAGTTGACAGAGGAACAGCAACAGCATGGGTTCGATTCCCATCATCGGCTGAGGTTATCATGAAGGACTCTTCTTTCAAATTTCCTCTCACCTGAGGTTTGGTAACCCTCAGGTTAAACCTCCACCAGCCGCCTCTCTCCAATGAGAGATCAGCTCTATAGACCAGTAGGATTATGGCAACTTTGCCTTTCTTACCTTTACTTTCATTGTAATCAAGTGTAACATCATTGTTTTTATGGCTCAGTGGCTAACACATGACTTGACACTGAGCTGGAAGATATTGGTTGCGATCTGTTGTCTGTTATGATGTCTCCTACGGTCAAATAGCATTCAATCTCCAGGTACACAAATAGAGAATAGTCATGTTGGTTTTACAATGCAAGAGGAGTTCAAATGTCTCGGAAACACACTCTTTTGTAACAACAACAGGAATTGCTGGTGGAACTCAAAGGGTTTGGTAGCACCTTCACACATGAGTTTCTGCAGCAAATTCTGTTTTTGTTTCAGATTTCCAGCTCTGCAGTTCTTTGTTTAATTACAGTGAAATTTGTACTTACATCTCTTATTGCTCTGAGGGTCGGTGAGGACATGTTGGGTTGAAGGGCCTGTCTCCACACTGTAAGGATTCCATGATCTATGATTAAGTGAGGGATCCGACAGTGAATAGTTCACCTCCTGCCTCCCTAGACCCCATCCACCACCTTCAAGGCACAAGTCAGGAGTATGACAGAATACTCTCCACTTGCCTGGATGGGTGCAGCTTCAGCAACACCTAAAAACACGTGACACCATCCAGGACAAAGCGGCCAACCCGATTGGCTCCATGCCCGCAAGCTTCCACTCTCATTCCTTTCTCTACAGTGAGCGGTACCTTCACAATGCGCTGCAGTGACTCACCAATACTCTTCTGACAGTACCTTCCAAACCTGTGACCTGTACCACCCAGCACAGTGGATTCGAGGGAACACCATTGCTGTAAGTGCTCCTCCAAGTCTCTGCTTATCCTGATTTGAAAATGTAGCATCCTTCCTTCATTATCACTGGATTAAAATCCTTGAAGTTCTCTCCTACCGGCAATGTCCTAGTGGTGTTTTTGCTGGACTGTTAATCCAGAGACCCAGGTAATGTCCTGGCAATGTGGGTTTAAATCCCACATAGGCAGATGGTGCAATAAATATCTGGAATTAAGAGTCTAATGATGACCATTGTCAATTTCTGAAAAACCCATCTTGTTCATTAATGTCCTTTAGGGAAGGAAACTGCCATTCTTACCTGGCCTGTCCTACATGTGGCTCCAGACCCACAGCAATGTGGGTGACACTGATCTGCCCTCTGGGCCACTAACGATGGGCAGTAAATGCTGGCCCAGTCAGTGATGGCCTCATTTCCATGAATGAATAAATAAAATTGTGTCTCAGGAACAATAGAAACTGCAGATGCTGGAGAATCTGAGACAACAAGGTGGAGAGTTGGATGAACACAGCAGGCCAAGCAGCATCACTGGAGCAGGAGAGCTGACATTTCAGGCCTAGGCCTGAAACGTCAGCCTTCCTGCTCCTGTGATGCTGCTTGGCCCGCTGTGTTCATCCAGCTCTACACCTTGTTACCTCTGTGTCTCAAGAAGGCAGCCCACTACCACCTTCTCAAGGACATTTAGGGATAGACAGGAAATGCTGGGCCCAGCCAATGACACCCACATCCCATTTTCAAATAAAGCAAAGCTGTGTCAGTTGATAGTATCCTCGTCTTTGAATAATAAGGTTCTGGGTTCAAGTTCCGCTCCAGGGCCTGTGTTCAAAATGATTGCAGACCTTTAGTCCATTATTAAGGGAGTACTGCGCTCTTGTAGATATCATCATTTTATGTGAAAGATCCAACTACACTATTTTGAAGAAGAGCAAGGGAATTTTAACCTCAGCGTCCTGATCAAAAAGAGTTATTGATCAATCAGTATCACAATAAACAAATTATTCAGGTATTGTCTCATTGTTTTATAGAAGCTTGCTAAACCCAAATTCTCTGAGGCTTTTTCTACATGCCAACACTTCATCGGCTGTGAAACACTCTGAGACATCCAGTGGTCATGAAAGATGTGATATAATGCAAGTTTTTCTTTCTTTGTTGGGTGAAGCAGAAAACATTCAAACATTTGCAATTCTTGATATTCACAAATGAAAAGCAACATGAATTTAACTTTTCGTGAGAGGCATGACACTTGAAGATGGCTCCCCAGAAATCCCACAAGAAGAAACAAAGAAAACTTAACTCATTCATCATAGAACAGTTGCTCATTTGAATACAAGCATTTCCAACCATAAGCTATCCCTCAGTACTCAGGTTCGTTGTTAAGTTTGAATGATATCATTGTCATGTCATTGAGGAAAGGTTACATTAATACAAGAACATAAAAAGGAGTAGATGGCTGAGCAAATTTCAGGTGAAAATTGCTTTTGTTAGCATGCTTCATGCAAACAAAGCCTGGGAATTTGTGAAACAAATTGATAAAAACCATTTTAGTAAGTTATTTTAATGATTCATAGAATGAATTAAGGAAGTTGCAAATAGATATGTTATGTTGAATGAGTGGGCAAAGATTTGTCAGATGAAGTGTAATGTGCAAAATGGGAAGTTGATCACATTGGCAGGTGATTCCTGAGCTCTGAGGTGCAGAGGGATTTGAGTGGGCTAGAGCACAAATTAAAAATGCGCAGGCACAGCCAGGATTTGGGAAGGCTCACTGAATATTATTATTCAATGTGGGAGGAATTAAATAGGAAAGCAGGGAGCTATGCTGTAGGTATGTAGGACATCGGTAATACCACATCTAGAGTAGGATGCATAATAATGGTCGCCGTACATCAGGAAGGATGTCACTGTTGCAGACTGTTCAGGGCAAGTTTAGCAGACTAACAGCTAGAATCAGAGGGTTGTCTTATCGGGGAATGTTAAACAGTCAAGGCTTGTATCTGTTAGAATTTAGAAGGGAACAAAGCTGGCTCAATTGAAATTTATATGATCTTGAAGGATCTTGACAGGGGAGACGTGGACAGGAGGTTTACAGTTATTGAAGAATCTAGAACTAAGGGTCACTGTCAGAGATTACCCATTTAAAACAGAAATTAGGTGATTTTTTTTCTCTCTCTCAGAGGGTCATGAGGCTTTGGAGTTTTCTTCCTCAAAAACTGCTGGAAATAGAGTCCTTGAACATTTTACAAGCAGGGGTGGATAGATTCTTGCTAAGCACGGAGGTGAAAGGTTAGGTGACAATGTGGATTTAAGGTTAACCGTGATCTTATTGAATAGCAGAGCAGTTTCGAGGCCTGAGTGGCCTACCACTGTTTCCAATTCATGTGTTGCTCATCTGCAGTAAAATGCAGAGTATAATTTAAATGGAGAATGGCAGTGGAATTCTGCGGTGCAAAGGAATTTAGGTGTTCTACTGAATGACTCTCAGAACATCATTGTGCAACCGAGAAGGCTAAGGAAAGTGAAGGGACAATCTTTCAAACTGAAAGGAGGAGGAATTTTTTTTCAGGTGGTTGATCTGTGGGATTGATTGCCACAGAAGGCTGTGGAGGCCAAGCTATTGATTGTATTTAAGACAGAGATATATAATATTCTTGATTAGAGAGGGGATCAAGAGTCACAGGGAGAAGGCAGGACAATAGAGTTGAGGAACATATCAGCTGTGACTGAATGGCAGAGCCATCTCAATGAATTGAATGACTGCTCCTATATCCTTTATTATGAGATGAATTGAACATAAAAATAAGAATTTTATATTTCATTCATACAGGACATTGATGAGAATACATCTTGGTCACTGATCACTAAATTTAAGGAAGTCTCTAAATGTGTGGGAGACAGTTCAGAGGTTGCTTACTAGATTAATACTTGGAATCAGGGTGTTTTCACATGAGGATGAGTTGGACAGGCTGTACTTGTTTCCACTGGAGTTTAGAAGCGTGAGGGAGTGGCTCGGTTGAAGCATACAAGATCCCTAATGGTCACAACAATGTGGATGGGAAAGGGTGATTCTTCTTGTGGACAAATCCAAAATGAGGGAGCACTGCTTTAAGATTAGAGATTGGTCTTTTAGGAGAGAGATGAGGAGAGAGAGTGACTGGCGATATCTTTATTCTGGAACATCACATGCTGTGATGTCATGTAATTGTCTTAAAAATACAATGCCTGAGTACCTATATCATAAAGCAAAAATCTGACACAATAGTATTAATAGACAATAGACAATAGGTGCTGGAGTAGGCCATTCAGCCCTTCGAGCCAGCACCACCATTCATTATGATCATGGCTGGTCATCCACAATCAGTATCCTGTTCCTGCCTTATCCCCATAACCCTTGATTCCACTATCTTTAAGAGCTCTGTCTATCTTTTTCTTGAAAGTATCCAGAGAGTTGGCCTCCACTGCCTTCTGGGGCAGAGCATTCCATATATCCACCACTCTCTGGGTGAAGAAGTTTTTCCTCAACTCTGTTCTAAATGGCCTACCCCTTATTTTTAAACTGTGTCCTCTGGTTCTGGACTCACCCATCAGTGGAAACATGCTTCCTGCCTCCAGAGTGTCCAATCCCTAAATAATCTTATATGTCTCAATCAGATCCCCTCTCATCCTTCTAAACTCAAGTGTATACAAGCCCAGTCGCTCAAATCTTTCAACATATGATAGTCTCGCCATTCTGGGGATTGACCTTGTGAACCTACGCTGCACTCCCTCAATAGCAAGAATGTCCTTCCTCAAATTGGGAGACCAAAACTGCTCACAATACTCCAGGTGCGGTCTCACCAGGGCCCTGTACAGCTGCAGAAGGACCTCTTTGCTCCTATACTCAATTCGTCTTGTGATGAAGGCCAGCATGCTATTAGCTTTCTTCACGACCTGCTGTACCTGCATGCTTGCTTTCATTGACTGATGTACAAGAACACCCAGATCTCGTTGTAAATCCAAGTAAGGGGAATTTTGAAAGCATAAGGCTAAAGTTGGCAGAGCTGGGCGAGGAAAATGAATTAAAAGCAATGTGTATACATTGGCAATAGTTGTTTAAGAACTGTTACATGGCTTACAGAAAAAGTAAATTCCATTAAGGTGCAAAAATTCCTAAAGGTCAGAAAATCATGGCTGACAAAAGAAGGCAAGTCTTACATAATATTAAAAGGAAAGGTATATAGAGGGTCCAAAAATGTGAGGATTGGGAAGCATGTAGAATGCAACAAAGGACCAAGAAACTGATAAGGTTGAGAAGAGTAGAATATGAAAATAGTTTAGCAAAAAATATAAAACTGGACTGTAAAAGCTTCTGTGGTATGTAAAAAGGAAACATTTGGCTAAGACAAACATGGGTCTATGAAAAGAAGTGTCAGGAGAATTTACAATGCGGAATAGAAAATGGCAGAGAAGCTAAATGATTATTTTTGCCGATTTTCGCTAAGGAAGACATAAGAACAATCCAAAATTAGAGTCCAAGTGACTAGGGAAAATGAAAAGCTAAAGGAAATAGTATTAGCAAGAAGGCTGTACTGCAGAAATTAAAGGCAGAAAACAGAATAGGAGTAAATTGTATCAGAG
Source organism: Stegostoma tigrinum (assembly GCF_030684315.1). Classification (NCBI taxonomy): domain Eukaryota; kingdom Metazoa; phylum Chordata; class Chondrichthyes; order Orectolobiformes; family Stegostomatidae; genus Stegostoma; species Stegostoma tigrinum. Next base: position 10,424,494 of record NC_081384.1, read on the forward strand.
ATAATGGGAACTGCAGATGCTGGAGAATCCAAGATAATAAAGTGTGGAGCAGAAAATGATGAAGGGTCCAGGCCCAAAAAGTCAGCTTTTGTGCTCCTAAGATGCTGCTTGGCCTGCTGTGTTCATCCAGCTTCACACTTTGTTATGTAGGAGTAAATTGGCCATTCTCAGGTTGGCAGCTGTGACTAATGAGTTCCCTCAAGGATCAATGCTTGAATCCTAGTTGTACACAATATATGTTTATGATTTAGACATGAGGACCAAATGTAATATTTCCAAATATGCAAATGATTTGTAACTAAGTGGGGTTAAAACTGATTCAGAGATAGTAGGAACTGCAGATGCCAGAGAATCTGAGATAACAAGGTGTGGAGCTAGATGAACACAGCAGGTCAAGCAGCATCAGAGGGACAGGAAAGCTGACCTTTCGGGTCTGGACCCTTCTTCAAAAATCATTTCTGAAAAAGGGTCCAGACCAGAAACGTCAGCATTCCTGCTCCCCTGATGCTGCTTGGCCTGCTGTGTTCATCCAGTTCTACACCTTGTTATCTCAGATAAGTAGGGGTGTGTTCTGTGAGGAAGATGTAAAACATTTTGAGCAGAATTTGGACAGGCTTAATGACTGGGCATCAACATGGTAAGTGGAATATAATGTGGAAAAATGTGAGATTATCCACTTTGGCAGGAGGAAAAGATTTGCTGATATTTCTCTAATGGTGTGAGGTTAGAAATTGGGTTATAAAAAGGTAGTTGTAAAATGGGACTTGGGTGTCCTTGCTGACAAATCACTGAAGACTGACATTCAGGCGCAGTATGTTATTAGGAAGGCTAATGAAATGTTAGCCTTTATTACAAGAGGATTTGAGTGCTGGAGTAATGAGGTCTTGCTTCAATTGTATGGGAGTTCAGTTAGACCACACCTGGAGGGCCCTGTGCAGTTTTGGTTTCCTTATCTCAGGAAAAATATTATTCCCATGGAGGGAGAACAACACAGGTGCACCAGACTTGTTCCTAGGCTGATGACACTGTCCTATGAGGAGAGTTTGGGAAAACTGGGGCCTGTATTCTCTAGAGTATTGAGTGAGAGGTGATCTCATTGAAACATATGGAATAATTAAAGGGGCAGGTAGCGTAGATGCACATAAGATACTGGAGGAGCCTACAACCAGGAGACACAATTTAAAAATAAGTTGATAACGCTGAGGATCAAGATGAGGAGAAATGTTTTTATTCAGAGGGTGGTGAATCTTTGGAATTCTCTTCCAAGAGGGTTATGGAAGCTCAGCCTTTGAGCATGTTTAAAGTAGATGTTGATAATTTTTTGATTATAAATGCTGTCAAAGGTTATGGCGATAGTAGGGTAAAATGCAATGAAATGTTTGATCAGACACGATTGTATTAAATAGCAGACCCAGATTTGTCAGGGTGAATGACCTATTCTTGCCCCTGTGTTACCCCATTTCTACCACCCGGAAACACATCAGGACAACAGATGCATGGCAACACCATCAAATGTAAATTTCCTTCCAAGTAACACGTCACCCTGACTTGGAACTATATCACCTTTCCTTCACTGTGACTGAGTCAAAATCCTGAAACTTCCGGCCCAACAGCCTGTGGATGGTTCTAAATCACAAGGACTCCAGCAGTTCAAGAAGGCAGCTTACCATCACCATCTGAAGAAGAAGCAGTAGTGGTTAACATATTGTCATTAATGAATGAGTTAGGTTTTTATAAAAATGGAAATATTCCACGTTCAGTTTTACTGATACCAACGTATTTTTTCAATTAAAATAAACTGAATTCAAAATTGTAATAGTGACATTTGTGTTACTAATCTAGTAAGATAGCTTCGTTACTGTGAGTAACTGAGTACTCTGGCTGAGATCCTCAAACCTTTCCTCTTTCCAGAGGTCATTCCCTTGTTACATTAAGTGCCCTGCCCCATCTAGTGGCTTAAAAAGCAGTTGCAGGACATTCCACCTGATTTGGAGTGAAAGGGATTTGAAGTGTCAGAAGACAACGTGCGGATGTGTTGTTTATGGATTGTTCTCCATAGACAAAAGGCAACAAATCTGTCTGAACCTCCTTCCTCATGGGACTCAGTTTATAACCTCAGAGCTGTGCACTATAGCTCACTGCTATTGGAGATCTAATGATGACCATCATCCCTTCCCCAGATGAAGATATTGAGGTTGGTCATAAGGTTTAGCAAAGAGAAATGGAGAGGGTTGGTTGAACATGAACAGAGTTATCCCTAATGTCCTTTAGGGAAGGAAATCTGCCATCCCTACCAGGTCTGGCCTACATGTGATTCCAGGTCCCTAGCAATGTAGGTGATTCTTAACTGTGGTTACGGGATGGGTAGTAAATGCCTAGTCAGCAGCATCCACATCCGAGGAATGAATTAAAACATTTTTCAAAAGAAAGACATGAGTACAGAAAAGGGGGGGAAAAAGCATTTTAGACAGTGCTTTTCAGTATCTCAACATGTCCTAACGTGCTTTGTAACTAGAGATATCTTTTGGAAGTGCAGTCTCTGCTACAATGTAGCAGTTGTGGTGACAAATTTGCTACACAGCAAGCTCTCACAAGATAGCAATGAATGGATTATCTGTTTTCATAATGTTCAGTGAAGACAAATTATTGGCCAAGACAATTTGAAACATAAAGAAATGGCTATTCAACCCTTGGAACCTGCTTGTCCTGTAATATAATCAAGGCTGAATATCCAATTCAGTCGCCTGTTCCAACTTTCTCCCCATAGCCACTGACCCCTTTATCCACTAAGAACTATATCTAACTCCTTCTTGGAAACATTCAATGTTTGGCTCAACTGCTTTTTATAGCTAAGAACACCACAGACCCACCATTTTATGTGTTATGGGCCAAACCCAATCGCCTCAAAATACATTAAGAAGACAGATTAGACCCTAACTTTTCCTTATTTTAAAGGTAAGTGAAAAAGTGTTCTGTTCCAAAAGCAATTTAATTGGTCAAACGAATTGACTTTAAGCAAAACGCACTTTATTTTTACACTACAGTTAAAATACAGACAAGATAAAAACAGAAGGAAAGAATTGGCTTAACTCTAACTTTCAAAATGCCCCATGAAATAAAATATAAATTGATTGTTCCAATATAGTAACGTCCCATAAATACAAAGGCAAACTCACTAAAACAGATTGTCTCACATGCAATTCTAGCATTAGGAAGAAAAGCCCAGCTTTTAGCCATAACAGAGAGAGGAATAATAGCTTCGTCATTCAGTTTCAAGAGCCCAGCAACTGTTGAAAGCTAAAACTAAAAATCCTGCTTCCCACAGATACAGGTTGTTTTTATTGTTCCAACTCTTAAAAGGCTCACTTGTTGCTTCCTTTATTGGCGGTGAGCAGAACGCTCGGTACCTCTGCCTCAACATTTCTTTGTAAAAAAAAAAGGACAAAATACATCTCTTAAAGACATGTATCATCGCATCTGGATGAAGAGATTTCTCTGAGTCTCAGTCCTTACTGTTAGACTGTGACCCCTGGATCTGGACTCTCTGGTCACTGGGAGCTTCCTTCCTGGGTTTACCCTGCCTAACCCTGTTAGGAACCCGCAGAAAACTCAGTCTCAAAAATGTGCTATGGGATCTTCTCCATCCACCTGAGGGAGCAGAGAGGCATGAGGCACCGTTCCCATGGCTCAAGCCATTGATTTGCAACAAGGGAAATATTTGCTGTCTGGCCTGGAGTCTCATAGAGGCCAAAGGATCACAATTAAGATAAACAGACGTTGATTTCTCTGTGATAATAGGAACTGCCGATGCTGGAGAATCCGAGATAACAAGGTGTAGAGCTGGATGAACACAGCAGGCCAAGCAGCATCTTAGGAGCACAAAAGCTGACGTTTTGGGTCCAGACCCTTCATCAGCCCAAAACGTCAGCTTTCCTGCTCCTCTGATGTTGATTGGCCAGCTGTACTCATCCAGCTCCACACCTCGTTATCATTGATTTCTCTGTGCTTGCAGGTAGATATAGGTGAGTATTTTCTGACCAGGATCACCATTGCTCAGAAACAATGGTCCCATTCCACACTCATCAGGCCATCCTTCACATGCTGCTGATTCTGGATCTGGTCTTACCCAACATCAGCCAGAGATTGAAAATATAAGAAAATGCCAGAAATCATGATGAGTCAGGTGGCATCCATGGAGAGGGAGAGACCAAACTAATGTTTCGAGTCGAGATGACTCCTAATCAGAGCTGATATGAAGTGTGGAGAGGACAGCATCTATGCAATAGTTTCGGGGTGGAGTGCTGCCGGAGAAAAGGTGCTAACAGTGTAGATTAAGTGATTGGAATGTGAGAATGGGGGAACAATGGGGATACAGGATTCAACGGCTATGGGGAGAAAGTGCAAACAGGAGACTGAGTGGGATATTCAGCCGTGATTATATTGATCTGTCCAAATGCCAAATTGAAAAGAATAGGTTGTCCCACTGGAGTTGGAGGGAGTGGGGAGAGAGAACAAGGCGACAGAGAATGTAACAAGTAAACCTAAAAGAAGAGGAAGAGGTCGGAGTGAGTGCACAATCTGAAGCTGTTGAACTCAATATTAAGTCCAGAAAGTCATAAAGTGCTTAGTCTGACGTTAAGAGATAACACAGTGTGGAGCTGGAGGAACACAGCTGGCCGCACAGCATCAGATGAACAGGAAAGCTGATATTTCCGGTCAGACCCCTTCTTCAGAAATTATTCAGAAATTCTTATGAAGAAGGGTCCTGATCCAGGAGTCAGCTTTCCTCATCCTCTGACATGTCTGGTCTGTTGTGTTCCTCCAGTTCCACACCATGTTATCTCTGACTCTAGCGTGTGCATTTCTTGCTATCGTAATCTGAAGCTGAGATGTTTTTCCTCCAGTTTGCATTGTGATTGGTTGGAACTTTGCAGCATGCCAGTGGCAGACAAGTGGGCATGCGAGCAGAGACTGAAGTTTGTTGGAACTTGAAGACGATTGAAACAGTTCCTTTAGGTATGAAATGAACTGAAGGCTGCCTATTTGCCTGTAATAAATAATAACAAGCTTCACAGAATTGGAGAAAAGGAATGTGGTCACACTTAAACTTACAAAACTGCACAAGAGAAAGGGTTAATCTCATAATAATATAAAGGCGGGGGCAGGGAGAAGAAAATGCTGGAATCCCTACTCTTACAAAACAATCACTGGATTAGGAACAGAAGCACAAAGTGCTGAATGGCCCCCTTCTGTGCTGCAACTATCCAGTGAAACCATGCAGCAGCCAGATCACTGAGTAAAGCTGGAGTCGGGAGCTGTAATGTGTCAACTCATGTAGAAAAGACAGTTTCTATCAGATTGGCGTGGGTGGGAGACAGGGGGTGGAGTGATGGACGGAGAAGGTTGAATGCATGAATTTGGGTAAAAGGATGAAGAGTAGCTCCAAGAGTCTGGGGATGATGAAGAAGGTGAGTATTACTTTGTTGAACAATGTAGGATGGGGAGGCAGAGGCACTTTCATTGGTGACGCACAGGTGAACACCTGATAGAACATGAACTGTGGGGCAAACTTCAATCAATTAGGCTAAAGTGGGGGATGGTTAGCTTGACAAAACTGAGCAGGCAGATGACTTTTATGAACAAAATAGTTGACAATAGCTCCCAGGGTCTCCTGTGTCTACTTATAGATATTTTTAATCAATGGTTTAAACATCTTATAACACCTTTCCAGGGCAGGTGGTTCTTGAAACCTGACCTAACAACAGAGGGGTGCAACAATATCCTCAATATTATTTCTCCAAACTTCCAGTAAATGGAACTGCTACATTTTAAACACAGGAATGGAACAATTATTTCAGGCCTGAAGTTGCAAGTGAAAGGTAATGAACAACAATCAGTGCAACTTGATCACCCTATTGCACTTCAAACTAAATTAACTTCCAACAATTATCCAGGCCTCAAACGCTGTGAAAGCTCGCACAGTATTCTGTAATTGGCGATTGCTACTTTTGCTTCGTCCATTCAATGGTATAGAGAAATGAGACTAGCTCAGGTAGCACTTGTTCAGATAAGCTTGGAACAGGCACCTTCCAGCACAATGGAAAGCTCATCAATTATTAGACAGAAGATTTTTCCGTCGTCGATTTCAACAACTAGCCAATTTCTTTCATTGTGTGAAGGCAGCTTTTTAAACCTTTTATTTGTAAATGATCTCCCAAATCCTTACTGTTGAGAAATGGTGAAAAAGATCTCAATCATGAATGATTTAACAAAGCTAACTTTTTAAAAATGTATTCATTCAGAGGAGTTGGATGTCGCTGGCTAGGCCAACATTTTTTGCCTATCACCAATTGCCTGGAGGGGAGTTAAGAGTCAAACATGTTTCTGTGAGATAATAAAATGTGAGGCTGGATGAACACAGCAGGCCAAGCAGCATCTCAGGAGCAATTTGCTTGGCCTGCTGTGTTCATCCAGCCTCACATTTTATTATCTTGGAATTCTCCAGCATCTGCAGTTCCCATTATCTATGTTTCTGTGAGCCTAGAGTCACATGTAGGCCAGACTAGCTAAGGACTAATCCCTGATGGATTAGCAATAAAAATCCAACATTTTCTTCCCTCATGTTTTGATCATTTTTTGTGGAGCCCGTAGTGAAATATCTTTGTGTGTCTATGTTTATTTTTGCCATTATTCTTGTCCTGTTTAAAAACCTGAGAGTGCCTGGATGCTGTGGGATGATGGCCACACTTTTGACAATGCTAAAATGATGATGTCACAGGATGATCTGAATGAACAAACTGTACTATCTATTTCTTTCTCTCTCTTCAAATGAACAAAGTGCAAGAAAGAGAATTACAATTTTAAAAAAGCATCATAAGTACAGAAATCAATAGCAACAGGGGAACTATAGCCTTTAAAAGACAGAAATCCTGATATTTTTACAGCATTGTGTCAACTGGCAGCTGGGAAGCACTTTTCTCAGACTAAGAATTATCATCATGCTGGGTATCTAGGGGATTTTAATTGTGTGTTATTTAATTTGAAAGGTAGTCAAAGGCTTTTCAAAGTGTGAGTCATCAGGTGATAGACATGGTTGTCTCTGTGACTTGAATTTTATGTAGTTCACATAAATAAATACCTGTGATTTAATCTCTGTCAAGTATCTTGCGGCACGTTAATGAATGATTTGGGGGCAAGTTTATTGTAAATGGAGCTGCGTGGAATAACTCAATTCTCACTGACTCTTTGATGAGGACGATATTGCAAAATGCGTAAACAGGGATCGTAACGTGTGAGTTATTGAAGCAAAACCAATGCAGCTCCACTTTTTTTCTATACAGAAAGGCTAAGATTTGAGTATTTGTACAGAAGGGCTTAATGATATGACTGGGCCTTGTAACATCAAATTTTTTCTAATATTCAAATTTCTATTCTGTTTCACACCCTGCACCAACACGTCAATGAGGGTCATTTATTTTGTGTTCTCGGGGCACTGTTGAGTCAGTGGTAATAATCTGGATTGGCCTCGAATACCTCAGTTAGGAAATAAACAAGAATGAGCTAATGGAAGGAAACATCTTAACGCACCTTGCCTACGCAGGAGGTATGGGGGAGGGGTCAGGCGCCCAGTATTGACCTGCAGCACGGGAAGTCGAAAGCCGCATGACATTAAACCTTTCCACCTGTCAGCTTGTCTCTTTTGAAATCCATTCATGTTAGCGCTGAATGGCATCAAGACATTTCAGTAACCACAAGGAACGGACTTTCCCAAATGCATAGTACCCAATGTATTTTCAACTCGTAATACATTCTCACCTTGGATCACAGAAAGATGAAAGTCCCCAAACTGTCAGCTGGTCAGGTCCAGTATTACGGTAACATCTTTTGTGCAAATCTCTATTTTGAGTTATTCTGAGAATAGAACTAAAGATCTCACCAGCCTCTTGAAGTCAACACTGCAACCTTGCACAGCCTGCATTGAGGGGGTGCTAAGCTCTACTTGTTAAGCAGCAGCGAAGGTTTTTTTATTCAATGGGGGTTTAAAAGAAAAGTCTAACGCTTGGGGTTAGCAGCAGTACTTTACGATATTTCTACCATCTTTTCTGTAATTTAAGGTTTGCCTTTTCTGAGGCCAAGCTAGCAATCTGCTCAGAGAGTCATGGCATTGACACAATGCAGTTGCCTCATGTTCTGTGTCTATTTTAGTGGAACGCCCCTTTAAATAACCAGACGTCATTTACAAAATACACTTCCCTTGGACAAGTGTCTAGAACTAAGCCTTAGATTCTCAAAGTACGGAGCAAACCATTTGAGACTGAAATGAGGCAGAGCTTCTTCATGCAAAGTGTAAAGAATCTTTGGAATTCTAACCATTTGAGTATATTCAAGGCAGACAATGATAGACTTCTAGATTCTAATTTTTTTAAAGGATATGGAGATAGCATGGAGAGATGGTAATGAGGCAGATGATCAGTGATCATCAAGGGGTTACCTACATTTCCATACACTTAATTTCTTTTCTTCCCCCATTCATAGCATGATACCCCATATATTGTTCCTCTTTCCTGCATCTTAACTGCGCTCATAAGTAAACTGATTTCACACTGCCTCTGATGTTAAATCATTCTTTGCCATTAACTTAAGAATGCTCATCTTCCCCCTACAATCTGGTTGTGTTGATGGGCCACAATACACTTGGAGTGGAAAGGGTGGGGTTCAGCCTGTTACACTTCTTACAGACTGTTATACTCTGGAGCTATGGGTAATGCTGATAGAGGCTCCAACTTTCTTTCCATTACATAGCTGAACAGCAATCTCTCTTGTTCTTAGCACTTGCCACTGGTATGTCCTGTAAGGATTTACAAGTTGATTCTCAACCAGTTTGGCTGCAGTATGAACAAACCTCCCTTGGCTATCATATCTTGGAGTGAGTCTCAAACCTGGAGCTTCTGGTTCAGAGGCATGGGCTCCACCCACAGTACCACAAGCTCTCTCCTCCTCTGATCTAAAATCTCTTAAAACTCAATATTTGCAAAACCTAATCACTCACTTCCAAATTACCCCAACTTCTCCTTTTGAATTGTACTGCTTCTGTGTGCTGCGAAATTGTCCTGGAAACAGAGTCCTGAACTTGAAGAAAGGCTAGTTGCTGTCCATGATAACAAAGTTGTGCCTCTCATTTTGTTTTACAATGTTGGTACGGAGGTGTTGTGGCCCTGTGTAATAGTGCCTCATCTGGGGAACATGGGGTCACAACACTGATAGGATAAAGGATCATCAGACCTTTAGGACTGAGTTGAGGAGAAGTCTCTCACTCAAAGAGTTGTAGATCTTTGAAATCCTTTGGCCCAGAGTCTTGTGGACGTTCCACCATTGAATATATTTAGCACGGATGTCAATACGCATGTTTCCTTACTGGAATGATTATAAATATTGATAGTTCATAAATTTATCTAAGAAATAACTACAGTCTGGAAAAGAGGCTGAGGAATTGACAACACTTTTTATCTTGTGTGATACTTGATTCTTTTTGTGTTTTATTGACGTTTAGATGGCAGAAACAGGAAGTGATTTTTTTAAGGGTAAAGATCATAATCAGAAGCAAGATATGATCCACCACAGTCTCTTTAGTGACACTCACAAACCACACCATCACCAACAGTGTCTGGAACCTCAGAAATGCTACCCTATCACCTTTCCATGTTAGACATATAGACGTTCTATTATCATTGACACAGGCTCCCAAGTGTGATGTTGAAGCGACTACATTAAGAACGATTTGACATTGAAGTGTTAGCATGTTGTTTTCTTAGGCAATGGCCTTGTTTCTCTTTTTGGGGAAACACATCTGATTGTAAGTGATAACACAGCACAGGAAGACACAATTTGGGATATCACACATACTTCCTACTGTGATGTTAACTTAGTAGAAGTCTCATGTTGCTTCTCAATACCATCCACAATGTTTTTCTTCACTAGCCTTTCAAAAGCAAAAGCCCTACGCCTACCACTGATTCTTCAAAGCCACCAACAACCTCCTGCAATAGAGGATGTTAACTTTTGTTCTTTTATTGAGGGTTTTGCAGTTCCGGCCTCTGCCTTCTAATTGACAAGCATTGGAATGTTCCTCACTGAATTTCTTTTTTGCAATAACAAAATGGTTCAAAGATTTTTAACATCTCCGACTGATTTTCTTTTAAATTTCCTCTGTTCAACTGAAAGAAGCCAATGTTTCTCTTTCTCCTCATAACTTCTATCCCTGGATTCATATTTCTAAATTGCTTGCATACACTGTTTATGGTCTTGACTTCCTTCCGCAAGTGAGGTCACCCAGGTTGGATATCATATCCTAATTACACTCTAATCGGTGATTTGCATAGATTAGGCATCATCCAGCGTAGTTATACCTCACGCACTGAAATAGTTTAGCTCAGTTGGCTGGGTAATTGGTTTGCTAGGCAGTAGAGTGCCAACAGCATAGGTTCAATTCCCATCACTACCTGAGGTTTCATGAAGGCCTCTCCTCTTGCCTGAGGTCTAGTGGCCCTCAGGTTAAATCACCACCAGTTGTCTGTTCCTAATGAGAGAGCAGCCCTCTTCACAATTACATTTACTCAAACGTGCAAATTAGGAGCAAGTAAGGCCACTTGGCCCCTCAAGCCTGTTCCAGCATTCAGTAAAATCATGTCTGCTCTGATTACTCCACACTCCTGTTTGTGTCTCATCAACAAATTGTGCCATCTTATACATGAGTTAGACCTTTTGTCTTTAATTGAAAACAGCAAATTTTCTATGTCTTCAGCTCAAAAAAGCATCCATTCAACACCATCCTCTGTTCTCTGTCCTTCGGCCGAGGTTTCCATTCATAGCGCCACATTTCATCAGACTGGGAGTAATACCAACTGATAACCCATGAGGTAAAAATTATCACTGCCTTCCTAATGAAACAGAGGCAAACTTCTATTTGCATAGCACTTCTTGTCATCATCGGGCTGCTTCAAAATGCCTTACAATCAATAAAGCGCTTATATTAACTGCAGTCATCTATTGGAAACGTGGCAGCCAATTTGCTCTAAGCAACCTCCAACAAATGGAAATGAGGTAATGACCAGATAATAAAATGTGAGGCTGGATGAACACAGCAGGCCAAGCAGCATCTCAGGAGCACAAAAGCTGACGTTTCGGGCCTAGACCCTTCATCAGTGATGAAGGGTCTAGGCCCGAAACGTCAGCTTTTGTGCTCCTGAGATGCTGCTTGGCCTGCTGTGTTCATCCAGCCTCACATTTTATTATCTTGGAATCTCCAGCATCTGCAGTTCCCATTATCTCTAATGACCAGATAAGTTTGTTTTTGTGTGTGATGGTCCACTCAGGAATAAATATTGGCCAGAAATAACTTGCCCATTCTTCTTCACAACAGCCATCAGCAGAATCAATTGTCAGGATTCTCTATCCTTCAAACATGTTTTGTTACAAGAGCGAAGTGGGAAGCCATCTCTCTCACTAGCCTGAACCAATAAAAATAAAGCAACCATTATCCCACTGCGTCAATAGGGGGAGAGTGAGAGCGAGAGAGAGAGAGATGACTGGTGGTGAGGGCCTCCACACCTCAGGCAAGGGAAGAGATTGGGAAGGACGGGCCTTCATTATGACTTCGGCTGGTGAGGAATTGAACCCGCACTGTGCGTATCCCCTTACATCACAAACCAGCCATCTAGCCAGCTGCTTCCCATTAGCCTTGCTATGGTTCCTCAAAGAGAAGTTCAGAAACTTTATATACTCTTAATCAGAAAATAGTTTTGCAACGGTTGCGGGAGCTTATTGAAGTTTAGCCTTTAACCAAGCCTGACACCAGTGCATTCTCCAAAGCAGTGATAATATCTCCAATTGAAAGAGTTGAAATGTTTTTACTGTTCCAACCACCCAATATCCTAATGAACAAATGGGAATAGCAGCACCTTAGGCAAGGAGAAATTCTGACCCTCCAGAATTGCAATACTTAGGCAAGCAACTGTCAGCCGAAACAAGGGGGCATGGCCTCAGAGGGTAGGCAAATATTTCAAAAATCACTAATTCCATTATGTTTCCACATGGCAGCGCAAGAATTCAAGTGTTATTAGAACCTTAACATCTACAGGGATCTGCTCTGAATCAAACGAAAATCATAAAAAGCACAGACATTTCATATGAACAGTTTTAATAATCTGACATCAAATTCAAATCACTTAAGGGATTGGAGTCAGATTCGACAATTGCACAACATCTCTCACAGTACTTTTAAAAAACTCAAAGGGAAGAAATTTGGAGTCAAAATTTTAAACCAAGTTTGCATAAGTTGAGTAAGAAATGAAATAAAGTGAAAGGAAATAATTCCATTTACATAACGCCTTTCACAACCATGGGTTGTCCTAAGGAATAGAACGGGTTGCTTTGCAAAGTTAAAAATTGCGGATAAACAATCTTTCCACTATCATCAACATATATCTGACGGTGAAAGCAAACTAAAATAAAGGAAGGCAATAGACGGTTATTTATCAGTTTTGCCACCTTAGAGGAAATGACAATAGAAAGCTGACTAAACACCACGCTGCGAAGCTCCAACTCATCACTTTTGTACAAAATTGCAGTAGGTCAGACTGCTTCCTATTTATGTTAAAATCAGAAAATACTGGAAATAGCCAACATCAGTGAGGAGAAAAACAGAGTAAAAGTTTCAGATCAGTGGCCTCTTGTCAGAAATGGCAAACATTATAGAAGTCTAAAAGTTTTAAGTGAGGGCAGAGGTAATGAAAGGACAAATGAACAACTGTGAAGTCAGTTCTAAGACTATTGACAATAAGTAAAAGTGAGCCAGTCAGCCCATCGAGTTGCCATTCAATGAGATCGTGGCTGATCTGCTACAGAGTGGAAGGCAGGAGACATTAAAAGACAGAGATAATAAGGTGTAAAGCTGGATGAACACAGCAGGCCAAGCAGCATCATAGGAGCAGGAAGGCTGACGTTTCGGGCCTGGAACCTTCATCAGGTTTCCTAGGCCCGAAATGTCAACCTTCCTGCTCCTATGACGCTGCTTGGCCTGCTGTGTTCACCCAGCTCTATACCTTGTTATCTCGGATTCTCCAGCATCTGCAGTTCCTGTTATCAGAGATTAAAGACGGAAGGATTAACCGGTACAAGGCAAAAGAATGTAAATGGGGAAAATAAAGAAATCAAAAATGAATCTAGGAAGTGTAAACTGGAAACTAGAATTACCAGTGACAGGTGCCATCTGAAAGGACTGGGACAGAGGTTGTAATCTGAAGTCAATAGACAATAGACCATAGGTGCTGGAGTAGGCCATTCGGCCCTTTGAGGCTGCACCACCATTCATTATGATCATGGCTGATCATCCACAATCAGTATCCTGTCCCTGCCTTATCCCCATAACCCTTGATTCCACTCTCTTTAAGAGCTCTGTCTATCTTTTTCTTGAAAGTATCCAGAGACTTGGCCTCCGCTGCCTTCTTGGGCAAAGCATTCCATATATCCACCACTCTCTGGGTGAAGAAGTTTTTCCTCAACTCTGTTCTAAATGGCCTACCCCTTATTTCTAAACTGTGTCCTCTGGTTCTGGACTCACCCATCAGCGGAAACATGCTTCCTGCCTCCAGAGTGTCCAATCCCTAAATAATCTTATACGTCTCAATCAGATCCCCTCTCATCCTTCTAAACTCAAGTGTATACAAGCCTAGTCGCTCTAATCTTTCAACATATGAGAGTCCCGCCATTCCGGGAATTGACCTTGTGAATCTACGCTGCACTCCCTCAATAGCCAGAATGTCCTTCCTCAAATTGGGAGACCAAAACTGCACACAATACTCCCAGGTGCGGTCTCACCAGGGCCCTGTACAGCTGCAGAAGGACCTCTTTGCTCCTATACTCAATTCCTCTTGTTATGAAGGCCAGCATTGCATTGAATGTTAAATCCAGAAATGCCTACTAGTGCAGATGTTGGCATAGTGATGATGTAACCCAATGAGTAATCCAAAGACTTAAGCTAAAGCTCTGCAGACATGGGTTCAAAGCCAACAAAGGCAGCCGATGAAATTTAAATTAAATCTGGACTCAATAATGAAGACTTTGACAGCTATCATCAATTGTTGTAAAAACCCATTTTGTTCATTAATGGCTTGTGGAGAGGTAAATCTGCTGTCCTTACCTGGTCTGAGCTATATGATTGACTCTAGACCGCCCTCTGAAATGGCATTAGCAGGCCACCCAGTGCAAGACCAATTCAGGATGGCAACAAATGCCAATGATCCCATGAAAGAATAAAATAAATATTTGCTTTGACCCACTCCAGTCATTCACCTTTACTGAATAGTGTTGCAACCGGTCAACTCTTCGCTCACATCTGTCTACTAAAATTCCAAGTAACTCCAACCGTCTCCACTCACTCACACTATATGACGTTGATAAAAATCAAGCCATTCAGACGTACGATGTTGAATTATTCAAGTCCAGCATAGCAGTTAAATACAGCATTTTATCTTCAACATACCCAAGTAATTTTCTTTAATGACCTGATTTTGAGTTCTTAGCATACTAACTGCGTTCATCCACTAACACAGTTTAGGAGACCAACTCATTCTATGCATATATTTATAAATATTTTTTCTCCCTTGAATTACTAATGGGCTTTGAACAAATACATTTACAAATAGGCATGTATAGAACACCTGGTCTGGTGCGTAATGGTGGACACCATTTACAAAAGCACATGTGAGGAAGCAAATTAAGCCTTAGATGTTTAACTAGCCCATTCCCGTACATTCCTTGACTTTAAAATAAGGTCAAAAGACGTGAAAATGGAAAATCTTGCAAAAGAAAACACTAGTAATCATTCTGATAGATGTGGGACAGTTTCATGTTCTGCCAAAGTGCCAGACTTCTACTCAGGCAACTGTTCAGTCTGACTGTTATTTATTAGAATATGGTGTGAGAATGAAAAAAGATCTTCTTGTCTTTTGAGAATTGGTCTGAAGCTGTAAAAGTTGTAAAGTTTATCAGTTATTCAAGCAGGGAAGGGCAGAGGGTGAATGTTTCGGGGCAGGAGGCTATGTGGAAAGTCAGCATTAACTCCCACATAGAATGAGTGGTTTTAACAGAGGGCCAGCTTTATGTGATCTACAGTTCAGAACCGGTAACTATTTGTTATTTTCTTTACTGCAAGCAGCAGCTCGGTCCTGTATATTATTCTAAGTCTCAAGGTTGACACCCATCCATCTTTTTATGATGAACGACATATAGTAAATCAAATCCATTAGGCAGGAGGTAGCTTCACAAATTGCAGTGTTACTGATGGCTGAAGATACCAATGCATTAGAGGCAGTTTCTGCCACAGTTGTCCCATTGGACCAATTGACTTGGGGACCACTTTGCAGAACACCTAAGCTCGGTTCGCATTAAACATCTGCACCTCCCAGTCGCGAACCATTTCAACTCCCTTTCCCACCATTTACAAAAGCACATGTGAGGAAGCAAGTTAAGCTTTAGATGTTTAACTAGTCCATTCCCGTACACTCCTTGAATGGAAAATAAGGTCAAACCTCTGGAGCAGATAGGACTTGAACCCTGGCCTCTTGGCTCTGAGGTGGGAACACTATCACTGTCACTAAAGGCCCCTGTCATGGTCTGGTTGGTCCTTATTTTACTGCCTTACTGAAGTTCAGGGGCAAACAGGTACCCAGGCAGATCCAGTAATCTGAAGACGACAGTAGTTTCAGTTCAACCCTAGACTTGTCACCGTACAGGGCAAAGGTCACACTCTGAAACATTACGGAATTATGCAGAAGGAAGCCATTCTGCCCATCATTTCTGCACTGGCTTTATTATCTAGTCTGCTTTATTATCCAGTACCAATCTCCTGCCTTTACCCATTTCTCCCTGCACACCATTAT
Organism: Stegostoma tigrinum; assembly: GCF_030684315.1. NCBI lineage: Eukaryota > Metazoa > Chordata > Chondrichthyes > Orectolobiformes > Stegostomatidae > Stegostoma > Stegostoma tigrinum. The sequence goes on from NC_081384.1 coordinate 10,440,432, forward strand.
TATCCAAAAAAAATCCAATGCCCTCTTGAAAACTACAATTGAACCTTCCTTCACCACATTTCCAGGCAATGCATTCCATACCTTATCTATTCACTGTGTAAAGAAGTTATTTTCTCACCTCACCCTTGCTGCGTTTTCTCATCACTTTAAATCTATGCCCTCTCATTCTTATTTCTTTCATGAGCAGAATAGGCTTCGCCCTATCTACTCTGGCTAGCCTGCTCATGATTGCGTAAGCCTTAATCAGATCGCCTCTCAGCCTTCTTTCTTCCAGGAAGAACAGTGCCAAGATCTTCAATTTATCCTCATCACTTCAGTTTCTCATTTCTGGTGCCATTCTAGTAAATCACTCTTCACATCTTACCTGTGATGTTTAAAGTAACCCAACAGGTTCACCTCCAGAGAGGTCTTTGGCCTGGAGCCCCACGGAAGTTTGAATGAAAAGTGTAATTATAATAATTGTAAATCAAAGAGACATTTTATAAACTTGCAATCATTTAAACTGAAACAATCCCATCTCTTTTTCAATTAACACACAAGTGAAATGATTTTTAAGTGATCAGCTCGACCTATTGGGCAGGTACACCTAGAGCCAGTTTTAACAATCCTGGATGATGGCTTCATTGTTCGATGAATATTCAACATGGAGACTAATTGTTCACTACTTAAGTTGGTGTCATCTCATGTGTCCTGTTAAACCAAATCTTGATTTGGTGATCAGATTGTAAATATTACCTTTGAGGCTAAATGGAGGCACTGGATTTGCAGCCAATTCTCTTGCTCTCTCGTTTACTTCAAATGTTGAGATTTTATATTCCCATATGCTGGGATCCACCTTACAAGGTCTGAGATCAGTTTTCAGGGTATCGTCTTATCTACATTTGGTACATCTGATGGTATGTAAAGAAAAGTTAAATTAAACATACGAGTCTTCCAGATTCGGAGACAGTTCCCTTTGAAGCGTAACTTAATTGAATGGTTTCAGTGATGAAATCTCTAGACGATGTAGACTCTGTGCCATAATTCCAGCAATAACATCTGGGTATTGATCATCAACCTATGCTTTATAATTAATGGCTGGAAATGGCTGACTTTGAAACTGAGTTGGGAAAATTGGGCGAAACAGTGTGCACAGGTGTTTTGAAATGTGCATAGTGGCAGTCCTTGCAATAATAGGACCATAAGAGTATTATTGATAAGGAAAATCATTTGGTTCCTCTCATATTCCTCTTCCTAGAATGAACCTTGAGTCCCTTCCATTGCAGCATCCAATTAGTTCCGGATTAAATAGTATTTATTTTGTCTCTTCAATTTGAGAGTGCGTTCCAAGTAGTGATCACTCATTGCAAATCCCTTCACACAAAGCAACACTGCAACAAAGCAAACACAAATGTGTATTTCTCCCAATGCGTATTTTGCCTTCAATTTCAACATTGGCAGACCATAATCATGTCAGTGACATCCCTAAACAAATGAGTGGAAATGCATTAGTCTGCCTGAACATCCAATTGAGTAATGTTGGGGAAGATTTCTTGAACAGATGTACTGTTCTCACAGTGTGTGTTGTATTGAGTTTCTGATCATGTTACCACCGGGCTGGGCTGTGTGATTTTTAAGGTGTGCATCTTTCAAAGAAGTTACCTTATAGAATTCATAAACATAATTTTATCCTGCACCCACAGGAAGTGTAATCTACATTTAGTTTCCATTTTAAAAACGTATTCAGTGACATCTACCCCCAATTTGGGGTGGCACGGTGGCTCAGTGGTTAACACTGCAGCCTCACAGCACCTGGGACCTGGGTTCTATTCCAGCCTCAGGCGACTGTCTGTCCGGAGTTTGCACGTTCTCCCCGTGTCTGCGTGGGTTTCCTCCGGGTGCTCCGGTTTCCCCCCACAGTCCAAAGATGTGCGGGCTAGGTGGATCGGCCATGCTAAATTGCCCGTAGTGTTCAGGGGTGTGTGGGTTATAGGGGGATGGGTCTGGGTGGGATGCTCCAAGGGGCAGTGTGGACTTGTTGGGCTGAAGGGCCTGTTTCTACACTGTAGGGAATATAATTTGATCTAAATTTACTTTTGCTCAAGTTTTAATTTACTGTAGGCAGTCACTAACTTAAATGTGGTGAAATCTAATAGATTACATGACAAACTACTGATGATGGTAAAACAAATAAGAATCTAACGTATGAAAGGATGCAAAAGCAAAACACAACAGAAGTTCGAATTCTGAAAGGATAACTTCAAAGCTCTCTAAACTCAAGGTTTGTTCAGTCAGAACAAATTGTGTCCTTTGTGTGAAGATTTTCACTGCAACCAGAAACTGTCATACCAGTTTTACTGTAATTCAACATTTATGTTCCATTAACTGTGTAGCTAGTGTCAGACTCGAAGCAAAGTGTTCACTTACAGTCAGTTTTACTCATTCTAGAGCAACGAGCTGGGACAAGACAAAGCTTGTAAGATGCCATTCATCTAACAGTTTCTAACCACATCAGTGGGCATTTTAGCACTTCACCTTCCTTCAAGCAAAGGTTCTCAATTGTGCATAGCTCATTTACAACTGCATAAAAACAGAACCTTTAAAGAAAGGAGACTATTTTCAAATCCAAACTCATTGCATGGGTGAGTTAAAAAGAATGTGTTATAATAACCCACTAGATAAAATCTGACTAGAAATACACGATGCTGAATTTTCAGTGTTGACATGACGCTTTTGTATATTTTCGTTTCTGTTCAGTTCGAACTAATTATTTTACAAAACAGACACTGCTTTATCATAGCTGCTGATGATTCTTATTTGGCATTCTCAACTAATCAGTTCAATGAGACATGCTTCCTCAAAAAAAGGATAAATTTTTTCTCCAAATTAACTGCACCACTCACTAACTTATAATCAATATAGATTTTAGACTAATTTACTCCATTTAATGCAGCTGGAAATAACATTAATATTGACCTGAATTGTTTGATTTAAACCAGCTTTTCCTGATTAGACATTATAGTTTCCACCTTAAATTGCTAAGATTACTGCAGATTTTTTTTCCCTGCTTCATCAACCTGGTCAGGGATATTTTGCACCTCTGGTATGGGCGAGATTTGAACCTAAGTATTCTGTTCCAGATGTGAAGACACTTCCACTGTGCCCAAGAGCCCTGCCTATAATTTGTCCTTTATCTCTCCACCATCATCTTCACTGTTAATCAGGTAAATAACCATCTGGCAAAGCGAGAAGCAGGAACTGGGCTGTCATCCACATTTCTGAAGAAGGGTCTCAAACCGAAACATCAGCCTTCCTGCTCCTCTGAAGCTGCTTGGCCTGCTGTGTTCATCCAGCTCTACACCTTGTTATCTCAGATTCTCCAGCATCAGCAGTTCCTACTATCTCGGTCATCCACATTGGTTATTTGCAAAAACCCCCAAAAGGTAAAATGGCATTCCCTTCGCATAGACCAGGTCCTCTGAGATGTAAATGATTTTGATCGATATGTTGATGGAATAGCTGGGACTGAACCTAGATCATTTAACAGAGACACTATCACAATGTCAGAAGTCAGATTCTAACATAGAGTGCCCAAATGATGCAGGCAGTATTGTCGATCAATGGTTAGCACTGCTACATCACAGCAGCAGGGACATGGGTTTGATCCCAGCCTTTGGTGACTGTGTGGAGTTTGCACACTCTTCCTGTGTCCATGTGGGCGCACTGGCTTCCTTCCATGGTTCAAAGATGAGCACATCAGGTGGATTGGCCATGGGGAAGTGCAGATTTACAGGGAAGGGGTGGTGGTTCCTCTTTGAAGCCACTGTGTGGGTTCGATTGACCGAATGGCCCGTTTCCACACTGTTGGGATTCTAAGACTCCAATTTTTCCCAGTTTATGTCAATTGCTCTGAATCACGACATAATCACAGAGCATTCACATGTACACACCTTTTTGGCATTTGTGTGATTAGCAACTACCTTCTTTTTTTTCCATTGTGGCCGTTGGGGGAATTTAAATTGATTTGGTGAATATTAATATAGAAACATAGAAAGATAGGAACAGGAGGAGTCTGCTCTGCAATGCATCACAATCATGGCTGATCATCCAACTCAATAGCCCAACCCTGCTTTGTCCCCATAAGCTTAGATCCCATTCACCCCAAGTGCTATGTCCAATTGCCTCTTGAATACATTCAATGTTTTGGCATCAACTACTTCATGTGGTAATGCATTCCACAGGCTCACCACTCTTTGGGTGAAGAAATGTCTCCTCATCTCCATCCTAAATTCTTCACCCTGAATCCTCATACTGTGATCCCTGGTTCTGGGCACTCCCATTATCGGGAACATCCTCCCTGTTCAGTCCTATTAGAATTTTATAACTCTCTATGAGATCTCAAATAAATCCTGAATAAAATACTACCCTAACTAATGGTGCTCATGAAATGACTTAATATTGTTATTTCGAGGTTGTACAGGACATTGAAGAGGTCTCTTCTGGAGTACCGTGTCCAGTTCTGGTTGCCCTTTTATAAAAGTATAGTATTTATCTGGAGAGGGTCAAAAGAGATTTACCAGGCTGTTATAGTATCAGAGATAATGGGAACTGCAGATGCCGGAGAATTCCAAGATAATGAAATGTGAGGCTGGATGAACACAGCAGGCCAAGCAGCATCACAGGAGCACAAAAGCTGACGTTTCGGGCCTAGACCCTTCATCAGAGAGGGGGATGGGGAGAGGGAACTGGAATAAATAGGGAGAGAGGGGGAGGCGGACCGAAGATGGAGAGTAAAGAAGATAGGTGGAGAGAGTATAGGTGGGGAGGTAGGGAGGGGATAGGTCAGTCCAGGGAAGACGGACAGGTCAAGGAGGTGAGATGAGGTTAGTAGGTAGCTGGGGGTGCGGCTTGGGGTGGGAGGAAGGGATGGGTGAGAGGAAGAACTGGTTAGGGAGGCAGAGACAGGTTAGACTGGTTTTGGGATGCAGTGGGTGGGGGGGGAAGAGCTGGGCTGGTCTGGTTGTGTGGTGCAGTGGGGGGAGGGGACGAACTGGGCTGGTTTAGGGATGCAGTAGGGGAAGGGGAGATTTTGAAACTGGTGAAGTCCACATTGATACCATATGGCTGCAGGGTTCCCAGGCGGAATATGAGTTGCTGTTCCTGCAACCTTCAGGTGGCATCATTGTGGCAGTGCAGGAGGCCCATCATGAAATGTGAGGCTGGATGAACACAGCAGGCCAAGCAGCATCTCAGGAGCACAAAAGCTGACGTTTCGGGCCTAGACCCTTCATCAGAGAGGGGGATGGGGAGAGGGAACTGGAATAAATAGGGAGAGAGGGGGAGGCGGACCGAAGATGGAGAGTTAAGAAGATAGGTGGAGAGAGTATAGGTGGGGAGGTAGGGAGGGGATAGGTCAGTCCAGGGAAGACGGACAGGTCAAGGAGGTGCAGCCATATGGTATCAATGTGGACTTCACCAGTTTCAAAATCTCCCCTTCCCCATCATGGGCCTCCTGCACTGCCACAATGATGCCACCCGAAGGTTGCAGGAACAGCAACTCATATTCCGCCTGGGAACCCTGCAGCCATATGGTATCAATGTGGACTTCACCAGTTTCAAAATCTCCCCTTCCCCTACTGCATCCCTAAACCAGCCCAGTTCGTCCCCTCCCCCCACTGCACCACACAACCAGACCAGCCCAGCTCTTCCCCCCACCCACTGCATCCCAAAACCAGTCTAACCTGTCTCTGCCTCCCTAACCGGTTCTTCCTCTCACCCATCCCTTCCTCCCACCCCAAGCCGCACCCCCAGCTACCTACTAACCTCATCCCACCTCCTTGACCTGTCCGTCTTCCCTGGACTGACCTATCCCCTCCCTACCTCCCCACCTATACTCTCTCCACCTATCTTCTTTACTCTCCATCTTCGGTCTGCCTCCCCCTCTCTCCCTATTTATTCCAGTTCCCTCTCCCCATCCCCCTCTCTGATGAAGGGTCTAGGCCCGAAATGTCAGCTTTTGTGCTCCTGAGATGCTGCTTGGCCTGCTGTGTTCATCCAGCCTCACATTTCATTACCAGGCTGTTATTGGGAATGGAGGTTTTGAGTTATAAAGGAAGGCTGTTCAGGCTGGGACTTTATTCACTGGAGCATAGGAGGTTGAGGGGTGAATTTGTAGAGGTTCAAAATCATGAGGAGTACAGATAGGGTGAATGGCAAGTGTCTCTTCCCCAGAATGGGGGACTTCAAGAATAGGGGGCATATTTTCAAGGTGAGAGGAGAAGGAATTAAAAAAGACAAGGGGGGGGCATTTTTTTCATGCAGACATTGGTTTGTGTGCGGAATGGACTTCCAGAGGAAGTGGTGGCAGTTAGTACAATTACAACATTTAAAAGACATCTAGGTAAGTACATAAATAAAAAAAAATTTGGAGGCATATGGGCCCAACATAGATAGATGGCTCTCGTTTATTTTGGGGTATGGTCAGCATGGACTGGTTGGACCGAAGGGTCTGTTTCCATGCTATATGAGTTCATGACTAGATTATTTCAAATATTTACTTGGTTCATTAATATCTTTCAGAAGGGATCATCACAGAAATTTGCTATCATAGCCCAGATTGGCCTACACATTACTGCATATCTGGATAATATAAATAAAGCGCCTGAGCTATTTCTCCCTCAACATTCTCTACACATTAATAACACTGAGCAATATTAAACTTCAATAAAATCTGCGCACAAAAGTTCGGTTCCTAATGCAACGCTAAACGTTCAACTGCTGGCAAAGTGTAACTCAACCTCATCAATCATTTCTGCTGCTTGCTCCAAAAGTATGAAAGTCCAGTGGTGTTTCAGGGACCACAGGTTAGTTACTGGTTCACTGGGGGTGCTAAAACCAGTAGGTAGGTGTACAAGTCATTTTCTTTCGGAAGAAATGACTAGTTGAAGATTAGTCATGGTGTGATAACACTTGTTCAAATTCCAATGTACATTCGCATTGCTAGAATCCTCCAGAAAAACTGTTTTGACTCTATAAAGGAAGTGTCTTTTCATTGAAGGTGAACACCAGGGCTGTGTAAGTGAGGCAGTTTTAATGCTGACATTTTCACACCATCCATTATGATAAAGTGTTTATCTCAGCGCAAACACTGAGTGTTGGTAATTGGCGTGTTGGTGCTTTTGGTTTGAACTAAATTCCACGGCTGGTTGTAACGGTAACCTGGGCTCTTCCGCATCCCGTCCTTTCCTAGACCAAGTTGACATGTTTCGCAATAAGCTAAGAACTGCATTCAATTAATTGTCAAATCTCTGAAACAATCTCAGAAAGAAAGACTGGATGCCATTCGGGATTCCGTTTGTCATGTCATTCAAACGGCAGACTCGCCAAGTCATCGCATACAGACGTAGGCCATTCAGCCCATTATGGCTGCACTAGAATGGGCAAAAACCTGGTAGTTGGAACATAATGTGAGAGAATTCCAGGAAGAATAGACATGCTGTATGTTGTTGAAATGGAGAAAGACTGCAGAAAGATACAGCCTAGAGGGATTCAGGAGTTCTCATGCATAAACCACAAAAAGTTAGCACTTAAGATAATTTTGAAGGCAAATGGAATGCTGGCCTCGCTGACATATGGGGAGAAAGTAGGAACAGGGTACTGTGCTGGCTGATCAACCATGATCATATTGAATGGAGGAATATGCTCAATGGGCTGAATAGGCTATACCCGCTCCTCCTTATCTTTGTTTCTGTGATGGCCAAGGCTGATGAATGTCCTTCAGATAATAGACAGCTGGTGTAAAGTCTGAGTAAACATTGCGTACACTAGGGGCAGTGAGCACTTTTCAGTGAAGCCATAACAACAACTAGAATTTCATAGTGTTTTTTGATTGTGAATAACAAAATCTCAAGCTCAATGCAATAGACATTTCAGAAAAACATTCTCTACACATTAATAACACTGAGCAATATTAAACTTTAATAAAATCTGCGCACAAAAGTTCGGTTCTTAATGCAACTCTAAATGTTCAACTGCTGGCAAAATGTAACTCAACCTCGTCAATCAAAAGTATGAAAGTCCAGTGGTGTTTCAGGGACCACAGGTTAGTTACTGTTTCGCTGGGGGTGCTAAAGCCCGTACGTTTAAAATTAAGATGGAATTGTTGAAATAGTGTGTTTAAAAAGAGCAGTGAATTGATTGCAAATGATGTTTTGAAACTCTGGGACTTAGCAGATGGACTGTGGTGCATTTTTCCCATTTTGTTCATTTCCCAGTTACATCATCATGTTTTTAAGGATACCGTAGTGTTTTATTGGCTTCAAGTGGGAGTTGTTGCAAATTGCGATGGGTTACAGGGAAGCTGAGTTGCTGTGGCATTTCAAGATAATAAAATGTGAGGCTGGATGAACACAGCAGGCCAAGCAGCATCTCAGGAGCACAAAAGCTGACGTTTCGGGCCTAGACCCTTCATCAGAGAGGGGGGTTCCATCATGGGCCTCCTGCAGTGCCACAATGATGCCACCCGAAGGTTGCAGGAACAGCAACTCATATTCCGCTTGGGAACCCTGCAGCCCAATGGTATCAATGTCGATTTCACCAGCTTCAAAATCTCCCCTTCCCCCACCGCATCCCAAAACCAGCCCAGTTCATCCCCTCCCCCCACTGCACCACACAACCAGCCCAGCTCTTGCCCTCCACCCACTGCATCCCAAAACCAGTCCAACCTGTCTCTGCCTCCCTAACCGGTTCTTCCTCTCACCCATCCCTTCCTCCCACCCCAAGCCGCACCCCCATCTACCTACTAACCTCATCCCACCTCCTTGACCTGTCCGTCTTCCCTGGACTGACCTATCCCCTCCCTACCTCCCCAGCTATACTCTCTCCACCTATCTTCTTTTCTCTCCATCTTCGGTCCGCCTCCCCCTCTCTCCCTATTTATTCCAGAACCCTCACCCCCTCCCCCTCTCTGAAGAAGGGTCTAGGCCCGAAACATCAGCTTTTGTGCTCCTGAGATGCTGCTGGGCCTGCTGTGTTCATCCAGCCTCACACTTTATTACCGCTGATTAATTATTGTCTATTTGAGGTAAATAACCACGGTCAGGATAAAGAACTGGTTGTTAGATCATACAGCTTGCTGTTCAACCATCACAACACATTAATATATAATTCAAAGTGAAGCACATCCACCACCACGATGGAATTTTATACTTTGTTATCTTGTAGTCACAAAAACCATATAATACCGGGAACCTGTGTGGTAACTGTTCTGCAATCTGAGGTGCAGTGCTCATTTTGGTTTCTGAAAATAGACCAATTTCACACCATAAATTACATATTCAGCTCATTTAGGATAGCAATATTTAGAGTGCTACTTTCAGATCTACTCTCTGACATTTCAGATGTAATCTCACCTACATTTAAACCTATCTGCAGTATCCCTACTTCCATTGAGCTCAGTACGTCTATCAGTTATTGACTGATGACTCATCTGAAAGTTTCTGTCTGCCAATATGATGCTGTGAACTTTTTTGGATATTGTAAAGTAGAATAATAGGTTGGTATGGGAACATTTATCTATCTTTATTTGTAATGATGTAATGTACATTTTCATTTCATAAAAGGAATGCATATGTCAACAATGGATGAGAAAGCACCACCTCTGACTTTAAACAGCCTGGGGGATCAGGGGGATAAAGGAGAAAATGGGGCAGGGAGTGGGGTGGAAGCATCGTCCTTCTGGTGTTTATGTTTAAATGCTAAAATTGTAAAACAAAAGTTAATAATTAAAATGTTAATGTTATCAGCTTTATGTGAATATTTCACTTGCCTTCATCATCTCCAACCATGAGTGCATTTCATGCTCTTTATGATCTATAGATTAGTTTTAACTCCCTAAAATCATGGTAAATGATAATGAGATTTAGATGTGAAACAGAACTGTTGCCTATGTACCCCACCTTCCTGGGCTACATCATTCATTTCTAAATGCATCTCCTCATCCTTGAAAGAAAGATTTAATAAACATGCCATCAGGCTGACACTTGGGCTGTGAAGCAACAATTTCAACATGGATTCAACAGTATTTCATTGTCTGTAAAGTACTTTGGGACATATTGAAATTGTGATGTGCAGGTGCTAATGCAGGTCCTTACTGATAATATTAAGGCACAGGCTGTCCTCATACTACCAATGAATAAACCATGTGGTTGCATTTGCATAAAATGACGATCTGTTCCAAATTTCAAATACTTCCGATTTGCCAAATGGCACCCTTCACTCAGAATTTCTCAAAGATGATTTTGCTCAGGCTACATGTTAAAAACTCTTATGTCAAAATCCTTCCATGGGAAAATGGCCATTGAATTCCAAACTGCACCACTGACAAATGGGGAAATTTTGAGAGGCAGTAATACAAAGAACTTCTGTCAATATGACCAAATCTAGGAGCTGCAAATACAAAAAATACAGACATAAAATAACAGACATAGTGTAGAGAAATAATGAATCCCAAATTATTGTGCAAGCATCTCAGCAATAACTAATGGCTTAAGTGTACTTGAAGCACCGTAACAACTGTTAGAGATTTCATAACAACTCTTACAGATTTAAGAAAACTGGAATATTCATTAATGGAAGGATGATTAAAATTGAAGTCATTATCTTCACTTCCATAATCTTCTGAATTCTCTCATATTTTCACATCTTGCAAATTTCCTGCGACAAATGAAACCTTGTAAGCTAGTCCTGTTTAGTAGAGACATTCATTTTGTGCCAGTTGATATTCTGGCTGGCAAAAAAGCTATCACGCTTTATCCTTTCCTCTAACTTTGAGTCATCATTATTTTATTCAATCATTTATCATCGTGCTATCTCTTGTATTCCAACTGCTCTTTTCAATCAATTGGAAGAACTCTTAAACTAACTATATCTCTGCTCATAACGTCTGTAAGTTCACCCCTAAAAGCTTCTTGATTGCAATTTTACTTACAAAACAACTCAAATAGGTTTTCTGCGCTTTCAGCAGTTTACTGTCAGCCTTTTAAATGCAATTAGGGGCAGACAAATGATGGCCATACCCAAATCCTAGAATGATAGAAGAAAATCTATTTGACCAATGTCAACTTTAAATCTTGTCACATCATGTCAAACGTAGGCATGCTTGTCAACGACTATGCAGTGCACAGACCCACTCATAACTCTACAGATAATGAAGGAGTCTATGCCCACGTTCAATAAGATCTGGGCAGTATTTAGGGTGGACCGATAAGTGGAAGTAACTCTCGCAACCCACAAGTTTCAGGGAATGACCATCTCCAACAACAGCAAGTCTAAATATCTCCTTGTGACATTCAACATTACCGTCACTAAGTCCCCAGTATCAATATCTATTGACAACCACTGACAAAAAACTGAACAGGGCAAACCATGTAAATAGTCCAACAACAATAGCACATCAAAGGCTGGGAATTCTCTTACCGTCTTTTCTAAATTATTCTCTTCAATCTTGATGTCCTACACCACAGCCCTTGGCCTATTTCCTTTGTTAAACACATGCGTTAAAAAAAATCATAAACACTGCCACACTGTAATCTTGATTTGCTTGATCATAAAAGGAAATAAATAGGACCTGCAGACGATGTCACAAGGCAGCAGTTGTTTTTGGAGTTACTGAAACACCTAGTTGCATAGTCTTTTGAAGTCTGAGAATAGAACCTTTGCAAATAGTAGGTAAAGTAAAACACAGAAGACAGTTTGAGTTTCAGTTTTAATAAATAAATCACAATTAGGCTGATTAATATTGTGAAAGTGAAGTTGAATCAAGGCACTAACTCTTGTTGCAAGTATTTAAGGTGGATGAGCACGTCTTTGAAATTTCAGGTCATTCTTCAAAGTTTAAGTACATACAGAAACACGATCATTAAAGGGACTCAAAGCTCTTAAACAGTTTCAATAAACAGGTAAAGGTATTCAGTGCAAATTTCTTATATTTGACTAAAATGGTGATTTGGAAGGAAAAAAACAATGCAAACGTTTCTGTACAATTCCCCACCCACATACAATTTAGAACGACTAATAACTACCATTTTACTCGGTGCTGTGGTTTAAGAACAGAAAACAAGGTAATGTGTTGTACAAATGGGTTACTTTTCACTAAGAGGAAGATGTTGATGTGTGCCATGATGTACAATTTCAAAAGTGCTTTTTTTAGAAACTCATAGCATCATGTTTTCATTAACGTACCGACCTTCGCGAGAATTGGAAACAAACAGATGCACACAAATCGAAGTCAAAATGATTGCAACACTAAATATTAACTGGGTTCAGTAAAAGCATCTCTGCTCTTTATGTCCGAATGCCAACCATGTAACAACCACTTGAGGAAGTGGTGCATTGCTTTAGGCACTGACCTGTGGATGGTAGATTAAACCCAAAACACCATTTCCATGTTTGGAGTGACATGAAAAATCACATGGGACCACTCAAAAAAAGAGGTTGTCTCCCAGTGATCTGGCTAGAAGTCATCATTCAACCATCAAAAAGAATATATCTGTCATTCAGCTCATTGATTTATTTAGACTCCTTGCTGTGGGCAAATCATTTGCTTTATTTGTTGAGCTAACAATAATGAGTTTACAATCAGTAACTAAACTGTTCCAATTTTGGAGTTACAGTTGTACATTGTGAAGAACTTCTGGTTTACGTATATAAAACATGCAGGTAATGAAATTTTTAAATGTGCATGAGAGGCCTTTTACAATTCATTATCAGATATCAGGGCATCAGACACATGGGAACACCACCACCTCCAAGTCATCACCTTACTGACTTCAAAATGTATCGCCGTTCCTTTACTGTTGCTGGGTCAAAATCCTGGAATTCCCTCCCTAATGGCATTGTGGGTCAACCCACAACAGGAGGAATGCAGCGATTCAAGAAGGCAGCTCACCACCACCTTTGCAAGGGCAACAAGGGGCGGGCAAGAAATGCTGGCCAGCCAGCAACGCCCATATCCCACAAATGAATAGAAAAAAAATTATCTATGTTTTTCTCTCTCTCTACAGGGTAAATGGAGAGACATTGGTAATATCAGTGGACTAGTAAGGCAGGCTAATGCTGCAGGAACACAAGTTCAAAATCCTGCCATGGCAGATGTGGATTTTAAACTGGATTTAAAAATCTGCAATTGAAATCGCGTCTCAATAATGGTAACAAGCATCAATTGTTGTAAAAACTCATCTGGGTTCACTAATGTCCTTTAGGGCATCTCCCATTCCTGTCCTCGTTGGGCCTAGATATGACTTCCAAAACCTTTTTCTTTCTTTCAAAGTTAGCAGACATCTGTGAAATGCCTACAAAGCTAACGGGCTAAACGTTATACTCTAAGACACAATATCATTCTTTGTTCAATTTCCAGATACAAAATAGGAACTCCCACTATCCAGGATGGAAGATGAGAATCAGGCAAGGACATTGCATTTATGCGTATTAAAATCAGGCACAGCAAACTAAACTGTCACCTCCAAATAGAAAATAATGTTTCTTTTTCTACCTGCATTGTTTATTGAAGGTCCTAGATGACAAAAATGGTGCTGCAGCACTGGAATATATGTAGAATCTTTTAAACCAGCAGGGAGCTTGTGTCATGGTTGAAATTGGTGTGCACATGTATAAATTACTTCACGATATCCACATTTCATCTATTACATTGTAAGCTATTGTCCTGCCATCTCAGTTTTATCTTGCTACCCATTGTAAACAGCACATCCCTGTTCTATATTAGTGTCCTTAAGCACATTTCACTTCAAAGCTCCTCCAGCCTACAACTACTATTTCAACAATCTACTCATTGCTCCTACCACACTCTCAAATGTGGTTTTACACAGTTAACTAATTAACAGAATTCACCTTAGGGTATTGTGTTTCTAAATGTGCATTATAATTACAGCAGAAAGTAATGGTGCTCACAGATTAAATGGAAATATTCAGCTAAGTACATTTCAAACTTAGACAAATTAATACAGTAGCTGTTGCTGTAGACCATTAAACTCAAAAGTCTTCACACCTTTACTTATTAATCAGATTAATCTATGACGTGACGGCAAACAATAAAATAGCTTCAAAAGTAAATGTGAGGAATATTTTTATTGCAATAAGCAGCTGAATAGCTACATAGGACAACATACTTTACCATTTCATTCCAAAATGACAATTTTAAATAAAAAAATTTCCAAACACAGTACAGAACAATTATAATAATCTTGCAACTGATGTGCCACAAAATCTGCAAGAAAAAAAGTTACTTTTGTTGCACATTGGTTTTTGTTGTTGAAAAACATAGAAAACAAGGGCTGATCAAACATTTTACATTTTCAACCATCATCACCAGTCTCCAAGTTGCTCCCATTGTCCCTTCTCCCCAAAAGATGATAATTACAAATCAATGAACAGCTTTCTGGCAACTTGTCAAAGTGTCTTTTCCAGCTTGGATGTCGAGGGTGGTGTTACTCATTCACGGGGAACACAACTGTGGCGTTCAATTCAGTCCAGAGTTGCTATGCATATATTCTACTGGTTAAAGTCGGATCTTCTGCAAGGTTTTTCCTTAGCCATAAAACTGAAATGAACTGTAATGTCAAAGTCATGAGAGAATAATTGTGTTTGCATCCACAAAGAGCACTACAATAAACATAGTTCAGTCAGCATCAATCAGGTAAAGAGGGGGGTCATAGAGGACGGGACATTCCTCTGCAGATTTTTAAAATATATATATATACACAGTTGAAAAATTCACGTAACAACAGGCATGGCATTTTATAAAATGTTTACACTAAATTAACACAGATGTGTTTAAAAAGAACTTAATATAAAACAGTTAATGTGGAACATGACAAAATAAATTAAAATCAGCTAACTATCATGAAATAACAGCAAAATATGGTAGGTATCAATTCAGTGAAAACTCTTAATAATCTATTAGAGTTGAAACATTTCAAACTGGGCAGCTAAAACACATCCCCTTCTTTGTGACATGTTTCTTTGATTATACTGGCATTGAATGCTGTGCTGCAGCCTTTTGGTGATACCTGCTTAATGACATTGCATTTGATTAATTGTATTCAGCTCGCTTGAAACGGACTGCAAATTCCCTCTTTAAGGTGACCTTTCTAGATTGGTATGTTTTGTCCTGGAGCTGATTAAAATGGATTTGGTAGAAATGCAGCAATGAACAAGTCATGCAAAAGCCAATTAACCACAACAGAAATTTGGCAATTCAACTTTGTCTGGTCACTGCAAGCTGAGCTTGATGAAACTGTACCAACAAACAACACAGGCCTTATTCTCATAATCTCCATAACACCAGTGAATAATCGACAGGTTCTTGATCAAATTGCTGGTGAAGTTATAGTCCTACAAAAGGAGGTTTGCCATAACAAATCTGAACAAATTTTAGAGCTCCAGCTGTCTGTCTGAAGGTACAAACACATAAATATTTTCAATCACTTGGTAGTACATAAGTTTAACATTGCTGAATAAAATTGAGAGACATACTGTCAAAGCTTTTTGCTTTGCACTAAGAGGACAGAATCATAAGAATGACAAGTCCCAAACGGAACAATTTACACTGCACGAAAAGAGAATCTTGACCGGTTGGCAAATAATCATCATCCTCCTGTCATACACTGTAATTTGTTTCACCCTTTGTGATTCTGAAGAGTGCAGGACAAAAAGCTTCAATAGCATTTACACATACATTCCATATGGAAATGCAGCTCATTTTGAAATGAGGATATGTCTCTGGCATTTGATACGGTACTATAAAAATTCAAGAAAAATGAATGGTAAGAAAGGGCTGTTTGATTCATCACAACTTGCCCACACACTTTCCACTACAATGATCAACAGGATTCTGAAGATTTCTAGTGATTTTATGTCAACAATGCTGCATAATACTCCTTAAATATGGAAAACTCCAAAAGATTCAAAGAATTGAGGTATGTTGTCACAAATATGTAAACGGAAAAAAACATATATTCCCAACAGGGAAACTATTCTTGGAAATTGTGCAGTTTAGAGATCTGCCTGCAGTACTGCAGTGCTCATTTCATAATCTACATTCTTTGCCAGTGCAGCTCCCTGCTGGGAGTAGAAAATTATTTCCAAAATTTAGAATGAATAACTACAACATAAACTATTGAGTGGAAAATGCAACATTGAATTTCTGATGCAGTTTCTTTGCTGCCAGACCTAAATCTTTCATGCGCAAATCCTTGGATTAACAGTGTGAATGATGCAGCGACTCAAGTTTAAGTAGTTAACCCATAAAAGTACACTGACAAATTTCAACTGGTTTCAAATGCACGTGAACAGTCAGTTTTTAAATCAGTGAATACTTATTTGTTTGTATGTACTTAGACACGATCGGCTTTCTTCAGAGAGCAGCAATAGCTTTTGCTGCTACCCTGCGCCCTAGAGGGAGACCCAGGTCAGTTATAGCTAGTACTGTTTTTGGCTTGGACATGGCAGGCAGTTTCACCAACTCAGACACCTGTTTCAGAAAAACAAAGACAAATTGACATCAAGGAGACAGCACATTCAAAGTGTACAATAATATACTCAACATTTTGAAATATGCAAACACCCAAACTTGATAGGATTAACTCTAGGTCCGAAACATCAACCTTCCTGCTCCTCTGATGCTGCTTGACCTGCTGTGTTCGTCCAGCTCTAAACCTTGTAACCTAGGATTAGCTAATTGTCTTTTTAAGCGCTTGCTTGAGTTTGGAGTTCCAGAAGGTAATAGTGCAGTTTGAGAGCTTTTGAAAATCCAAAATTCCGACTAAGTTGTCTGATATGGAGTTGAATTCTAAAGAAGTCTGTTTCCATGCTGTATGACTCTATGACTAATTGCAAAAATATTCACTACTTTATGCTGCACTAAAATTAAAAGATTGTATTATACATCATATGTATACGGTAACGAAATGAAACCTTTTAAGCTCATATCATGACAGATTACCCAAGATTCCCATACAGTAAATAATGGTCAACTTTAAACAGGCGAATTTAAACTATTGAAAGGCCTTATAACCTCAAGTTCTCCCAAAGTGCTGTGGAACAAATTCTGCAATGGATCATTATTACAATATAAAAAAAAAACCACCCAATTTGTGTATAGAAAACGCTTCTTAAACAGTATGTGATCTTCCCTCCATCTTAATGTCATACTTGGGAATATTAATTGATAATTTCCAGAGCACATTGGTTGGTCAGCACACCAGAACCTACGTTTCTTGTTCTGCAGAATTTGATATACTGAGTGAGCAGCTGGGGCTTTGGTTTTGCACCTCATGAGAAACAACACATCCAACAGTGCAGCACTCATACAATACTGCAATGAACCTCAATTAAGTGCTTAAATTTCTGGAATGGGGCTTGAGCCTTGACTTGGAGGGAAGCATGTCAAAACCAAGTCAAGGTCAACACCTTACTGAAGGTTATAATATAAATTTATTCAAAGGAATGTGTCATCACTTGCTAGGCCAACATTTACTGCCCATCGTAATTGTCCTGGAGAACACGCTGGTGAACTGTCTTCTTGAACCACCGCAATTCTTGGTGTGTAGGGACACCCACACTGCTGTTGGAAAGTGAGTTCTAGGATTATGATCCGGCAACAGTGAAGGAACTGCAATATAACTCCTTATCAGAATGGTATGTAACTTAGAGGAAACTTTCAAGGAGTGGTGTTCCAAGTATCTGCTGTCCTTGTCTCTCTAGATGGTTGAGGTTGTGGGTTTGAAAGATGCTGTCGATGGAGCCATTGTGAATTACTGCAATGCATGTTGTAGATGATAACCCACCATTACCATTGTGTGTTAGTGGTGAAGAGTGAATGTTCAAGGTGGTGGATCGGGTGATAATTAAATGGGCTGCTATGTCCTGGATGGCAGCAAGCTTCTTGAGTGATGTTGAAGCTGTACCCATCCAGGCAAGTGGAAAGCATTTCATCAGACTCCTGATTTGTGCCTAGGAGGTGATGAACTGGTAATGAGGAGGCTGAAGGTGAGTTACTCACTGCAGAATTGCTAGCCTCTAACCTTGCAGCCACAATATGCACGTGGTTGTTCCAGATCAGTTTCTGGTCAATGGTAAGACTCAGGATGTTGATATTGAAGGTTCAGCAATCATAACACTATCTGATTGTCAGAATCTTTCTTGTTGAAGATGGTCATTGCCTGGCACCTGTGTGGTGTGAATGCTACTTGCTGTTTACCAGCCTAGCCTAGGTATTGTTGGTTTCGAGCTGCAAGTGGATATGGACTACTTCCAGGTTTGAGGAATCATGGATTGTGCTAAACATTATGAAATTGTCAGCTAATGTCCCCAATTTTGACATTATGATGGCAGGAAGATCATTGATGAAGCAGCCGAAGATTGCTGGGAGTGGAAGAAAGTGGAAACATTTATTTTGAATTTCTAATTGAAAAATGGTAAAACAAAACAACACAGCAACACTATTAACAAGAATAGCAGAACATTCTGAAATCAAACAAAATGGCTTAAAAATCAGTTGATGGAAAGTTTTTAAAAACATCAATCAAAACTTGCTAAGTCAGCTGAATCAAAAAACGGGCATTCTGAAATTTTGCAACTTGGCTACAGCTCAACATTCTGTATATGTAGTGAAGAAAATGACAGTTTTCTGCTGTTGGCAAGTATTTTCCTTCCATCCAGTTGAAACCCTGATATTACTACTATGTCACCATCTGCCCATGACATATTTTGTTTTGGAGATCTTCTTTAGTGTGGAGTCCTTCCTCCAGTCTTGTCCCAGTTTTTCACTAACACCAAACTCCCTCTTTAGTGATTTGTTGAGTTAGCCAACATTATGACTTTAAGCTTGAAATGAACTACAAGTTCACTTTTGTTTTGCTAGAGGATTTGTTTCTGCAAAGTGTAATCTGCTTTGTGTGGGCATGTCTTCAATTCCAGTCCTTTTTTTTGGCAACAATGACATGCATTCACTATCCATTCCATAGTCTGTTCACTTGTGCAACTTACAAGACAAGTAAAAAGCAGAAGGCCTTTTGGTCCTTCAAGCCTGCTTCACCATTCAATATGATCACGGCTGTCATTTAACTCAGTACCCTATTCCCACTTTCTCCCCATCCCCTTTGATCACTTTAGCCCTAAGAACTAGTTCTGAATCCTTCTTAAAAGCATGTTTTGCAGTTGAAAAACTGAGTTCAACTTGCAATGTGTGTAACATATGTTAACAGTAAAGAAGGTTGACTTGTATGTTAAATATAGGCTACAATCATGATTTGTGGCACCATAAAAAAAATCTTATAAAGTAAGTTGACTTACATGCCGTGATCTACAGTATAATTTGTTTCATTATATTCATGAGGATGAGGGGACTTTGGTGTTGTGTACAACTAGGCTATATATTATGCAATTAACTTTTCACGCTGATTAAGTCTAAGAAACAATGACGTACTAATACATTCAAAAGATCTTTATCAATCTTTCCATATGATAGGAAGGGGTGGGAAGAGAAGTACATATTCAACTGCCCCAGATCTACTGTGCTTGAGCAATTCCGGTTGTTCTGAGTGATTTATTTTTCGATATCAACGTTGACAGTTGCAGGCAGACAGTTTAGCACGTCTGACCAATTTTGATGGAGTACTTGATAATCCAACTGAATAGTCAAAGTACTCTAATCCAATTCTGAAGAAGGATCACTGACTTGAAATGTTAACTTTAGTTTTTCTCGCTGCAGATACTGCTAAATTCCTCCAACAATTTCTGCTTTCTAAACTATTGTCGTTTCAAAATGAAGAAGCTTTGCAAAATTAACTAGTTGTTTCTCTGTTTTTTTACCATTGTATCTATTATTTTACTTCATATTTTCATCACATATCTCACTTATCAACTGATGCCCAGATTTGACTCACCATGGTAAATGGCATGAACTGGAGAACGCTACCACGGCTCCCCTGGTCCAAACACTCCACACATTCTTCCATGAACCACTGAACAAACTGGGTGTGTGGCCCAGCCACCTTTGAACTCAGAATCGAAGAGATCAAGAGGAATAAGTTTGCTGAAAGAGAGATTGACAACATTTGTGGGTTAGTATCCTAACTCAGATCACCAAGTTGTTAAATGTTTATCTGTACGTGCCTTGAAATACTGAGGAAATAAAATCTTTGACTTTATCCTCTTTTGAAGGGAGGTCAACTAGAGATGGGTAGCCTTGAACAGGCATTCATGATGCTAAATTTTGAAAAGATATTGGCTTCTATCTCATGATACAAAATTCGAAGGTGATATATCCTGCTCCACTCACACTAAAAGGTTAATGATCACAGAAACATAAACTTTATATCACCCAGTCCTGCAAGAAGTTTAACCTTTCGAGCTTTAAATGCTTATTAGGAAAAAGATTTGAAAAACACATCTAACTGTATTCGTTTTCTGAAGAAGGGTCCCGACCCAAAATGTCAATTTTCCTGCTCCTCTGATGCTGCCTGGCCTGCTGTGTTCTTCCAGCTCCACACTGTTATCTCCGTTTCCAGCATCTGCAGTTCTTACTATCTCTAACTGTATTCAGTGTCCTTATATGAAAATGAGAAATAAATACAACAAATCAGTTTGATTTCACTTTTACAGAATTAAACAAAGGTAAAGCTGCATAGTCCAGACTGGACCATAGGGCTGCTCTCTCATAAGAGAGAGGTGGTTCAGACTGGGGGTTACCACACCTCAGGAAGAGGTAGAGAAGGAGAGTCCTCCATGGTGACCTCACACAGTTTGGGAATTGAACCCACGTTGTTGGTATCACTCTTCGCCCAAAACTAGCCATCCAGTTAGCTGAGCTAACCAATCCCTTTTCAGAATTCAAGTTATTTCAAGATTGTGTAAGCACATTTATTTTGGCTTATCTTCCTTGAACTCTCTTTCTCTCCCAACCCACTCCACTCATGCACAATACTGGAACTGTCCCGTACTGGGATGCATTTAGCCGATGTCAACTGTCCCCTAGTACTCTATCTGAGCCTTGGTCATTCTATCTGCAAGTTGAGCACTGACTGTCAGTGAGCTATTTAACCATGTTTCAGAGATAGTAGGAACTGCAGATGCTGGAGAACCTGAGATGACAAGGTGTAGAGCTGGATGAACACAGCAGGCCAAGCAGCATCAGAGGAGTAGGAAAGCTCCTCGGAGTTTCGGGCCTGAACCCTTCTTCAGAAATGGGGGGAGGGGATGGGGTTTCTGAAATAAATAAGCAGAGAGGGGGAGGCGGATAGAAGATGGATAAGGGAGAAGATAGGTAGAGAGGAAACAGACAGGTCAAAAAGGCAGGGGTGGTGCCAGTAAAGGAGAGTGTAAGTGGGGAGTTAGGGAGGGGATAGGTCAATGGGGTGGGATGAGGTTAGTAGGTGGGAGATGGGGGTGGAGCTTGAAGTGGGAGGAGGGGATAGGTGGGAGGAAGGACAGGTTAGGGAGGCGGGGACAAGCTGGGCTGGTTTTGGGATGCAGTAGGGGGAGGGGAAATTTTGAAGCTTGTGAAGTCCACATTGATACCATTGGGCTGCAGGGTTCCCAAGCGAAATATGAGATGCTGTTCCTGCAACCTTTGGGTGGCACTGTTGTGGCACTGCAGGAGGCCCAGAATGGACATGTCATCTAAAGAATGGGAGGAGGAGTTGAAATGGTTCGCGACGGGAAGTGCAGTTGTTTAGTGCAAACCAAGCGTAGGTGTTCTGCAAAGCGGTCCCTAAGCCTCCGCTTGGTTTCTCTGATGTAAAGGAGGCCAAATCTGGAACAGTAGATACAGTATACCATATCAACAGATGTGCAGGTGAACATCTGCTTGATGTGGAAGGTCTTCTTGGGGCCTGGGATGGGGGGGTAAGGGGGGAGGTGTAGGGGCAGGTGTAGCATTTCCTGAGGCTGCAGGGAAAAGTGCTGGGTGTGGTGGGGCTGGAGGAGAGCATGGAGTGGGCGAGGGAGTCACAGAGACAGTGGTCCCTCTGGAAACCAGATAAGGGTGGGAACGGAAAAATGCCTTTGGTGGTGGGGCTGGATTGCAGACGGCAGAAGTGTCAGAGGGTGATGTGTTGGTTCCAGAGATTGGTGGGGTGGTATGTGACAATGAGGGTGTTTCTGTTTTGGTTGTTATCGCGGGGAGGGGGTGTGAGGGATGAGTTGCAGGAAATGCAGGAGACATGGTCGAAGGCGTTCTCGACCACTGAGAGGGGGAAGTTGTGGTCCTTGAAAAACAAGGTTCGTCTGAAATGTTCGGGAGTGGAATGCCTCACTCTGGAAGTAGATGAGCAAGAGGCGAAGCAATTGGGGATATGGGATGGCATTTTTGCAGGATGGTGGGTGGGAGGAGGTGCATTCCAGGTAGCTGTGGGAGTTGGTGGGCTTCAAATGGATAACGGTTTCCGGGTGGTCGCCAGAGATGGAAACAGAGAGGTATCACAGATGGTCCAGGTGAACTTAAGGTTGGGGTGGACGGTGTTGGTGAAGTGGATGAATTGTTCGAGCTCCTCAAACACAAGATGGGAACACAAGATGGCGCTAATACAGTCATTGATGTAATGGAGGAAGAGGTGGGGTTTAGGGCCAGTGTTGCTACGGAAGAGAGCTTGTTGCAAAGAGGCAGGCATAGCTTGGGCCCATGCGGGTACCCATGCCCACCTGCTTTGTCTGTAGGAAGTGGGAGGAATTGAAAGAAAGGTTGTTAAGGGAAATTGTTAACCTCCTGCATTGCCACAATGATGCCACCCGAAGGTTGCAGGTACGGCATCTCATATTTTGCTTGGGAACCCTGTAGCCCAATGGTATTACTGTGGACTTCACAAGCTTCAAAATCTCTCCTTCCCCTACCACATCCCAAAACCAGCCCAGCTTTTCCCTGCCTCCTGTACTTCCTCCCACCTAACCCTCCTCTCACCTCAGGCCCCACCCCCATCTCCTACTTACTTGCCTCATTCTGTCCCCTCCCTAACTCCCCATCGACATTCACCTTTACTGGCCCCATCCCCGCCTCTTTGACCTGTCTGTTTCCTCTCTACCTATGTTCTTCTTTATCCATCTTCTATCCACCTCCGCTTCTCGCCCTATTTATTTCAGAATCCCCTTCCCCTCCCCTATTTCTGAAGAAGGGTCTAGGCCTGAAAACGACAGCTTTCCTGCTTTTCTGATGCTGCTTGGCCTGCTGTGTTTATCCAGCTCTACCCTGTTATATCAGGTATTTAACTATGTTGTGCACTGTAACCACGCTCAGCTGTTTTCATTCAACGTTGTGCGGTGGTCATTGGAAAGTGATCACTGCATGTTTAATTTCTCTCCTCATTACTGAGGAGCCACAGGGATATTATTTCAATAAAATCCAAGTACGAATCTGAGCTGTCACTTCTCTGCATTTGTAAATATTAAAGATCTTGTGGCACTACTGGAAAAAAAGATGCTCAGAGACTTCCCCAACTCTTGAGACCAACATCTTCTTGTCAACCAAGATCATAGAATAATTTATTTGTTGTGGTCTGTGGGGTCTTGCTGTGTAAAAAAATTGGCTGTAACATGAGCCAAAATAACAACACTGCAAAAGTATTTCATGGCTTCTATAGTGCTTTGGAAGATCTTGAGGGTGTTCCTTCAATAAATCACAAAATGGCACAAAATGCCTTAAATTATTACTTAGCTTTCTCTAAACAAACATGCAGTAAATGAAAATGAGATTTAAGCCGATGTCACAAACGGAATACGGACATGCAGATTGAGCAATAACCACTGAACCAGCTTGTTGCAGTTTGAGTTTATGGAAACGCTATTACTCTTACACAAACAGGCAAGAGGAAGATGCTTCTTCCTCATAATTTCCACCATCTGGAAGCTGTCACCAAATACATGATATAAATCTTCCTACTGTCTCAATGGTTGCTCAACTTCCTTTTTTTTGTAAGTGAAGTCCTTCCCCTTATGTAGCTTAGGTAACTCGTAGGAGAGACTACTTCAGTACTGAAAAACGCCTGATGTAAGTTTCCAAGAAAACCCCAGTTGAAAACTCAAATTAGCAGCCAATAAATGTGTTTAGCAATTACATGACAAGGGGCCAGTAGCAATAATTCACTGGAAATTTCATGTGGAAAACTAATAAAATAGAAGATAGCACAATAGTCAGCTTACACAGAAAGTACTATCAAACCTGTTTTTCTTTAAACAAAACTGACATTTTTGGACATCCTAAAGCACTTTACAAAGAATGAATGTTTCTGCTTAGCTGCTCATGTACACTGGCCTTGGTCAATGTTACATGTTGCACAAGAAAAATGTAATTCATAGAATGTATCTTAGATTGAGGGAAAAAAACGTTGCACACAATTAACTTTTAGGGAAAATAATGAATACAACATAGCTGTTAAGTGGCCAGATGCCAGCATAACAACATGACCCAGACTGATTTTAGTAGCCATCCATCACTTACCCAACACCCTGTTCAAAGGGTCTCTCATGTTGATGTTGTGAAGCTGAGAGGCTGACAATGAGCTGCTCATTGTACGATCACCTAAAAGATAAAATACTTAATATAAACTAAACAAAAATTGAGTTAAGTAGCAACACAGAAGTGAAAAATCAAAACGCAAACATCATTTCTAGTTTTCGTAAAATGTAAAAGGTTGTATTAGAAATGTTGGATTTCAAAAACAATACATAATCTTTTAAAATATGCTGCAAAGCTTGATCATAACTATACCCATGGGATATAAAATGTCAACTCATATCATTATTAGTCACTGTTTCAAATTCTGTAGAAAAATGAAATCTTTCATTGGCTTTTAAAACACCAAAAAATAACTTTTGCTTTGCTCTAAAATATTTGGATTGAATACAATTGGCATATTGGGAGTAAGTAAACTATTTTCATGATTATTTGTTGCCAGATGCAAAAATCCCAGCTGATGGTAATGCTAGACAAAGCACATCCCAAAGTGAAATTAGGCTTCATAGGCTGTAGGATTTATTTTTACTTTGTTTGCTGTAGTGGTCAGTCATTGAACATATTCACAGGAGGCTGCCATTGTACTTTTAACAAAAGAACAAAGTTTATTACACACAAATGGGGAAAATAAAATTCTATTTTACACCATACAAAAACTAGTTGAAATGATCTTATTATATCTTGATCTTATAGACAGTCAAACCTCACTGAAAGCACACCTTGTCACCACTTTAAAGTTCTGGTTTAATTGACATGGTTGCAAATAGTTTTGGCAATTAGCTTTCTTCCTACTAACATCTACCAGACATGGGCTCCTCATACACTTTGCTTCCAGAAACTTTTCTGCTTTGGTATCTTCTAAACCTCTCAGGGCTTTATCCCAGCCTTGATGTTTTTGGACATTGCTAACCTCACAGCACTTTTCCACTCTGATTGAAACAGCATGACCTTTTAGGATAGATGGAGGAGAGTAAGCAAAATGGATCACTGTCGGTTAGGCACAACGAGATGAATGCAGTGCCACAGGGATCAGGGCTTGGTCCTCAATTATTTTCAATTTATCACAAGTACTTGGGTGATGGGACCAAATGCATTTTTGCTAAATTTGCTGATGAAACAAATTTAGATAAGGTAGTAATTAGTGAAGAGTACATAAGAAGTCTACAAAGGAATGTAAATAGCTTAAGGAGTAGGCAATAAACTGGCAGATGCGAGTTTCATGTTAGAAAATGCGAAGTATTCACTGTAGCAGGAAGAACAGAACTGCAGCATATCATTTAAATGGTCAGAGATTGCAGAACTCAGAGACATAGAAGGATTTGGGCATCCTGGTAACGGTTAAAACAACTGCTTAAGAAGATAAATAGCCACTTGTCATTTATTGCAAGGGAATGTTTTCTACAGTAGTACAAGACATTGATGCAACTACATCTGGAATATTGTGTACTATATTGATCTCCTAATTAAGAAAGGATACAAAAGTATCAGAAAGGCATCAGAGAAAATTCAGTTGACCGATTCCCAGGAATAGGGAGTGCTATCTTATGAGGGAAGTTTGAACATGTTGGGCTTTTGTTCATCGAAGTTTGGAAGAATGAGAGGTGACCTAATGGAAACATGTAAGATCCTGAGAGGCTTGATAGGGCGAATGCTGAAAGGGTGTTTCTTCTTAACTGAAGAACTAGAACTAGAGAATGCAGTTTAAGAAGTGAGTTTTCCATTTAAGACAAAATGTGAAGTATGTTTTCTCCCAAAGGATCTTTAGCCTGTGGAATTCCCTACCTCAGAGGCCGAATGTTGTTTACGCAGAGGCAGACACACTCTTGATGAGAAAAGGGAGTCAGAAGATGTCTGGAGAGTCAGAATGTGGAATTGGGACCACAAATCAGATTAGCCATGATTTTACTGAATGATTTTGGAGGGCTGAAGAACTGTGTTGTGGAGCAGGGCTGACCAAGTGAACGGTGAAGCAGGGCTGATGGACGGTATTGCTTAATGACACTACCAGAAAAGTATGCTGTTGCCTTTGTTTTTCACTTTTAATGACCTGCTTTGCACCTTTACCCAATCTGTGAATGTGGAATTAAAACACAACACTGTGTTGGAGGTCCTGACTTTGGCGTTTCCCATAGCTTTTGGAGCCGGCCCCTACTATCCTAAACAAATACTCAACCCAGTGTGTGGGCTCTGCATTGCCTAAATAGAAACAGTGGGTGTGTTGATGATATAAATCTGTGCTTCACTATATATAGTGATAAACCTTCAACTATTAGATACCCAACTAAACAGAAATAACAAGCAAACAAACAATTTGTCTGCACACGGCTGGAAATGTTCTCTAGAGCCTTGTGCACTCTCAGGTTAATAGTTTATTACCATGGCCATCAGCAACATATAAATTAGACATGCATAGGCACAATTACAAAGAGTAGAGTCAATTAAACTTGAATTACACATACAAGTGCCTTCCCTTCATTACTACACTTTTATGCTGTAAAATCACTGTTCCATTTCAACTTGTGGGATACCCTGAGCAGGATATGTCACATGTAGTTTATCTCTGTAGTTAAATTTTTATTTTTTCTGATATTACTTGTTATGTATTGGCCTTTGAATTCTATAGATGACACCTTTTTCTATATGGTTAAGTTGTAACACAATATAAGAACACCTAACCAAGTTGCTAATAAAATCCACTGCTCTTTGGACTGTGCAGTGATTTCCATCAAGAATACCTACCAGGACTGGACAGAATATTTGGATCCTCTTCATTTGAGCTCAACAGTCGTAACAACTTTGATGGCTGGCTGTCATCCAGCGGGAAGAGGTTGATGTAATCCTGTTGAAACAGCAGCCCACCATATATAGATATATTTTGTAAGTAAACGAGACACAATTAGTGCAATGCTTATCATTTCACCACGATCTGCCCAAATAAGTACAAGATAAATTTTGGTTCAGATCTTGTGGTAGACTGGGAAATTTTAAAATAGCTCTTTCTATTACATATTAGACATAACTTCTAACTGAACATTGCAAATGCAGAAATTGTTATTAAACAGCAAGTATTACATATTTTTTGTGCCTCTGCAGTGTTCTTCATGGACTCTCAATAGTATTCTGGGATATTGGTCAATTGGTGTCAGCTATCCTCGACTATTAGACTTGATTTACATATAGCCATTTCTCATTTGGAAGAACAAAAAATCATGGTGATTAAGTGGCACATGCGATTACGAAACCTATGATTTTCCTCCAACATAAATTTGGGAGTAATGAAATGATTTATTTGTTTCTTTTACAATTAAATTGAAGTGAAAGGGACAAAGAGTGGTGGGCATGGAGGATGGAAATTTTGGACCAGTTACTGGACAATAATTTAATTCTGACATGTGGTGGATGCTCCACAAATGAATATACTTAACGCTGGCATAGACAGATTATTGGTCTGTCAAGAAATCAAGGGCTATGTAGGCTTCTTGTATTTCTTATGTTTCTACAAGGTTATTATTATTAATAAAGCACATCTTTGGGCCAGAGCACACATTAGGCAGCAGCAAGGTGTTCCTCAAAAGTTCAGTTGATGGAACTGTGGTGGAAATTGGTTGAAGATTATTCTACACCTGGGCTTGTTGAAAGAACAGAAAGATTCCTCATTTGAACAATAATTAAATTCATTCTTCCGCTTTTAAACAAATTATTGTAAAATTGAACTGTTCTAAAAAATCAGGGAGGATGCAAGAGAGATTTATGAAAATGGTGCTAAGTATAGGGAGTAATTTAATTGAAAAATTTCAAGAGAAGGGAAGATTAAGGAAGATTTGATGGAGGTCAATACCAAAAAGGGTTTATAATGAATCAGTAGGGAAACTATTTCTCCCGACAAAAAAGTCAATAAGCAGAGGAGGGACAGGTTTGAGAAATCTGGCAAAATAACCTGATAGGCAAAAGTTATTCGGTTTGTTACAAAATAGATTCTGATAATCTGGAATGTAGGGCCTGAAAAGATGGTGAAAGCCAAATCGAAAGGAAATTAGACTGTTATTTGTTACAAGAGTTTCAGGAAGGAGTGACAGAATTGGCAGGGCAGAATCTTCCTCAGCCAGCAGATGTGAAGGTGGGACTGAAAGGCCAATTACACATAACAGCAGCAAATCATTGCTCGAACATATATCATCCCCCCAGATGACCTCCTTGAAGGTGAGTCAAAGGCTAGTGGTGGGGAAAGTAGCCCTATTTGACTACTTACACATCTATTGGAGGAAGATCAAGGAGTCTACCAAAATCCTCCCAGTTGTCCAGCACGTTCTGCCAAACCCAAAGTCTACCTGACACTGACCAAGTCTTTGACACTGTATGGGTGTATTGGCGGGGGGGGGAGACACACTTTTCATTTTCAGCCTCCACCTGAGATGCAGTTATTTGTAGGCTACAGTGACATCCTTTCCACATGTTGTGGTCTGACAAATGCGGCACAATTTGTTTTAATGTGGGAAGTAGCACTTTAAACGGCTTGCCAAGATTGGTCACACTAATGGGAGCCCTGCTACAGAAAAAACTCCTGCTTCTGTCTGTAAGGTTCCCTCCATTCCAAGGCTGCAGGCCCTCCGACTGAACCTCCCGCCTCACAAGCTAACTGTTTTTCTTAATTAGACTGCAGACATAGAGGTGACCAATTAGGAGTTGCCTTTCAGAGGACTGCTGGTCAATGTGAGATCAGTAGCTAGAAACTATCCTGTCCCATGTTTATTCTTTAGCAGTATAGAGTTCTATATAAATTTGAGTGCAATGAAATGACTTTTCCATTGCTTTCTTAATTAAACTTAAGTGAAACGGACAAATGTTGGTGGGCATGGAGAATGGAAATTTTGAACTAATTCCTGGACAGCAGAACTGGCCATTCAGCCCTGAGTCTATTTGGCATGAACAGCTGAATGCCATTTTTTACTCTGTGTGCAATTCCAATGATTCTAGATTTCAATCAAGATCCACAACCAAAATTTTCTTTTTCCTAAAGTGCAAACTTGGATCTAAATCTTTTTCATTCCATCACTTTCACTTCAACCACTTTGCCTTGCTGCTCACTGATCTCAATCTCAGCTGTTGTGGGCAGAAACAATCCAAGTAGACAGTCCTCTGCCTAGACAATGCACGCCAACTGTTAAATTGCAAAGACATTTTGTGGCCCATAAATATTCTCTTAGCCTGTGTCCAAAGTGTGTGAAATCAGGGATTACTAAGTAGCTATCAGTATAAGAACCTTACTTGAATGTGCTGAGGGCACCAGTAACAGCCACACTGCCGTGCACCTAAGATCAGCCATTTCTAAGTGCATGAGCGCTTGCGATTTGAAGTTTGTATGGTACAACGCTACACCATATAGTACATTTACCCAATGAACCATTTTTGCCACTTAGTCTTTCATTTCTTATTTTTATTTAAATTCCAAATCCTCTTAAACTTTCACTCTATTTGCAAGCAATCACTTTTTTCTGTGTGGATTTTCTCCATTCATCTTATAAGTCCATGATATTTTTAAGGGAACTTTGTATCTTACTAGTTTCACTTTCAAATTTGGAAAACATAATTGTGGTTAATTGTTGAGAGGAAGAAGGAAATGGATATACCAATATTATTCAATAATTGATTTTCTTTTCTTCCCCTAAAGTTACTTTCAATATAATCAAAGTTAATTCTCATGGGAAACTGTGTGTATGAAATGAAGGTTAGAAAACAGATTGTCGAGTAATGGCAGACACATTGTAATCCAGAAGTCTGTTAGCAAATGATATCAGATTTTGTAATTTATAAGCCTGAAGACAAAATGAACCTGTTTTGCACTGTTTCCAAATATTCTTTTGCAATTGTTTTCACGTAATCAAAAAGTTGGCTCTAGGACAATTGAAACTTTCAAGACTAAAAGAGTTTTGTGAGGATAGGTTCTTGTTTTGGGAAACAGAACAAAGGCAAAAATATAGACTGGAGGTACAAAGCAGTTACATCTAATCAAATGGCACAGTAGACATGAGTGGCCGAATGGCCTATGCCTGTTCCAAAGTCCCTGGGAAAAGAAAATCCATAGAAATAGTCATTTACAGCACAGAAAGAGGCCATTAGATTAACTTAATCCAGGCCAGCTCCTTGTGGAGCATTGCAGACAGTCCCACAACCACGCATGATCCCTGTGACCTTGAGGATTTACTCCCTTCAATTGCTCATCCAAATTCCTTTTGAAATCACTGCCTGCTTTTATTTCCATCACTTTTGTGGGCAGCAAGTTCCAGACGATTATCACTCATGGCATAAAGAAGTTCTTTCTCGTGCTCCCTGCTGCCTAAAACCTTAAATTTGCACTGCATACTTTTTAAACTATCATCTAATGGAAACAGTTCTCTCTTGTCCATCTTATTAAACTTGTTGCAATCTTGTACAACTCTATCAAATCTCATTTGCTCCTAGTAGAGCAATTTCATCATTATAACCTAGCTTTATGATTAAAATCTCCCATCCCTGGAACAATTCTGGTAAATCTGCTCAGCAACTCTAAATTTGCACTTTTTATAGAACCTTTTATGATCTCAGTACATTTCAAATTACTTCATAATTAAATAGTTTTACATTCAATCACAGTTGTAATGTAGAAAACACCAAAGACAATCTATATAGTAATGGTTCTGAAAAGCAACAGTAAGATGATGAGATCAGAATTTTTTAAAGAAGTGTTATTGACCCAAGGATAAATATTGGCCTGGAAACTGGAACTTGCTGTTCTTCTTCAAATAATAAAATGGTTTCTTTTAGAAGTATATTCTAGCTATGAGGTTTTTTTTGAACAAACATAAAGATTTGCAAAGGAAAAATGAATTTTAATTGCAAAGCTAAAAGGCCTTTGCTTCTGATGTATACAAATTCAAATATTTTGTACTTTTTGTTTGTACTTTTCACAGTTAGTGAAAAAAATTATCATTCACTGGCTGATTGTAACTCTGCTTATTTACCCCTGATACCTCAGTTACTGTCAGCTCTGACTAACTTGAGTTTGGAGATTATCAAGTTTCTTTTCTCTGTTGCGAAGTGGAGTGAACGCTTGCAATCCAGTCTGTACCAGCAGCAACCTAATCCATCATACTCCAATAATTTGGCAATAAAACTGATCATATCTGAGAGGTCCAAAGATGGATTTTATTGTCATCTGACTTACCCATTTCCAATGTCATAAAAGATCTGAAGTCAGGAATCAGAATAATCTTTTACACTTGGATTGTCTTTAGCAAGGTCAGCATGCCTTGCCTGTCCCTAAGTGCACTTGAGAAGGTACATTAATAGGGCATTAGAGGCAGTGACGAACATCTTTTGTTAACCTCACCATAACAAGAGAAAAGTGCTGAACAAATCACTGGAACTTTGTTCACAGGGCAAACCACAACGGAGTGGCACAGGCCTTTTCCCTCTTGCCCTCCACAATCTCCATCTATTGTTTTTAGCAGTTGTATGTGGAAATAGAAAGCAAATTGGAGACAACTTCCATCATGGCTTCGTTTATCCCCATGGTTTTAAACGCTCATCAATGGACACAGGGAATGGTTGTGCGGAAGCTCAGTTCCTGAAAGTATGTGCAGGCCACATACTCTCTCCACAAGTTGAGACCTCCACATTCCACAAATGTGTAATGCACAAGACAACTAAATGAGCTATATATCTAAATGAATCACCTACACATAACAAAAACAAACTAGAAGATATATTGAAAACACCTCACACACATTTACAGATACGAAGGGACATGTAGTAAAGCATATATAAACAAAGGAAACAAGGCTGCTGTCACAAAATCATTTATTATAAACTCTTATAACAAGAGACTTATGCAAAGTTACGAGGTCTAGTAACCATCGAGGGACCCAATCATCCCAGTCAAAAGTGTGTGTCCATAAACTTCTCTAATATAATCTAACAGATTTAAAAAGGTTTTCATATATTCTGATGAAAGCTGTATAGATTTTAAAATAGAGACATTTGGCTGGTGTTTACTTTTGTTAACGAATTTTCTCTTTAAATAGAACAATATCAGAGAGTCATTTCAGAACAGTGATCTAAATCCATTTGTCAGAGAGCAGGGGGGCGCAAATCCCTAAGATTTGAATGGAAAGGTCTTTATACTGCTGGCTTTACAACAGACAGGGAAGACATTTAAACCTATTAGCATTGTTTTCATTTTAGAAGAATCTAGGATTGAGAACGTTGTTTTAAAGATTTCAGTTCAGAGTACACCAGAGTTGAGTTTAGAAGCAATTTTAGTTTCCT
Organism: Stegostoma tigrinum; assembly: GCF_030684315.1. Classification (NCBI taxonomy): domain Eukaryota; kingdom Metazoa; phylum Chordata; class Chondrichthyes; order Orectolobiformes; family Stegostomatidae; genus Stegostoma; species Stegostoma tigrinum. The sequence goes on from NC_081384.1 coordinate 10,473,235, forward strand.
TCCTCAAAGAAGCTCACAATAGTTCAGAGGACCAGTTATCTCAGTAAAAGAATTTAGTTTGTGAAACTTCATAACCCAGGTGATTTGGGATATAAATCTGGAGGTTATTAGAAATGAGGAAGTTCAGGCCCTTAGATTTGTGAAAAGTTTACCTTGGCAAACTTGGAAAGGACTGTTTAATTGTCCGCACAGTCAATGACAATGAAACTGTAAGGCATCAGTACCCAATACAGTTCAGATAGAGCTGTAAATTTTCATTTGGATCTGATTTTCTCGTAGATGGGATCTTTACATATCTAAAACTAGGAAGCTCGAATGCTGCATATTTCATTTAGGCCGTGAAGCCCATCTCCAGTCTCACACAAGCATGTCCACTGACAGACACTAGTGCCCCTGTCTTAATCCTCTGAATGTGGTCAGTAAACGGGACAAGGCCCTATGGGCAAAACTCTCAGGGCTGTATTTCAGTTCACTAATATTAATAAACAGAACTGCCAAGAAAAATCAACTTTGATATAAGTTACATCATGTATAATTTAAGTCTGTGCATATCCAAGCTATTGATATGTAAGCTGTAGTGTGTGGATCATAAATTCCAGCAGTTCTGACTAAGAGGAATAAATGAAATACTGAAACCACGAGTAATCTTTTGTTTAATTCCCGAGCTACTTCTGAGTAAAATGCTGCAGCTGATTCATGTCACTTTGCATTCCACTTAGTGGAAATGAAGTGTTTTATCTTCATTAGCCAACACCAAATGCCTCAGTTATAGTATAAAAGACAAAAGAAAAAAATCTTTAGAAATAATGTTTGGAGTAAGCACTCCTCATATATACAGTAGCAAAATTATAAACATTTTCTGTCTGCATTACAATTTAGAAATCCAAACATCCTTTGTTAGCTCCGAGACAGCAGTAGTAGGGTTCTCAACAAGAAAAAATGTTAATTAGTTCGAAAAGAGATAAATATTTTTACCATCTGTCGCATTAACAGCATCAATATGCAAAATAGTATTAATTACTAGGAAATAAATAACTATACAGATAATTAGACAGATATTCTCACCTCAATATCCTCTCGGTGTCTTTTCCTCTGTTTAGCTGTGGCCTGACCCTTGTTATGTGAGGAATGAGCACTCAGAGCACACCAGACTGACAGCCTGCATTTAACACAGAAAATAGGTTAAATCAATGGAACTCCTGCTCTCCTAATAAACATCAAATTAACAAATTAAATAAAATAGTATGGGATGTTCACTGAAAGATGGTTGTGACTTTAATTTTTTTTTCATGGCAACACTGACAAGGCCAGCATTTGTCCTTGAAATGAGTGACGTGCCTAGTCACAATTAGGACATACCAGGTATGAATGGCAGATTTTGTTTCCTAGTGAACAAAATGCTTATTGATGGTAATGTTGTGGACATTATTACCAGGTTTAACTTTCAATTCTAGACATTATTAATTAAGTTTAAATCCTACCATTCATGGTTGTTTTTGAACCCAATACCTCAGAACTGTAGGCTGGGCCTCTGGACCACTAATGCACTGACAGTCACACCATATACCATCTCCCCTTTCAACATTTTGATTGTTCTGTTGGAGGAAGTTTTGGCCATCCTTATTCGCAGGGTTTGAAACTAAAATGTTCAAATAATGGCGAGGAAGAATCTCTGTTCATTAAAAATTTATATGAGACTCAGTTTACAGATAGTTCAAAGGATTGCAACGCCACTGGACAAATCTTCAAGAGAATGTCAACTTGCTTTACTCTGTAGTCAGGTCAGGGCCTCATTCTCTCCGGTCACATTTTTCTATGTGCAGCAGTTACTGATTAACCTTTTTTTTAAAAGTTCAATTCAATTCAATTTCACTCTACTGTCCATATAGACATTCACTTCAGGAACAAGTTTCACTCAAATGTTAAAAACAAATGAATGACACCAATAAATGAAAGATAATTACCCTATCAGAGAAGTCTAACTTTCATTAGGATGGTTCAAGAACATTCCAATTCATTAAAATAGTCAGTTGTCCACTGGCTTTATCCTCTGGTAACTGGAGTCCATTATCTAATTTTAAGAAGCACTGCAGTTGCTGAGATTTGGGAATTAGCGCAGCAGCAAGTATATAAATTATCTGTTTTATTAGATTTAGGCATATAGAGAAACTTTATTTAGGAACAATTTTGCAATATGTAGCTTGTTCTTGCATGGTCTTAAAGCTTTAAAAGATGCTTACTGTGTATTAACATCATATGCCAAGCAGAATCCATAAATTCATTTTGCAATTTAAAATTAAACACAACAACAGAAGCTTCTCTAATAGAAGCTTGGTAGTATGATTTCACAGATGAAACAAATACTTTAGGCAAAGGGAATATTTGAATTAAACTGAATTAACTTTATTTATTTTGTAAAGTTTATGTGCAGATTCTAGCCAAGGTTCAGTGGCCAGTTCTCTAGTATCTTAAATACATAACCAATGTTCACTACCCACATTAAAAATACTTAACATTTACCAATATCCATGGTATTGTGCATTGGTAAAAGTCTGACATCTTAAGAGAAAAAGGATGATAAAGTGACAAATAAAACATTGTCAATTTACTTCTGCCTGGTGCTGACATATCTATTAATCCCTGAAACAGCTATTTTCATTTACTGAACAAATTGATCCCAGTTATAATGAAGCTAAGTTAGTAAAAATGCATAGACATGTAGATTATTTCTTCTTCCAAGGAGTGACACAACAGATGTTTAAGTTTTGTATAATGGCTCCATGGGTTTTCTCATCAAAGTGAAAAATTGCATGGCTAATATAAAATGGTTATGTTCTAGTAACTTGAACCGTTAAGGAAAATAACAAATTTACTTGGCGAGGGCTTGTCCAGGTGGGTCCATGAGCATCTGCCACTTCAAGGAGTTGGTCAGGAGTCCAGGCAGGATATGGCCCAACAGGCTTAAGGTGATCTGTTGCATGTCCAAGCAAAACACACTATGAAGGAGCTCAACAGCTTTGTAACAGTGCTCCCTCCTTGTCTCCTTCAATAGCTCCTAAAGGACAACAAAATACATGAATCAAACAACTTGCTGGTGATGCTGAGCTAATTCCTTTCATGTGCAAGTCAGAGGTATAGGCAATATGTTAGGTTAAATGTAGTGAATGCAGTCGACTACAAGCCATAATTGAATAGACTGAAATTTATTTCATTAACCTATTACAAGTTAGTACATGAAGAGACGGTTGGTATTACAAAGCAGGGTCATGGAATGCTAACACATGAATGATCAAGGTCAGAAATCACACGACACCAGGTTCACGTCCAACAGGATTATTTGAAAACACAAGCCTTCACAGCCTCAGCCCTTCTTCAGGTTTAAGGGCTGAGGCTCCGAAAGCTTGTGTTTTCAAATAATCCTGCTGGACAATAATCGGGTGTTGTGTGATTTCTGACCTTGTCCACCCCAGTCCAACACCAACACCTCCAAACATGAATGATCACCTGAAATTTCCATTCCTTCATCGATACTCATTTAAAATCCTGAAATTCCCTCTAAACAGCACTGCGGGCATATCTACAACATATAGCTTGCAGTCGGTTACAAGGATGGCTCACTCTCTCAAGGCAATTTGTGATTGTTAATAATTGCTGACCTTGTCAGTGATGCAGTAGCTAATTAATGAATGTAAAAAGGCATGCAAAATTCTGACTTTATTGTGCTACTGAAGTAAATACTGGGGCGATTATAGGGTAAACATATGAAAAGATTGGCCAAGAAAACACCTTAACTCCATCAAGACTGACCTATGCAATTGATTAGAGAACATCATGCATCAATCATTTAGCATTAAATAAGCATGTCTCCTGTATACGGGCAAAAACATCAAAACGAGAAACAGCTGATCTTTTCAAGGTATTTCTTCAGGGCCGGTTGCTTATTTTTAATCAACATGGTAATCTTCAATCATTACATAACTACTTTATTGCTAACGGAAATAAATGAATTTGATTATGCTAGAACTTCAGACACTTGTTGCTAATACAATTTTGCAGCTAGGTCTAACCTATGACTACCATATTCATATTTCATAGGTGTTTATAGCACAGGAGGAGGTCAGTTGGCACATCATACTCATGCCAATCAAAGATCTGACGACAGTAATTCCACATTCCAGCTCTTGGCCCATAGCCCTGGAGGGTATGGCAACACCAGTGTAAATCTAAATACCGGTTAAATGTTTAATGGGTTTCTGACTCAACCACCATTCAAAGCAGTGAGTTCCAGTCTCCCACCGCCCTCTGGGTGAAAGAATCTCTCTTCAGCTCTCCACTGAGCCTTCTGCACCAACCTTAAATCTATGCCCCTTGGTTATTGAACCCTCTATTAGTGAAAAGTGATTTCCTATCATTGCATTTTTTAATCTTACATACCTCTGTTAGGTCTCCTCTCAACCTTTGTTGCTCCAAGGAAAACAATCTCAGCCTATCCAGTCTTTCTTCATAGCTTAGACTCTCTAGCCAAGGCAACATCCTGGAACATCTCCGCTGCACCCTCCCTACCCCATTCACGTCCTTTCTATAATGTGGTGACCAGAACTCCACATAATACTCCAGTTGTGCGCCAACTAGCATTTTATGCAGTTCCACCATAACGTCTTTCTTCGTATACTCCATGCCTCAGCTAATAAAGGCAAGGATATATGCACCAAGATCTCGTTGATCTTCAGTACTTTCCAGGGTCCTATTATTCATAGTTTAAACACTTGCATTGTTAGCCCTCCCCAAGCGATAACTTCACACTTTTGTTGGTTGAATTCCATTAGCTGCTGCTCTGCCCAAGTGACCAACTTGTTATCTGTAGTTTACAGTTATCTGCATTATTTACCATCCTACTAACATCTGTGAGCTTCTTGATAATAACCGTTACATTTCGATCCGAATAATTAATGCATTTCACAAACATTAAAGGCCCCAGCATTGAGCTCTGCGGAATACCAATGCAAACAGACTTTCTATCACAGGAGCATCCCTCTGGCATAACTCTGTTTTCTGCCTCTCAGCCAGTGTGGATCCATCATACCACTTTGCCTTGGATATCATTGGCTCTTATTTTCTTGACCAGTCTGTCATGAGAAACCTGATCAAAATCCTGCTGAAGTTCATCAAAAACATCACCTCCTCAAAAAATTGAATCATATTTATCAAACATAACAATTCTTTCATAAATCCATGTGGTTTCTGATCAATCCAGGTCTCTCTAAGTGTAGCTATATTCTGTTTAGAATTTTAATAGCATCCCCCCCCACCAAAGAATAGATCAACTAACCTCCAAACACCTGACCTTTGCCGGCCTCCCTTTTTAATAATGATAACTACAGCTAGGTAATAAATGTTGGCCAGCCAAAGACACCCATTCCCATGACTGAACGAAAAAATGTGAATAGTCTTCCACTAACCTGGATCCTCACCTGTAGTCTGAGATGATTTGAAAATTAGTGGCAGGGTCCTGATATTTCCACCCTTTTCAATCATTGGTGTTTTATCTGGCTGCCATCATTTCCAATTCCTACCGATACTACATGAAATAAAATGGTGAGCTACCTATGAAATTACTTCCAAAAAGCCTCATCCCAAAGAGAGCCTTGATATCATTATTAACCAAACTGGATTTACAGCAATGCTTTCAGCACAAATGGAAGAGGCAAATCACAATCATGTTGATCTCAATTTCAGTCACAAAAAAGCTCAGTTTCACATACCTACCTTAACCAGATTATTACAAAACCAGTACACTCCTCCCATATGGAGCAATGCCTCAAACACGTGAATGGAGCGACTGTCAACCCAGCCTTTATTCAGGATATCATTGAAGTTGGTAATGAGCACTTCTTTAATTGGCTTCTTCACTGGCAACAGATTCCGGTATGGAATAGGATCTAGGTTTGCTGAAGGAAACTTGATTGAAGTTGCAGTCTGCTGCAGGACATCAGCACACATTTGCTCCAAGATCAGGCTCATGATAACCAAACTGGAAAAGAAGGCAGACATTAATAATTGCCTCTCCTGATTCTGTAATGGGTAAAGATACCATTCCTCGTTTAACCAAATGGTTACACACTCAGCCTTACAGCCTCTGAAGGTCTCATCCTTTCAGGGAGGTGGTGATTTGGCATTTGTGGCATTGTCACTGGGTTAGTAAGCTGGAGACTCAAGCTGATGTTCTGGGGGCATGGGTTCAATCCCACCATAGCAGTGGTGAAATTTAAATCAGTGAAAATCTGGTTAGACTAAATTACTTAGATTAATGGCGACTATTGTTGGTTGTTGAAAAAACCCATAATATTCACTAATATCCTTTAAGGAAGGAAATCTGCTGCACTTACCAAGGTTGGCCTACATGAGACTCCAGGCCCACACCAATGTGGTTTCTGTTAAGTGTCTTCCAAAATGGCTTGAGCAAGCCATTCAGTTCAAATGGCAATTAGGGGTGGGCAATAAATTCTGGCCTCACTGGTGACACCCACATCTCATGAAAAAATACAGATAACAGGTCATCAGGTTTTGCAAAGCCATCCTGAGAGGTGGCAGTTACAACTGTCATAGTCAGTGTACATCAGGGAAGTGATAAAAACAGTTACCTAGCTTTCAATTTATTTTCCAATGCTTTTGCTGGAACACCACCCTTACATCAAAATTAGACTTCCCTATGATACTGTGTAGCCTTTCCAGACTCTTGCATGTAAAGTAGCGATTTTCATAAGATACTCGAGAGCTGCTTATACTTATGAATCAACACACTACGGACAGTACCTCCAGTAGAGAAGGGAAGAAAATTCACCGATATAAATCAGTTTTAAAACAAGGCACAGGTTCATCATCTTCTTTCGATAGTGTCAAAGTACATTTGAAGGCATCCAACTTAACTAGAGCATTAGCAAGCAATCACAGACCTAATGCCAAAAATTGATCTAAACATGATTCCTCAAGAATGGAAACAAAATACAAAATAGTATACTTATAAGATCAGACTGCAATGTGCATTTTTCTTAAGGAGAAACACAAAGTTGAATTAAGATGATTGTTACTAAATTGCGAGACCATACTTCGAACATAATTAATTGACTTGAACTTGATGACAGCCTATTGAAAATACAATCTTATAAAATTCATGATATTGAGGTAGGTTCTAACTCTCAACGCTAAGACCCAGTGAATTTACCGTTCATTGTAGAACTGAAGTGTATTTTCTGCATAAAGCGGTGTTACAAGCTGGCAGATCATCTGTAGTGGTTTCTCACGTTCTTCCAGACCCAACATCCTTACATGTGCCACTAACCAAGCCACTGCACAGATTGCCATGCTGCAAATTTTGCCTTTGATGTTATTGGTGATCTTCTGTGTCAGATTAAAAACAGAAAAAAACAATAATTATTGCAAATTTATCAGTAATAGCACATACACTAATTGAAATTTAACTTACACAAAACTGCAAATGTCTCAACATATGTATGAATCAACTTTAACTCTTAAACTAAGATACAAGGAGAATGGACCTATATTGAACACCAAAACCTTCAACCTCTTCAGTAGGGGGAACAGAAAACAGTTCTTCCCCTTTGTTGAAGGGTCAATTATAAGAGGGCATAATTTTGAAGTGAAAGGCAGGAGATTTAAAGGGGATTTCAGGAAAAAGGGTGGTGTGCGGTCTGGAATGTGCTGCCTGGGAGAGTAGCTGAGGTGGAAATCTCACAACATTTAAAAAGTACTTGGACAAGCACTTGAAGTGTCAAAACATTCAAGGCTATGGGCCTGATGTGAGAAATGGGACTAGTGTTGGTCATAGAGTCATAGAAATGGTATATTTTTAGTAGTTTAGACTTGATGGGCCTTCTGTGCTGTATGATTCTATGAGATTAGCAATCAACAAGAACACCAAAGAGCAACTGATTTAGACCTCAAATAAAACTGAAGGTTCAGGGTCTTTGAAACAAAAGCAGAATTATGGATTCAACATCAGAGAAGTACCAAATTAGTTGGAATTCAACACATCTTGTACCTGCATTTGAGTTTTCCTCCAAAGTGTACTAAAATTTTCTACAGGCTAAACAAGGAGGTGTGCTACTCTAATTTTCCCAGGGCACCTATTTTGTAATCATTTTTCTTTTTCATAGTGTTAACATTTGCTGGAGTATAATCCCACTGGCAGTATCCACCCTCCAATATGTTAGTTAATTCAATGTTTTTCATATAGACACATATTCTACAATCTGAAAATCACAAGATAATCTAAGCTTTTCATTGTCTACAGTCTACCTATTTGCGCTTCCAGTAGGATTACTGAAGAGGAGTGGAAAAACTGATAATATTTCCTTCTCCAGATCACTGGCATGCTAATTGTATTGCATTTTGGTAAAACAAAAAAGCACAGGACTTACACAAGTAATCCTAAGGCCCTGGGTAGTGTTATGGAACAGACACCTAGGGGTTCACATACACAATTCTTTTAAATTTGCGTCATATGTGGACAGGGTGGTTATGAGGGCATTCAGCATGCTTGGCTTTGTTGCTCAGAACTTTGAGTACAGTTGGGACATCATGTTGATGTTAGACAGGATGTTGGTGAGATCTCTTTGGAGTACTGTATGCAGTTCTGGTCACCTCGTTATAGGAAGGATTTTATTATATTAGAGAGGGTTCAGAAAAGATTTACCAGGATGTTGTGGGGAATGGTGGGTTTGAGTTACAAAAATAGGCTGGAACAATCTTTCACTGGAGCATAGGAGGGTGACGTGTGACCTTCTATAGGTTTCTAAAATCATGAGGGGCACAGATATTGTGAACAGCAAAGGTCTTTTCCCTAAGTTGGGGGAGTTCAAAACCAGGGGCATATTTTTAAGGTGAGAGGAGAAAGATTTAGAAAGGAGAAGAAGGGCAACTTTGTTTTTTTACACGGAGAGTGGTTCATGTATGGAACAAACTGCCATAGGAAGTGATGGATGCAGGTAAAGCAGTTACAACATTTCAAAAACATTTGGATTAGTATGTGAATAGGAAAGGTTTGGAGGGATATGGGCCAAACACAGGCAGGTGGGACTAGTTTAGTTTGGGAACACAGTCAGCATGGACTACTTGGACTGAAGCGTCTGTTTTTATGCTGTATAACTCTATGACTCTAATCAGATGAGCTCATCTTGCACAGGCTAGGAATGGAATCATCTAGCTTGAGGAATTAATTGATAGTGACTTTACCGATTAGACCTTTATGTGCCAGTGCATTTTCTTATCACAATTCAGTCCAAAGGCAATAATCTGGAGAAACAATCCTAAATTATTTTCCTTGTGCATGGCCTATTTACTTAATTACATGGGACATTTACATTTTGTAATGAGAACTTCCAGGTTACTAAGCAGCCATGCAGATTCTAGGAAGCATGAATCTTGAACCTGGGTCTGTACTGAGGATATGCACACCAAATTATATCTGATAAATTCATAGCCCTACACAACACAGCAAAGTGACAGCATTACCTGCACTGCTTCAAATGTCAAAAGTCCATGCTCCCAGGCATTGAGAACTTCCAGGATAGCTGCTGGTGTACAGGAACATACCTCATGCCACTTCACTTGGCTTGAAAGTAAATCACAAAATGGATTAGTTAAATCATGGCTATGCTGCATTTTTAATATTCCAAATGGCAATGTGGTAACATTGTGTTGGAGAAAGAACAGTAAACACAGATAGTGAAAAAAAAAATTTTCTTAAAAAAGCATCAGAGGATGAATACTCAAAAAAGTGAATTAAAACAAACAGAAAAAGCATACTCGAAACTAAAAATTTCAGTTTCATCACCCATAAACTAGCTAATCTATAAATCAAAAGTTGTTATTTTTGGCACTATATAATCTTGAATAATGCAGATCTCTCTCTTTTGGATTCTGATCAAATTTCTACTTAATTCAAGAATTTTCACTTTTAACAGCACAAATCATCTTGAATGATTATAATGTGGTAGACATCACCATAAGACATAGGAGTGGAAGTAAGGCCATTCGGCCCATCAAGTCCACTCCGCCATTTAAATCATGGCTGATGGGCATTTCAACACCACTTCCCTGCACTCTCCCCGTAGCCCTTGATTCCTTCTGAGATCAAGAATTTGTCGATCTCTGCCTTGAAGGCATCCAACATCCCGGCCTCCCCTGCACTCCGTGGCAATGAATAGGCTCACAGAGACATGGCTGCAGGGGGTTTACAACTTATCGAAAAGACAGGGAGGTGGGGTTGCCTTGTTGTTAAGAATGAAATTAAATCTACGGCCCTGAATGACATAGGGTTAGAGGATGTGGAGTCTGTGTGGATGGAATTGAGGAACCACAAAGGCAAAAACCCATAATGGGAGTTATATACAGACATCCTAACAGTGATCAGGACCAGGGGCGCAAGATGCACCTGGAAATAGACAGGGCATGTCAGAAAGGCAAGGTCACGGTGATCATGGGGGACTTCAATATGCAGGTGGACTGGGTGAATAATGTTGCCAGTGGATCCAAAGAAAGGGAATTCATGGAATGTTCACAGGATGACTTTTTGGAACAGCTTGTGATGGACCCCACATGGGAGCAGGCTATTCTGGACTTAGTGCTATGTAATGAGCCAGACTTTATAAAAGATCTTAAAGTAAGGGAACACTTAGGAGGCAGCGATCATAATATGGTAGAGTTCAGTCTGCAGTTTGAAAGAGAGAAGGCAAAATCGGATGGAATGGTGTTACCGTTAAATATAGGTAATTACAGGGGCATGAGAGAGGAATTGACGAAAACCAACTGGAAGCGGAGCCTAGTGGGGAAGACAGTAGAGCAACAATGGCAGGAGTTTCTGGGTGTAATTGACGACACAATGCGGAGGTTCATCCCAAAGAAAAGAAAGATTATCCGGGGTGGGGTTAGACAGCCATGGCTGACAAAGGAAGTCAGGAAATATGTCAAAGAAAAAGAGACAGCCTATAAAGTGGCCAAGAGCACTGGGAAATCAGAAGATTAGGAAAGCTACAAAAACAAACTGAGGATAACAAAAGAGAGAAATAAGGAAGCAGAGGATCAAATATGAAGGTAGGCTAACGAGTAATATTAGAAATGATAGTAAAAGTTTCTTTCAATATATAAGAAACAAACGAGAGGCAAAAGTAGACATTGGGCCGCTCCAAATTGATGCTGGAAGGCTAGTGATGGGAGATAAGGAAATAGCTGAAGAACTTAATAAGTACTTTGCGTCAGTCTGCACAGCGGAAGACATGAGTAGTGTCCCAACAATTAAGGAGAGTCAGGGGGCAGAGTTGAGTATGGTATGCATTACAAAAGAAAAAGTGCTAGAAAAGCTAAAAGGTCTAAAAATTGATAAATCTCCTGGCCCCGATGGGCTACATGCTAGAGTCCTGAGGGAGGTGGCTGAGGAAATAGCAGAGGCTTTGGTTGTGATCTTTCAAAAGTCACTGGAGTCTGGGAAAGTCACAGATTATTGGAAATTGCTGTTGTAACCCCCTTGTTTAAGAAAGGATCAAGATAAAAGATGGAAAACTATAGGCCGATTAGCCTAACCTCGGTTGTTGGCAAAATTCTAGAATCCATTGTCAAGGATGAGATTTCTAAATTCTTGGAAGTGCAGGGTCGGGTTAGAACAAGTCAGCATGGATTTAGTAAGGGGAGGTCGCGCCTGACAAACCTGTTAGAATTCTTTGAAGAGATAACAAGTAGGTTAGACCAGGGAAACCCAGTGGATGTTATCTATCTAGACTTCCAAAAGGCCTCTGATAAGGTACCTCACAGGAGGCTGTTGAGGAAGGTGACGGCCCATGGTGTTCAAGGTGAGCTACTGGCTTGGATTGAGGATTGGTTGTCTGACAGAAGGCAGAAAGTTGGGATAAAAGGCTCTTTTTCGGAATGGCAACTGATGACGAGTGGTATCCCGTAGGATTCAGTGTTGGGGCCGCAGCTGTTCACCTTATACATTAATGATCTGGATGAAGGGACTGGGCGCATTTTGGCGAAGTTTGCCAATGATACAAAGATAGGTGGACAGGCAGGTAGTACTGAGGAGGTGGGGAGGCTGCAGGAAGATTTAGACAGTTTAGGGGAGCGGTCCAGGAAATGGCCGATGAAATTCAACGTGAGCAAATGCGAGGTTTTCCACTTTGGAAAAAAGAATACAGGCATGGACTATTTTTTAAAGGGTGATAAAATTCGTAAAGCAGAAGTGCAAAGGGATCTGGGAGTGTTGGTCCAGGATTCTCTAAAGGTTAACTTGCAGGTAGAGTCCATGATTAAGAAAGCGACTGTAATGTTGTTGTTTATCTCAAGAGGGTTGGAATATAAAAGCAGTGATGTGCTTCTGAAACTTTATAAAGCTCTAGTTAGGCCCCATTTAGAATACTGTGTCCAATTTTGGGTCCCATACGTCAGGAAGGACAAACTGGCGCTGGTACGTATCCAGAAGGGATTCACACGGATGATCCCTGGAATGGAAGGTTTAACGTACGATGAACAGCTGAGGATCCTGGGACTGTATTCATTGGAATTCAGAAGGTTGAGGGGAAATCTAATAGAAACTTACAAGATAATGTATGGCTTAGAAATGGTGGACGCTTGGAAGTTGTTTCCTTTAGGTGGGGAGACTAGGACCAGCGGGCACAGTCTTAGAGGGGGTAAATTTAAAACAGAAATGTGGAGACATTTCTTCAGGCAGAGAGTGGTGGGCCTGTGGAATTCATTGCCACGGAGAGCAGTGGAGGCCAGGATGTTAAATGTCTTCAAGGCAGAGATTGACAAATTCTTGATCTCACAAGGAATCAAGGGCAACGGGGAGAGTGCAGGGAAGTAGAGTTGAAATGCCCATCAGCCATGATTAAATGGCGGAGTGGACTAGATGGGCCAAATGGCCTTACTTCCACTCCTATGTAAAAATCTTGCAAATATCTTAGTCATTGTGAACTAACACTTAAAAAACTTTGTATGTATTGAAAGATGAAACAAAAGCAAGAGATTTAAAGCATCTGAAAAAACGATACATTAATGTAAACTCCCAAGTCTTGCTTACGTCATGTACTAACTGACACATGGGCTTCTGTACTATCTGTGAGATCATCTTTGTTCAAGAAAATACAGAGGCAGAAGGCAGGAAATTTGTCAGCTGGCCTAAATCTGTAATAGGGAAGGTGCTAGAATCTATTAATGAGAAAGTTATAGTAAATATTTAGAAAATCACATTGTGATGAGGCTGTGCCAACATGGTTTGTGAAAGGGAAATCATGTTTAATTAATCTATTACAGATTTTTGATGAAGTATCATTCATGGTGCAGAGAGCTGAACTGGTTGATGTGGTGTATTTGGACTTCTAAAGGCATTGATAAGATGCTATATCAAAGGTAGCTTGCACAAGACAGATGTCATACAGGGTAACGTATTAGCACAGATTAAGGATTAGTTAGCTAACAGGAAGCACAGCAGTGATGAGTACATATTTTTGTACTGACAAGTTGTAACTAATAGCATGCCAAAAGCTTTTGGCTAATGAACTGTTTACAATGATAACAATGACTGGAAAAAGGAGATGGTATGTATGGCTGCTAGTAAGCTGTGAGGAGGATGCAGATGTCTGCAACGAGACATACACAGTTAAATGCGTGGGCAAAACATCAGCATTCAGGTATAACGTGGGTGAATGTTCACTTATCCATTTTGACCAGAATGACGAACAGAAAGCCTGTGGTTATTTCCACTGTCATTGCAGAGAATGTTCTAGTTGCCCATGCAGTTGCAGACCCTGTGATGTCATTGACACCGATGCAGCAGACAGGTGCTGCATTTAGGATTAGCAGCAATGAGTGTTTTACACACTTCTTAATGAGTTCAAATTCAGGGTAGTGATTCATTTAATACCCTATTTCAAATACTTGTCCACCTGGCTTCTGAACTCTGACTTCTTCTCGCTCACCACTTTGTAAGATCACTGTTCAGTGTTTGTGATCAAAGGATCAAGGTGGCAAGTGGGAGAGAGGCTGTGAGTGGTCAGGTGTAGAGCAACCAGGGAGATAACAAGATGCATGGTAAGCATGGCACCAAACCAGAGAGGTGTCAAGTGAAGTGGCAAATGATGGTGGTGATGGGCGCAAGGGTAAATGGAGCAAAATGCCAGGAAGAGCTGAGAGCGGAGTGAGTTGGTGAGCCTTCTTTGGGTGTAGTGCAGCAGTGAGTCCTGTAGAGTTACTGCTCAAATCTGTATGAAATATTTAACAAGCTCAGAGGACAACTAAGATCAGACAAACCATTTGAGGCAATACATGGGAGTATGAAACTCCCATCACTCTGCATCCTGAAAATAATCATTAAATAAAATTAGTGAAAACCAAAAGCAGGTTGTAACATACACAAGCTTCATTTCAGTGGAGGAGTTGAGATGAGCCACAAGTGACTCCACTTTTGTGGGGTCAGCACGGAATCCTTGCTCTGGATTTAAGATCTTCCCTTCCTCAGGCATGCAGGTCAGCATCCAAGTTTCAAAGAATACCACCTCTCCTGATGTGCTGGGCTCGGACAGAATGACCTACAACAAACAAAGTTACCAGTTACGGCTGCAAAATTTGATTTAAATGACAACAGCAAGAAAGAACGAATTTACACTTACACAGCACATTTCATGTTCTAAGGACAATTACTAACATTGTTTTAAAAAGCTCAATGACACAATTTCATAAGATTTTAATCGACTGCGTAAAGAATTATTATATCTTATATTATTATATTGTATCTTACTGCCAGGTGAAATCTATCAAATGATTTAAAAACACCATTACTGGACCCACATCTTCCCAAACTATTGTTGTACTTCAACAATTTAACCAATGAAAGGAGCCACAACAATTAAAGACAATTTTTCTGTCCATTCACCATTCACAGAAATGGTCAAAATGTTTTATCCTCTGATCCATAAAACCAAACGAACGCAGTATTATAATTAATCAACTTCTGCAATGATTCTACTTGAACACAAATCTGCACGACAGATTGGGGCTAATGAATGTTGGGTAGGTCTGGTTTAAAATTGGTAAATGAATTGTAGGAATACGCTGCAGCAAACCCCGCTGTGTATAATTTAATAAATGGGGACAATATAGTATACAATAGTATCAACTAAGTTAAGCACATATACCTGGAGGACATTAACTGGGTAATTACTTAACATAATTCAAGCGGGTCTTGTGGCGCAGTTATTGTGCTCCTCCCACTTGATCAAAAGGTCTGGATTCAAGTCTACCTGTCCTGGAAATGTGTCACAGTGTGTCCAAACCAGCTGATTAAAAAATATACAAAGATATTTATGAAGGGGTTTTAGTGGTACACAGGGGTTGGTTAGCCCCATTGGTTGGACAACTGGTTTGTGATGCACAGTGATGCCAACAGTGTGGGTCCTATTCCTGCACTTGTTAAGGGTACCATGAAGGATTCTCCTTCTCAACCCCTCCCCTTGTCTGAGGCATAGGGACCCTCAGTTAAACTACCACTGCTCACTGTTCTCCAATGACACAGCATTCCTATGGTCTGGTAGGACTATGATGATTTTACCTTTCACTTTTAGTGGCATAGTGATACCATCACCACCTTAGGGCCACAAAGGTTCAAGTGTCACCTCAGAATGTGACAGCCATGGACATGTAACACAACATAGCCAAACAGGTTGATTAAAAAGACAGTAATTACAGGAAGAGAACAGAGGCAGGAGATATATACTTGTAATATTCTAATTCTGTGATTACACTTATTCTAAGTAGAGATTGGCTTTGGTTTCTTTTCTTGTGAACTGGCTGTAAGGACTACAATGGATTCTTTAAACATTCTGCCACTGAGAATTTCGGATCTATACAGGATTGAACTACAGTTAAAATAAAAATCCTTTCAGAACAGCTAGATGGTCAAAAATTCAAAACAGGAGAATCTAGCGAGTAATATGTGCAGACCAAGCTGCTTGGGTTCCAAGAGCTAGGTTATCAGGACACAAAGTGGATTTATTGAAGATCATGACTACAAACTACACTTTAACAGTTTCATTAAGATTACATTAAGGTGAAAAAAATAGAATCTTAAAAATACTATTAACAGTTAACTGCTTTGAGTACACATCAGAGTCTAGACAAAATTATTACTTTTTTGAATCATTAACAACTTAGCCTACAATATTTGTCAAGAGTCAAGCAAAATTAGCACCTATTATTATCACCTCTTGTCAGTTTGGTGAAGTTTCAGCAACCTTGCATTGAAAAATATAGACTGGAAAGATAAATTGAGATGAGGGAGATGTTCAACTCATGCATTTGATGCTTGCAAAGAAACTCCAGTAAAGTGTCAAAGACAAGAAAGAAAGATATTGACTGCATTCAGCACCTTACATAAAAACAAGTGCAAACTAATTGGACTAAAATAAGTGCACTTGTGATGATGTAGGTGTGGGTATTGTTCTTAGTGGTATTTGAAAATGCATTTAGTGATAGCGATTTACAGTAATAGGTGTGATTATATTATCACCAACACAGTGCCTAAACATATTGTGCTTACCATACAATACAAATTGCAATTCTTACAGATTTAGGCATTCTCTTGCACTTACATCTGATCCGTAAGTCTGAGCAACATGGCACAGCATGAGGAAGGAAATATCGAATAGCAGTGCTCGGACTGAAGCTGCTTTTGCTGCAGACAAGGCAAGATTGATTGTATCAGTCAACAGGGTTTATGAAAATAACCACAGGGACAGTATATGTTTTATATATTAAAACCTAATCAGAACTTTAGTAAAACAAACCAGCAGGCTGCCGAGATTCAGACCT
Organism: Stegostoma tigrinum; assembly: GCF_030684315.1. Classification (NCBI taxonomy): domain Eukaryota; kingdom Metazoa; phylum Chordata; class Chondrichthyes; order Orectolobiformes; family Stegostomatidae; genus Stegostoma; species Stegostoma tigrinum. Next base: position 10,490,113 of record NC_081384.1, read on the forward strand.
TTTTCTACAAAATGTTGGCTCTACCAGAAGCAAAGTCAGCTTAACACGTACCACTCAAGTGTTGAAACCATAATTTAATACTTGTTTCCCATTGAGCTGAAATAAATATGATGCATTTGATCTGACAAGTTGTACACACCAAGTAAAAACATTATTTTTCAGAGAATACATACTTTCGCTGATCCAGATCCATTTGTTTATACCCAAATTTCAAGGGAAACCCAAGATGTAGCTGACATGTGCACATGTTTTGCCGATCAATGTCATGGCAGTGCATCTACATCACATTTTAATGATTAAAAGATGATTAACATTTAAACAGATAAAATTCAATCATTGCAAACAAAAATTAATCAGAATCCTTTGTTTGGCACTGCCATAAAACGTCATTTCTTTTTCTAACTACAGAAAGTGTACTGGTCTTTCAGATAGCTCACTGGGTCAGTGTACCATATTGTGTTGTGGTGACCGAAATAAATACAATCTTTTCTGCAACCTGCTCTCCACCAGAGAAGACAGGCCTGAAGACTGCCAACACCAAATTATTATTGAATCACTCTTGCCGGAAAGGAAAATATGTGCCCAACGCCATGAAGTCCAGTTAAAATGACCAGCCCCTGACTATACAATGGAGTAGTCAGCATTTACAGTCCATGCTAACACAGCAAGAATAAGCAGCTGGACAGGGTATCAGAACAAGGTCAAGACTCGTTGCGCCATATCTTTACCCAACACTGTATTTAAGAAACAATGGGCGCCAATAAATCAGAAAATATGTTCCTTTCATAAGGTATTCTGGGCCCTTAATGCACCTACTTTAAAGAAATGTAGAATGAAGTGTAATTATACTTACAACCTTCTCCACAGATGTGCTTGGCAAATTCATTTAACCTGAATAAAACAGAAAAGAACTGTGAAACTATAAACTAGTGTTTACATATTGCAAACCTGATAATCACGAGACAAAATAATCAATGCCAGAAGAAATTTGACTGTCATGGGATTCCTGATATTGTTGATCTCATATTTTGCACAGGTTAACAGCTTTGAAAATTCAGACTATCGGCAATAACAATATTAGCAAATCATTCATGTTGCTGCTAATGTAAATCAGATATTGCATTTTTTATATAGCGACGCATGGCAGATTGTTATAACATACAGGACAAACGTGTTTTAATATATTAAATGGCAAGCTGCTGAGAAATGAAAGTCTGTTTACTTCCTTAGCCCTCCCATTCTTCATTCTGTATGTGTTACCTCCAAATTTGACAATTTCTACATGCTCCTGACACCGCACCCTCATCTTTCATGTATCATAAATTGCAACAAATCAAAAACTGGGCTGACTGTAGATTATCCTACACCAGTTCCTAATATCTTTCATCCTCTTTCGACCTCTCAATGACTCAAATACTAAAGTAAAAGCAGAAAATGCTGCAGGTACAGATTCTGGAAACATATGTCCAATGCAAGAACTTAGTAAGCACAATTAGCCAACATAATCAAAGACCTTAGGAGATTGCAGAAGCTCAGTAACTGAGTGTACTTAATGCAGAAATCAATAAATTTCTAGTCATTCAAAATAACAAGGGACATGTGGAGAGCACAGGACAAGTGTATTGCATTAAAAATCAGCCATAATCGAGTTGAAAATAAGAGGTAAGCCATTTAGGACTGAGGTGGAGGGAAATGTCTTCAGTCAGAGGACAGTGAAACTTTGGAATTCATGACCAGCGGGCTACAGAGGTCCAGTGACTGAGTATATTTAATACAGAAATCAACAAATTTTTAGACAATCAAGAAATCAAGGGATATGTGGATGATCTACTTGAATTGGAAGCAGGCTCAAAGGGCCAATGACCTACACTGGCTCCTATTTCTTACATTCCAACACAATATTTCAATCAACAAGGAAGACAAAAGTCGAACTGTTCAGATATTTATCTTACATCTGGCACTAACCAAGGATATTTGCTTCCTGCACTTTATTCCTCCATTTAAGAAAGGTCAAGTACAACAGTACTTATCTGAGAAATTAAACTGATTATTGAAGTTTTTCTTAGCTTAACCAAGTGTAAATGGATATGGTGAATAAATTACATCAGGAAAGAAATTATTAGTATCAGCAGTGATGACAATATTTTCACTGTAAAGTCTCCTTACACTTACTTGACAAATTTCCTAGCAAAAGATTTCAGCTTCCCAGTAGCAGCAGCAGCTGCCAACAGCAAATCCAAGCTCTTCCCAGAAAGCATATGGCCAAGCACTCCCAGAAGTCCCTCAGGAGATTTGGAATGGTCTGCATCCATGGTCTGAAAGAGTACAGACAGACAGGTTTAAAATAGTGCATCTTGTTGTATCAACATAAATAGTGTTAAACATGACCCAGTCTTGTCTATAACGTTAGCAGTTCTTAAAGACTTACTATGTGTAGCTACGTGTATGAAATTAGTGATAATATATAAAACAGCTTTCACATATCTGTAACAAGAATGTAACATTTTAACTTTCAACTATTAAGAAATATTTGTGTATATAAATTATTTAACATATTCACTATTAAATGGAGCAAGCTCTGGATCACAATATTAAGTATACTATGGATAATTTAGCTTCCATTGAACATGCACAGACAGACTCATGTCTGACAAATATGAGAATGGTTAAGTTAAACATTATTTCCTGGAACTTTCATACCGAAGCTTCACAAATTTAGGGTGGAAATAACACCACATTGAGAAAGTAAATGATATTTTGAGACACTCTAAGAGAGTTTTGGCTCAGTGACACTGTCAGTTATAAACTTGTGCCAGTAAAGATTATATACTTAAATTTCTGGAGACAGTCTTGGACCTATGATGTTTGCATATAAAGCAAACATAATCAAAGACCCCTCCCACTCCAGTTATAATCTACTCCAGCCCCATCCGTCAGGCAGTAGATACCAAAGCTTAAACACATGCACAACAGGTTCAAGAACAACTTCTTTTCCAATGTTATCCAACTTGTGAAAGCACCTCTCAAATTTCAAATTTAAAGTTGACTTTGCTCTTTGTATACCTCCTCTGCCGATGTAATACTGTATTCCTTGCTCTATTCTATTATTCTTATGCACTTTGTATGATATGACCTGCCTGTACTACATGCAAAACAAAAATTTTCATTGTACTTTTCATATACAGATGACAATACGAAATCAAATCAACATAAAGCGGGCAGTGCCACTACTGAGCAAAGGATAAAAAAGTTCTGTTCAAAATTAAAATGGCTAATGAAAAGAGAACATAGAAAACTCACCTTTAAAATATTGGTTACTGTGGGTTCTGCACGTAGAATAAGGCCTGGATTGGGTTGAATACTAGCATTTTCAGCAGATTTTAGTCGTGGAGCCAACTCCCTATCTGCTGTTCTGCAATATGAAGATGAAAAAGAGGGCATTAAGGAATTGTTTCAATGTCAGAAATAATCTTAATCATGACTATACAAGTTAATTTCCAAGATGTAAATTCAGTAATCAGGGATATTCAGTATCTGAAACAGAGGTTATCACATTGGGTATAAGCCTTCACTACAGTCTGCATTACGTCCACTTGGGAACAAGAGCAGGCCACTCAGCTCTTCAAATCTGTTCTGTCATTCAATAGATCATGGCTGATATGACTTTAATCTCAACTCCACATTCTTGCATATACCCTGTAATCTAATGTCTTAAATGTATGATTTTTAAAAAATCTAAATTTGCCACTGAAGCAATAATCACTTGCATTTTGGTAGTAGAAATCAAAGAATCGTGCTGGCACAAAGGAGATTTGATAGAAGTATTCAGATTCATGAGGAGTCTGTACAGAGCAGATTGAAACAAACTGTTCCACTCATGAAAGGATTGAGAAGAAAAGGGTGTAGATTTAAAATAATTATTAAAAGAAGCAAAAGCAACATGGGAAAATCCTTTTTTCACATTGCAAGTTGTTAAGGTCTGGAATGTTTGAGACTGATGGCGGCAGGTTCACTCAATGCATTTGACTGTCATATAGAAAAGGAAGACGTTGCAGAATGACAGGGAGGACGCAGGAGTACAGTACCAGATAAACAACTCACTTGGATAGCTGGTGCAGATGGATGGTGCTGGGCTACAGTCTGATATTGATCAGGTGGTAAATTGGGTAGTGAAACAGCAGATGCAATTTAATTCTGAGATGATGTATTTTGGGAGATCTAATAACGGAAGGATTTACACAATGAACGGCTAATCCCTAGGGAGTCCTGAGGAACAAAAGTACCTTGGTGTACAAGTTCATAGGTTCCCGATGGTGTCAGCATAGGTAGATAGGGTGATGAAGGAGGTGCATGATGTGCTTGCCTTCATCAGCCATGGCACAGAATACAGGAGCAAAGATGTTTTGTTACAATTTTAGAAAACATTGATTAGGCCTTAGATGGAATACTGTGTATAGTTTTAGTTGCCAAACAATTGTAAAGACATGACTGCATTGGACAGGATGTGAAGAATATTCACCAGGATGTTCTCTGGGTTGGAAAGTCTCAGTCATGTGGAGGTACCGGGTAGGCTGAGTTTGTTTTCCCTGGAGCAGAACACCTACGGGAGGACCTGGTTGAGGTATACAAAAGTATGAAAGGTATAGGTAGGGTAGATAGTAAGAATCTTTTCCCTATGGCCCATCTAAGAGCAAAGGGCATAAGTTGTAAGCTGAGGCATAATTAGTTTAGAGAGGATCAGAGAAAAAGCTTTTTCATTCAGAGGGTGCTAGAAACGTGGGAAACACTGCCTGAGAAGGTGATGGAGTAAGGAATTATAAAAAATGCCAGGGCATAGTAAGTAAATGGAATTCGCATAGTTTAGTGTTTGTTAGTTGGCGTAAACATGGTGCGCCAAAGGGCCTGGTTCTATCCCTTACGATTCTATGAGATACAATAGCCTGAATGGCCTCTTTTTGCATTGAAATGAGTGCAGAATTGCCAAAGCTTGTAATTTACTCAGACATCTTATGATTTATATGATCTTTCTGAATGAGATTTTTGAGGTGTTTAAACTTTAAAAGAGAAACTTTAAATTGAAGAGAAGTTTGTAAACGTGAGCATGTTAACATTTTGACATGGAGTAAAGCATTTTAAAGAAATTTGCAAACTACTTATCAGTAAATTGCAAGTGTTTGTAAAACTACAAATTTGAGAACTTAAATAAACTCAAACATTCAAGTAAAAAGCAATGCTATTCACTTTCTCTCATACTTCACAGATATCATTCCACAGGATGGTTTTTGTGAAAAGAATGAAATATATGCTCAAATATCATTTTCCATAAAGCAGAAAGAGCTGCACATCATTCCAGTTTTCACTTTTATTTTGGGAATTATTAATTTTCTCCACACACATTCAAATTAATCAACAGCAATGGTCAGTTACAAGGACTTAATACAGGCCTTCTGCCCCAAAACAATTCAGTGATTATGACACCGCTCACAGAAATGTGACATCAAAATACACAATTTGAAACCACATAAAAGAAATCCATTTAAATTCCAATCACAGATTTAATACAATAAGCCATCCTTTGAAAATAAATTCTGGTCTCGGTAACCAGGTAGGCCAGACAACCTATGTCTGACTGAATTATTAACTGCATGAGAAAGGCCTGGGGCCCAATTTACAGCTCCTCAAACTTCCTGAATTCCACATTCACACACACTGAATTCTGTTCAGTGACCAAAAACTATCAGAGCAACAACAGCTGATTTGTCTGCCAAATATGGAGAAAGCTCCTGCACTAAGGTATGTCTGATGTGAGTGCCATACATTCTTTCTAATGGAATGGAATTAAAACAGAAGAACTTGATTTCACTTCAGTGTGACTGGCAGACTGCTGTTATCGATTAGCATTCCAGTGGTTTAAAAGGCATTTAGCACACGTGTCTTAAACAGGAGTTAGGAAGTCATGCTGAGGTTGTACAGGACATTGGTGAGGCCTCTTCTGGAATAATGTCCAGTTCTGGTCGCCCAGTTATAGGAAGTATATTATTAAACTGGAGAGGATCGGAAAAGATTTACCAGGATGTTCTCTGGAATGGAACGTTTGAGATATAGAGAAAGGGTGGATAGGCTGGGACTTTTTTCACTGGAGTGTAGCAGTTTGACTGGCGACCCTATAGAAGTTTATAAATAATGAGGTGTTTAGATAGTTTAAAGTTAGTTGTCTTTTCCTTAGGATGGGGGATAAGACTTGGGGGTGGGGGACATATTTTTACGGTGAGAGAAGACAAATGTAAAAGAAAAGACACAAGGGGGAAATTTTTATACACAGAGGGTGGTTCGCGTGTATCACTGTTATAAGTCATGTAACTATTTACAGAGATAATATTCTGGCTAGGCATGCTAATGTGACTGTATAATCCAAAAAATTTAAAAATCTAAACAGAATGGGTCCTAAGAATGTCAGGTTGGATTATACAAAATCATATTTAATCTCCTCATGGTGGGAAAACAATTTCTGATTATTGTTTGAGATCCTGAATTGGCACATTTTTGAAAACTGAATAAGAACAAGATATTTGATATTGTCAATTCATCTTATGTGGAGTCTCTCACGTACAGCAACGTTCAGAGACTAAAGTAAGGTCCAACATCTGAAGAAGCACGAGTGCCGACCTAAAATAATAGCAAGTAACTAATATATCATTGATCATTCTCCTTTCTTTCCCAGAATAGATCTTTTTGTGCTGTAAATTTATTTCTTCTTACAAATCCGAGATCACAATACTAACAGGAAAATTTGCTATTTAATGCACTGTGAAACCATCATTTTCTTCATGTTACCCATTGCAGAATGGTTTGAAAATCAATGTATTGTTTTTCTCAACTCTATTCAGATTACACAACAACATGTTTCATGCTCAAATAAAAGCAGAATATTCCAGGTAAGAATCTGAAACAAGACAAAAAGAAGAAACAGAGCTAACGCTTTGATTCTGGTCATTTTGAGAAAATTCGTACCAGACTCAAAATGGTAACTGTATTCCTTTCCACCGATGCTGCCAGACTTGCTGAGATTCTCCAGCATTCTGTGTGTTTCTGTGTTTTATGTTCTGTGTTCTATGCATACTTAGCACGTCTTGTTTATATTTCTAAGTTTATCAATTTCCTTATACTAAACCAGAACAGATTCTGCAAGCGACTGTAAAATCCTTCCACTTGTAAAATTATCTGTACTTTTCAGACAATGAACTTTCCAAGCAATATATGCTATGATACAAGTGGACAAAAGACTAGTGTTTACTTTTCTTCAAAATGCACAACAAATATTATCAGCCCTACCTTTTGTTGACCAGGTTTTTCATATTACTCTCTGAGAGAAGACCCAATTTTCCACATTCTTGAAGTAGGAGACTGACGCAGTCACAGCTGTGATGGGAAGGAGAACAGTACATTAATTCAATGCAGAAAACAGTTCTTGTTTTCATTCCCCTCTCCCTAACTTATCCCTAAAGGTATCACCATCTTCCCTGGCTTTTCAATGCAGCTTTCTCTTTTCAGATTCTGTTCAACAGATGTAACATCATATTGAGACATTGATAGGTTAAATAAGTGGGCAAAAGAAGTTGGCAAAGAGAATAGGCCAATAGGAGGTTGGGGGCTTCACGGTCTTAGGAGTAAACATTACCAACAATCTATCCTGGTCCATCCACGTCAACGCGACAGTCAAGAAGGCTAGTCTTAGTAATAATGACCATGATACCATCATCTGATTCACTAACATCCATTTGGGAAGGAAGTTTACAATCCTTAACAGGGCTGTCTTACACATGACCCCAGACCCAAAATACAAAAGCGGTTGATTCTTATCTGCCCTCCAAAATGTCCTGGCAAGACACTCAGTTCAAGGGCATTTAGGCATGGGCAACAAATGCTGGCCTTGTTAGCAATACCTATATCTGACAAAACAATAAAGAGAAAAAAGAACAGAGCTCAACAACCAATGTTCTTTCTGACTATACTTGCCATTTTTTAAAGTGGAATTTCTGTTTTAAAACCCAAAGTATGGTTTTATTCCCTCATGATTTTTAACACAATTGACATGATAAAAAATATTGGCTGGCTTTTCCACTGGCCAGTTATTATTCCAACATAGATGGCATTTGCATGCAGGAATTTTGCAGAATCTCCAATATAGCAGGTCCTGTAGGAAGTGCTCAGGAAATTGAATTTTCCACTGGACAATTCTTCCATGCCTGAAAGTCTCCATTTAAATTGGAGGCTGCTAAGGTTTCTGAAAAAATAAATTAAAATGGTTTTGCAGGAGAAGTTAGACTGTTAAATCTAACTCTAACTTACCTCTCACATGGTACAGCAACCCCCTCCATTTCCCTGCTCTGACTCAACCCCTTCCTCCAAAGCCCAAGCCAGAGACCACTGCCTCTGGACCAAACCCGAATGCTCCTTTCCTGGCCCACTCTCTGACTGGCTTGGTACCCTGCCCTCCTGGTACCCGACTTACCACTCACCATATCCTCCTACTCATCTGTAAACGTACCCTCTTACAAATATCACAACTACTTTACGCATTTACAGTTTGACAGTAACTCTCAAAGTGCCTGCCAAGACCTATAAAGTTCAGAATATGGCAGATGACTGCTGCAAAAAGGGGGATAGTTTGCCTTTCTCTGACAACTCTGCATCAAAAAAGAACTGTCAGAATGCGAATACAGCTCTGTGTTTCTGACGAAGACATGACTAGAATCTCCTCTCAGAAATGCAGAGTTTCCTTCTTTCGTTAAAGGAAATCGTATGGAGATTGTCACTCCTCATAAAATCCAATCCAAATTGTTAAAATAATAAAACAGTGCATGAACATGGAAAACTACAGAGTCCACAATGTATCAGTTCAGACCAAAAGCACAACAATGGCACCCAACTGACACTCCTTTCAATTCTCCCTTAAAGTTCTTCAATTATCTGCCTTTTGGGGAAATATACGACCCACTTTCACCACCTTCTGCATAGCCTAAATTTAAAAACATCTTCATCAAGTCATGGAGACATACAGCACACAAACAGACACTTTCGTCCAACTCGTTCACGCCAACCAGATATCCTCAAATAATCTAGTCACATTTGCCAACATCTGGCCTATATTTCTTTAAAACCCTTCCTATATACCCATCCAGATGCTTAAATGCTGCAATTGTACCAGCCTCTACCATTTCCTATAACAAAGTTGACCCTTAGACCCCTTTTAAATTTTTCCCCTCTCACCTTAAGCCTATGCCCGCTAGTTTTGTACTCCCCTATCCTGGGGAAAATACCTTGACTATTCACCCTATCCATGCCCCTCATGATTTTATAAACTTTTATAAGGTCATTCCTCAGCCTCTGACACTCCAGGGAGAATAGCCCCAGCCTATATGGCTTCTCCCTATAGCTCAAACGTTCCAACGCTGATTTCAGAGTTACTGGCAATCTTTACTGCATTGTGTAGGTTCAATTTATGCTTTTAAGAATCTTGAAAATTTTACTAAAATCTTCCCAAGATTTGGAATTTATAAAACTTTCACAATTATTATTTTTCTTTTAAAATTATAAATGCCTATCCTCTTCAAACAAAATAGCTTCCACATTCTGATCTTTTGCACATGTGATGTAACTGGTGAGTACAGTTTGGGGAAATATCATGAACAATCCATTGGAAATATGAGTTTGCTTTCCAGTCAGTCCTGAGCTCATTTAAAACAGCACTGCTCATTGCTATGTTGAAGCACCTTTAGCAAAAAAAAACCTCATCTTCGCTCCTGCGCATTCATCAATATTGGTAAAGCAAGTTATTTGCATATTCTTTTGCACTATAATTTCCAATCCAAGTTCTCCAAAAGTGGCCGAACCAATGTCCTGCACAGCCGCAACATGACCTCCCAACGCGTACGCTCAATGCACTCACCAATAAAGGCAAGTCTACCAAATGTCTTCTTCATTATCCTATCAACCTGCTTTCAGGGAACTATGAATCCTCACTCCAAGGTCTCATTATTCAGCAACACTCCCAGGACTTTATCATTAAGTGCAAAAGTCCTGCCCTGATTTGTCTTTCCAAAATGCAGCACCTCACATTCATCCAAATTAAACTCCAAATGCAAACTGGACAGCATAGGTTTAAGTTAAAAAGGGAAAGATTTAAAAGGGACCTAAGGGGCAACGTGGTGTGTGCATGGAATGAGCTGCCAGAGGAAGTGGTGGAGGCTCTACAACATTTAAAAGACATCTGGATGGGTATATCAATAGGAATGTTTCAGCAGGGTATGGGCCAAATGCTGTCCAATGGAGCTAGATTTATATAGAATATCTGATCAGTATGGACAGGTTGGACCGAAGGGTCTGTTTCTGTGCTGTAAATCTCTATGGCTCTAGGAAGGATACAATACAATCCACAACTTTTGCATTTTGCACTTTGACCACTAGATGGCAATAGGTGCCAAGAATCAAAGACGTGCACATCAGGAATAAGGTTCGGCTTTAATGCACAATACCGCAACAGGTATTCCAAGAGGTGACCAGAGATGTCAACAAGGCCAATTGGTTAAGTGGTTGCAATTATTTAGTTCATTCAAAACCATGCAATCGCAAGGATGCACAAATTGTATATCTGCATCAAATCAGACATCTGGAACTGGTTGGGTCCTCTCCCTCCCAGTCTGAGAATTTGTTTGATACAAACCTTTTAATAGGATTTGTTGTGTATATTCTGTTTCCCCTAAGTGGTGTGTGCACCTGGGCATTTATGACATGATCCTGATTATGCATTGCCATCTGCCTACTACACCTTTCTCAGTCAAGGAGTGTATAAGTTACCAGTTCCTCTGAACAAGTCTACCCAAACTGAAAGGTGCACTCTAACCATTGCTCCAGCATAACAGAAAAGTGCAGAATTGTTATGAATCAATTCAGATCAAAATTATAATTAGTGCATTAACCTGTTTGAGGGTGGAGCAGCAAAGTGTCTTTGAATAGCAAAGCGTTTAATTGCAGAGAGAACCCTTTGGAAAAAATACAGAACCACCACCCAATGTATAAACACACCCAACATTCAATAAGGGAACAAAACGACAGACAAATCATCAACTGATATGAGGACGCCCAAAGTCCTGGCTAAGCTTGAAATATCAGACATTTCTTACTTGCATCGCTGATCTGCTTTATCCAGAAGAGGAGTAAGTTTGAGCAAAAATTCAAAAGCAGTATTCACATCTTCAGCAAAGTCCTGCACACAGAGTAAGCACAAAACCCATCAGGGTAACAAGAAATTTAATTTGTGCCAATTTCTTTTCTTGTCCAGATTACCTCTTTTATAAAAAGTGAAAGAACTGTGGATGCTGTAAATCAGGAACAAAAACAGAAGTTTCTGGAAAAGCTCAGCAGGTTTGGCAGCATCTGCGAAGAAAAGATCAACATTAACGTTTTGGGCCCGCTGACCCTTCCTCAGAACTGCTGCCAGCTCTGACGAAGTGCTATCCAGACTTGAAACATTAGTTTGCTCTCTCTCGGCAGATGCTGCCTGGCTCGATGTGATTTCCACCATCTTAAACCACCCTTTATCTGCCAGTAAGGAACCTGTATAGTGTTTGACACTATTATTGATGAAACATCAGAGTGGTTTGTATTTATTTATTGAATGCAAGTTCCTGCAGCCAAACACATTTGTTGAGTTTATGGCAATTAGTCTGTACAGGGGCCACACCTCAGTAACTTGCACCATTGTTTGTGGCTCTCCGCAAGTGCATAAGGGGTTTGCACTGAAAACCCAGCAATGCAGGTTGACTGTACAATGACCGTGGCTTGTCCTGAGCCAGTTTAGCAAGGACCATTCTGGCCATGGTCATTCAAAACCTGCCATTACAGATGGGATTTGTCACAAGGCAATCATTAATAAGTGCTCATGGTTTCCATTCCTTGATCCAAAGGATGTGAGTTGGTTGATGTTGCTCAGGATGTTTTATCTATATTGGGCAGAGAATGGTGGGAGACATGAAAGGTAATTCAGTTAAATTAACATGAGAACAATATGAATCCATGGGTAGCAAGAGGCATAAATTTACTTTCAACACAGTGCATTATTTTTAGTTTTTTGCAAGAATGATCATGAAGTCGGGCAACCGTAGAAACTTCGGCATTTGTCACAATATTGCTTGTTATTCACTTGACTTGAGTAAGTTGGTACTTAACAAGATAATTACGCTGAAACATAAATACTTCTCTGATAATTGTTTACAGTTCAGTGACTCAAAACCATTAGTTCACAGAAATAAAACTACTTCCATCAGATAGTGGGTGTGGTACAGCTAATTAGCAATTAAAAGCAAGCCTTAAATTTCTTTGACGTTTCCACCTGGATCTTTTCCGAAGTTAAGAAATGCTTGTGCAGAAGATGCAGGAAGGTCTGGTAAAGTTCCCGTAACTCAGCCTCAGATTTTGCAGATCACTTATTAAAAATGTGGCGGAGGCCATGTTTTCAGGTTTTTTGGTGTTTATTCAAAAAAAAATCTTTTTAAAGATTGTTCCAGTTTGTTTTCCCTGGTTCAGGATTTTGGATTCGTCCAGTGGTTCTAGCCACAGATTCTGTTATGATGCTGCAGTACCAACAAATTTGTTTTCTGATGATGAAGGGTCTAGGCCTGAAACATCAGCTTTCCTGCTCCTAAGATGCTGCTTGGCCTGTTGTGTTCATCCAGCTCCACACCTTGTTATCTCTTATTTTGAATTGTTTCTCTGAATTGTGGTGAAATATAAATCATTGTTTCACACTTTTGTTCATTTATTCAAACAGAGAGGGCAATTGTCATCATTAATCTGGTTGATTATAGATGGGGTGCTCGCGGTGAATTGACCCAGCATATCACTCAGCTCAATAGCAATTAGGGATGACGAAAAATGTTGTAATCGAGTCATAGCGTCCTACAGTGCAGGTACAGGGGCTTCAGCCCAAATGTGTCCATGCCAACCAAAATGCCCATCCACGCAAAACCCATTTCCCTGCCCTTGGCCCTTGTCCTGCTAAACATTTCCTATCTAAGTATTCATCCAAATGTCTTTTAAATGTTGTTAATGTACCTGCCTCAACCACTTCCATTGGCAGTCATTCCCTATGCGCACGACCCTCTGTGTAAAAAAAAAATGCACCTCAGTTTCCCATGTATTCATTCTTCTCCTACTCTAAATGGATGCCCCGTAGTCCTTGATTCCCCAGTTCTGGCTGAAAGACTAATTGCATTCACCCCATCCATGCCTCTCATGATCTTATACAGTTTGATAAAATTCCTCTGTAGTCTCCTATGCTCTAAAGAAAAACGTCCTAGCTTGTCTAACTTCTCTCTCTGACTCAGTCCCTTGAGTTCTGCTAACATTCTTGTAAATTTCTTCTGCACATTTCTAGTTTAATAATATCCTTCCCATAGCAAGGTAACCAAAACTGAACACAATACTCCAAGTGCGGCCTCACCAACATCCTGTACAAGTGCAACATAACTTCCCAACTTCTATACTCAGTGCCCTGACTGATGAAGGCCAGAGTGTCAAAAGCCTTCTTCACTGCTCTGTCTACTTGTGACTCCACTTTCAGAGAACAGCGCACCTGAACTCCAAGGTCCCTCTGTTCAATACACTCCTTAAGGCCCTACCTTTCACCATGAAACTCCTACCCTAATTTGACTTTCTAAGATGCAACACCTCACACGAATCTATATTAAAGTTCATCTGCCATTTCTGGGCCCACTTCCCCAGCTGATCAAGATCCTGCTGCACTTTCTGATAACTTTCCTCACTATCTACAATACCATCTATTTTAGTGTCATCTTCAAACGTACTAATCCTGCCTTGTACATTCTCATCCATATCATTGATGGAGATAGCAAACAGCAATGGGCCCAGCACTGACCCCTGAGGCACACCACGAGTCACAGGTCTCCAGTCTGACAAGCATCCTTCCACTATTACTCTCTGCTCCTCACCCACATGCCACTGTGTATCCAACCTGCCTGCTCTCCCTGGTTTCCATGTGATCTAACCTTCCAGAGCAGCCTACCATGTGGAATCTTATCAAAGGTCTTACTGGAATCCATACAGACTACGTCTACTGCCCTGCCTTCAACCACCTTCCTGGCCACTTCATCAAAGAACTCCTACAAATTTGTGAGGTATGATCTCCCACAGACGAAGCCATGCTGATTACTCCTACTCAAACCCTGTCTTTCCAAGTGTATGTATAACTTATCCCTCAGCATCTTCTTGAGTAACTTACCTACGACAGATGTTAGGCTTACTGGTCTATAATTCCTAATATTTTCTTCGCAGCCCTTATTCAACATTCCCTACCCTCCAGTCTTCCAGAACCTCACCAGTGGCTAATGATGATGCAAATATATCAGCCAGGGCCCCTGCAATTTTTTTCTCTAGCCTCTTGCAGGGTTCTTGGATGTATCTGATCAGGACCAGGAGATTTATCCACCTTCATACATTCTGATACTTCCAACAGCACCTCTACTGTGACATGGATTGTCCCCAGGATACTGACATTAACTTCCTCAAGCTCCCAAGTCTTCATGTCTTTCTCCACAGTAAACGCAGAGGAGAAATATTCATTGAGGGCCTCACCCAACTCCTGTGGTTCCACACATACATGACCACTTTAGTCCTTAAGGGATCCTATTCTCTCTCTAGTTATTCTTTATAGTTAAAGAATCTCTTTGGATTCTTCCTAATCTTCTCAGCAAAAGCTATCTCATGTCCCTTTTGACCCTCCTGATTTCCTTCTTCAGTACACTCCTGTATCCCCCATATACATCCAGGGATTCCCTTGATCCCAGCTGCCTGCTCCCGAGCCATGCCTCCTTTTCCTAGTCAAAGCCTCAATATCTCCCTACTCGTGCCAATCTTGCCCTTCACTTCACAGGAACATATGGGCCTTGAAATCTAACTATCACACGTTTAAAGGCCTCCCACTTGCCGGAGGTCCATTTGCCGGCAAACAAACTGGTCCAATCAACCCCTGCAAGCTCCAGTCTAATTCCATCAAAATTTACCTCGCGCCAATTTAGAACTTGATCCTGTGGACCAGTTTGGTCCTTCTCTATAACTATTTTAAAATTAATACAGCATTGGTCACTGGTCCCAAAGTGCTCCCCCACCATCACCTCAGTCACTGGCCCTTCCCTACTTCCCAAGAATAGGTCGAGTTTCTCCCCTTCCCAAGTAGGACCCTCCATATATTGGTAAACTTTCCGGAACATATTTAACAAATTCCATACCACCTAAGCCCTGAATACGATGGTAGTCCCAGTCTATGTTAGGAAAGTTACAATCCCCCATTATGAAAGCCCTATCTTTCCTGCAAGTCTCTGCAACCTCCCTGCATATTTGCAAATTAATTCAACAGGCAATCCCTGCACCCTGTCCTGTTCCAGCCTGACCTGACTCTTCAACTTGCTACTTCTGATTACTATAACTCCTTCCAGCCTCGCACTTGCCTCCCAGCTGTTGAGGATCCCACACCCCTGCCAATCTAGTTTAAACTCTTGCAGCACAAGCAGATCTGCCCTCCAGGATATTGGTCCCCCTCCAGTTCAGATGTAACCCGTCCCTTTTGAACAGGTCACCTCTGCCCCAGAAAAAATCCCAATGATCCAGCAATCGGAATCCCTGCCCCCTGCACCAATTCTTTAGCCATGCATTCATCTGCCACATCCTCCTGTTCTTACACTCACTAGCTCGTGGCACTGCAAGTAATCCAGAGATTACTACGGTCGAGGTCCTGACTTTTAACTTTGTTCCTAGCTCTCTACAATCACTCCACAGGACCTCATCCCTATTTCTACCTGTGTCATTTATGCCAATGTGCACAATGACTTCTGGCTGCTCAACCTCCCCCTTGAGAATGTTTTGCAGCTGCTCTGAGACATGCTGGACCCTGGTATGCGGGAAGCAACACACCATCCTGGATTCCTGTTTGTGGCCACAGAATGTCCTGTCTGCTCACTAATTATCAAGTTTCCTATTACAAAGGTCCTGTTTACTTAACCTTTCCCGCTGAGCCCTCGTGCCACCAACCTGGCTACTGAAGCTTTCCCTTGATTGGTCATCCCCCCGTACAGTATCCAAAATGGCATACTTGTTTTTGAGGGGAATAGCCTTGTTAGCAATGCCCACATCCCTTAAAAGAATACAAAACATCTAACTGATGAAGTGTTGATGAGAATGTATTTTCCAAATGACAAAGGTTGTGTTCACATGCAGAACACATTTGTGCTGAATTCTGCTGTATCCGATTTTCAGATCTGCATTAAGTTGTTTATTTTAAGGGGACTAACAAATAGAATTAAAAGAAATAAAAACTGGAAGGACTGAGGATGCTGTAAAGCAGAAACAAAAACAGAAGTTCCTGGAAAAGCTCAGTGCGTCTGGCAGAATCTTTGAACAGAAATCAAGTTAATGTTTCGGGCCTGTTGACCCTCCCTCAGGTCTGTTGAGCTTTTCCGGCAACTTCTGATTTTGACTTAAAAGAAATATTGTACTAGTGCTTTAAGCATTTATAGGCAAATCTGCTGTACCATGTCAAAAAAAAGGAATGAAAGTACGTCCCAGAAAACAAGTAATCTTTCTCTTACCATCACCAGACTCCCTCACTGCTTCTCTCAGCTTTCCTCCAGCTGGTTCAGAATTCAAAATATATTGTTCAGCATCATCTTTCCCCTGTTCTTTAAATCAACTCTCATCATACTGCCTCTTATTGTTTTCATGCATATCAAAACTGCAAAATTGTTTACCTCTTTCAGTCTGTTTTTTTTCCCTATAAACTAATCTCATCTGGCTGCTGAGATTGGCTAAATTACTGTCAACGAGCAGGGTGAAAATGTTATTGGAAGAATAACCCAAAATAAAAAGAACTTACTTTATCACCAAGAGGGTACTTCTTAAGTTTCAACAATGCTTGTGGAATCTGCAAAGAATAGGTACAAGTTATTTAGTGCCTATTTATAGGTACAAGCTATTACGCTTCCAAACAAATTCTTGGAAATCTTTGAAACTCCAGGTAAAGAATGCTTTCCAATTTAAAAAACTATCTAACTCACTTCCAAGGTCTTAAATTATGATTGATTAAATTATATATTTACTTGCTTTCTCTGCTATTCTTTGCACAAGCTAAGTTTGAAATGGAATTGGCTGGGTATGGTGACTGGGTGTGGGAAAAGTGGGCTTAAAGAGTTAATAAAGCCAAACATGAGAAGCTTTTAAAAATAAGATGCTACCATGGGTAAACATGATGGAATCCCGGAATGATGAGATGAAATGGGCCGAAGTATCTCAAATCAATAGCGGTTGTATACCCTTGCTGAATTGTAATACTAACAAATATGTCATTTTGGATAAACTTGGCTTCAGTTCCTATCATGTACATCAAACCAAGGAATCCCTATCAGAGTCATTAAGGTATATAAGTGGGCCATTTGGTCATCAAGTCTAGCCTGGTACATTGTCGAGCAATCCAACTGTTTCTCCACTCTCCAAGGACACCAGTGCATGGAGGTTTGAAGATTCCCAAGGCAGACAGCAGGCTATCTCATCTCACTGTCAGACCGAATGGTTCAACTTGTCAGAAAATAATGAATGCATTTCCTCCTAAAAGCTCAAACTCCCTTAGTGACAAGTTTAACCCAAAATAATGCATGCCTTTACAACAAGTGGTAGAACATACACTTAAAACTGTAATAGAAAATATATAAAGCAAGCCTTTTTTGGTCCTTTCAGTCTATGGTTTATCATTGACCTCACAACATATTCCCATATTATCTCCATAATCTTAAATATAAATATTCTGCTCAACCACAGGCATAGTATATACGATATATTCTAACTCCTTCATCTACTTAAATATTTCAAGTCCACATAGTTAAATATTTTCCTGTGTCTATGCTAGCTAAATCTATACATTCAAGGAGGTAATATTGGGCACAACTTATGAAAGCACAAACACATTTTCCAGATATCAGATCGTAGTTTGCTGTATGTGAGCAGGCTACAGCTTGTTGAGATATTTCTTTTGACCAATAAAGGTGCCAGAAAAAGTTATAAGTAATTGAATACAATGTCTGTATTTCTAGACACACACATGGAGCGATGTAAGATGACTGTATGTATAGCTAGTGTGGATGACACATGCTATAGCTATACATCCTGGTCCTCTAAAACACAAGGACACAGAGTTTATACCTAGCACCTGGAATTACAGCAGGAAAGGCAATGTCATTAAAATCTGCACTGGGTTATAAAAAGTCAATATAAGTTGGCTGAGTCACGAAATGAAAGATGATAGCTTTACTTTGAGGAATGTGAATGCTGTCCACTTTAACTCCTCAGTTCCTTCTGGGGATTCAATAAGACCAACAAAACAGGCTTTCCAGATCTCCAGTAAAAAGAGAGGTGAGGGGATTCGCTAAGAAAAAGAAAAGACACAGTTAATGCTTCCTAAGAGCAAACATTGTATGTTTAGAAAATAACTTTCACTGATCAATCTGATTCTCCAATATATAGCGCTTCAATGCAGATGACACTGCAAAGATATCTGCAGCTTTCTCAGTGCACGTCTGCATCAATTCCAATTTCGGAACAGAAATACTTCATCGATGAAACTAAGAAAGACTTTGCTGCCAGCCCTGCCGGGAACACGTGTTGCGATTAGAACAGTAAATTCAGTGATTTTGAATTGAAGGAGCAGGTATCTATGCTGCCAACTACCTGAATTTAGACTGCTATGACTGAATCCCTTATAGCAATGGCAGAATCATAGGCTCATGGACTGAAGAAGCTATCCCTGCTAATGCAGCTGGAGCTTACACTCATAACAACCTCCAACAGAAGAAAAGCAGTTCCATGAAACCCAACATAAAACAAGGAGCTATTTTACTCAATGTTGACTGGCTGCACTCATACTTGCTTTCATAATTCTCTTAACCTAATAGTCATTGGTAACTGACAGTTAACTGCCAAGCTTTGTTTAGTTGGTTTAAATTTTAAACAAAGTCTAGCAACTAAGTGTCAATTATTACCAAACTGGTAAATTTTCTACAGTATCATTTCTACCAATCACAGTACACTTGCCAAGCAATAAGCGATCTCTTCTTGTGCAGTATAGACATTGCTTTTCCTGTACATTAGTATTCTTGCAAATTGTCCTCTTCAGTGCAAGATGAAAATTTTCAACACAATGTACTTTCAGCAGTACTCAGGCTTTTATTCTATCAACTGCAGGCTTCACAAGTTACCACAGTGTTATAACTTTGTGACTGTCCTTGGCCTTTGTTGACCACATATCTCAGGAGATTAGGCTAGTTACAGCTCCTGGCCCCAAAATCTATACTGAATCTGTTTGATTCAGACAGACAGCCTACTCTTTTCCCAAGCATTATGGAATGTTCTGGTATGTACAACAAAATCCAAATGTGGTGCAAATATTCTTAGCAATTAACTATCAATTATTTTCTAACTTGTACATTTAAATGTGCTTTCAATAATGATGCTTCACCTATAATTTATTTTAGAAGCTATCACTAATGGCATAAAACATTATTTACAAAACATTATGTATTTGACCGATTAGTAACACAAACAATTTAGAAACTCATACCTCAGTAAGTCAGCAGCCACCTGCATTATTTTGATATGAGTGTAATTTTACAATTCGATGGGACTTCAATTACCTGCATCCTTTTCACCATGATTAGCTGTTCCACAAGTGACTGCGTGTCAGATGTGAGGTTCAGAGTCCCTTCCAACATGATTAGTGTATGAACAGTGGGGAATTCCATCTTTGTGTTCTGCTCAGACTGAGCTGTTATAACTGGAATACTGGAAACAAATTATAAAGCTCAATACAGAACTTGAAACTATAGTTCTTTATACAACATTGTAACTTTTAAGCAGATTTCAAATGTTTAAAAATAAATCATTCATGGAATTGCTCATATTGGTATTCAGGAAGGCCAATGGAATGTTGGCTTCTACTCCAAGAAAGATGGGAGTCTAAGAGTAGGAAAATCCTACTTGAACCACACCAGGAGTACTGTCAGCAGTTTTGGTACCCTTATTTAAAGGCATGACTTCATCAGAAGCACTTTACAGAAGGTTCACTAGTTTGATCCGTGGTACAGAGGAATTGTCTTAGCAAAGGTTAAACAGGTTTGGATTTACTGGAGTTCAAAAGAATGAGAGGTCATCTTATTGATAAATACAGGATTCCTAAAGGGCTTGACACGGTAAATACAATTCAAGACTGAGACGAGCAGCAATTTCTTCTCTCTGAAGATTATGAGTCTTTGCAATTCCTTGCCACAATGAGCTGCATGGGCAGAGTCTTTGTTACATTTAAGGCCAAGGTCAGTAAGGGAATCAGGGTTATGGGGAAAGGATAGGAAAGGGGATGTGAAGAGTCTAAGATCAGCCAGGATCATACTGAATGGTGTAGCAGACATGAGGGGATGAATGGCCTATTATTCTCCCTGTTTCTCACTGTCTTAAGAGCTGAAGCTGCTTCATTAAAGATTAATTTGCACTAATATTGTGTCTTTCACGACCACAGAAAATCCAGAAGTATTCTAATACCAATTAAGCACTTTTGAAATATGGATATTGCTGTAATGAAGGAAATGCAAAATCCAATTTTGCACATAAGGTCCCCTAAATAACTGAGTAGGTCTGTTTTAATAATGTTGGTTGTGGAATAAATGTTGGTAACAATACTAGGATGGGGGTGCTAACTCCCCTGCTCTTCTACAAATAGTGGAATAGGATTTTCTATGTCCACATTGCAGAATAGATTTGGACTTCGGTTCATTTCTCAGGATGGGAATGAAGCATTCGTTTAGTCCTGTTTCAGAGCTAATTTCATGCTCGTAAGTCCCTAGAATTGAATTTGAGCTATCAATTTTATGATTCAAGAGGTGAAAGCTCTATCCATTGAGCCATAGCTGGCATGCATTACAACCTGCTAAAAAAGGAAAAGCATGTTCCACCAAATTTCTGTTAACTTTTTTTGTTGCATTCTTCTTGAGATTGTGAAATTTCATTCCAGGAAGCAATGCTCTCAGATAACAAAATGTGAGGCTGGATGAACACAGCAGGCCAAGCAGCATCCCAGGAGCACAAAAGCTGACATTTCGGGCCTAGACCCTTCATCAGAGAGGGGGATGGGGGGAGGGAACTGGAATAAATAGGGAGAGAGGGGGAGGCGGACCGAAGATGGAGAGTGAAGAAGATAGGTGGAGAGGGTGTAGGTGGGGAGGTAGGGAGGGGATAGGTCAGTCCAGGGAAGACGGACAGGTCAAGGAGGTGGGATGAGGTTAGTAGGTAGCTGGGGGTGCGGCTTGGGGTGGGAGGAAGGGATGGGTGAGAGGAAGAACCGGTTAGGGAGGCAGAGACAGGTTGGACTGGTTTTGGGATGCAGTGGGTGGGGGGGAAGAGCTGGGCTGGTTGTGTGGTGCAGTAGGGGGAGGGGATGAACTGGGCTGGTTTAGGGATGCAGTGGGGGAAGGGGAGATTTTGAAACTGGTGAAGTCCACATTGATACCATATGGCTGCAGGGTTCCCAGGCGGAATATGAGTTGCTGTTCCTGCAACCTTCGGGTGGCATCATTGTGGCAGTGCAGGAGGCCCATGATGGACATGTCATCAAGAGAATGGGAGGGGGAGTGGAAATGGTTTGCGACTGGGAGGTGCAGTTGTTTGTTGCGAACTGAGCGGAGGTGTTCTGCAAAGCGGTCCCCAAGTCTCCGCTTGGTTTCCCCAATGTAGAGGAAGCCGCACCGGGTACAGTGGATGCAGTATACCACATTGGCAGATGTGCAGGTGAACCTCTGCTTAATGTGGAATGTCATCTTGGGGCCTGGGATGGGGGTGAGGGAGGAGGTGTGGGGACAAGTGTAGAGTTGCTCTTTTGGCTTCAAGTTTGAAATGTACAAAACCTATAATTCTGGATTCAAACTCAGATGAAGACAGGCCAATTGCAAATGGTACTGGTAGGTTATCACTAGAGAAAAGGGGATCAGCCTCACCTTTTAACCAATCCAATACATTCTTCTAGCCTCAGTCTGAGTTGCTGATTACTTATCTTGTTGTGGTTTTCTGTAAGCTTTATGAGTGCCTGTTCCAAATTAGTCCATGTAACTAAAGGTCAGAATACATGAAAATGTTTCAGTTTTTGTCCGTGAAAGACATCTTAATGTTCATCAGCTGTGCATCAATCACAATATCCAAACACTGAAAGCAAGTGCATTGAACTGTTAATCTCAATAGATCATACTACATGCTACTTAAATGACAAAAGAAATGAGCAAGATTAGAATTGCAATGTAAAAAAAGACAACTGCTCCCTCGAATAACACTTCTTAAAAGTACAGAAGGGGAGAGGAGGAAGGCAATGGAAGTTTAAACATAGTGATGCTTTTTACAAACTCAAAATATTTTATTAGCTCAGTTAAAGGCACTAGCTAGGTGGCAAGTGAGTGGCCTACTCCAGCTTTAGCAGGTTCTCATGCTGCAGTACAGAAATAAATAGCAAATTTCAAAACATCCTTCCATTTGCCCCACTGTATGGTTCCATGGATGGAAGATACTCGGATTATTTTTCAACAGTCATTGTGTCAAAGTATGGACAGCGAATTCCTGCAGCCTCTTCAATTGTACAGGATAGCAGAGCTGAACCGAATTCTACTTTCAGCAGCAAGCACATGATTTTCAATAAGCATACTGCATAGTAATCACTAGGAAAAGGAAGATGGACTTCTACCAGTCTATTCCATGGCTACTCTGACTGAATACCAATCCCAGCTAGTGCATCTGCCATGTCCCACTGACTTAGCAGCCTAGGGTTTGGAAGCTGTTACCTTCTAGACTATTTAGGTAGGTACTGCACTGCCTGCATCAGCTAGTTCTTAAACCGTCAAGAGTGCAGTCTTTTTTAATTACAGCAAAATAAGCAGATAATTTATCTGTGTCAGCAATTTAGTTAGGCACCTGTACCTTGCTCTTCCAACCGTGCAATATGAAGAAGAGCTCGATTCTTCCTTCTGCTCACAGTCTTCTCAATCTGATTAATGCAGAGTTGGAGTTGTTCTTCCCCAGAGGTAGCATCGGATCCCTCCTTCAGCTTTTCAGTACAATAAGCAGCACACCTCAGCAACCATGCGAGAGTGCTCAGTAATGATCGGCACAGACTGATGCATTCTTCTGCTTTCCCATGGCAGCTGGAAGGTTAGAAAGTGACATCAGATTCTGACATATCTACACTGAAAGTAATGTAGTAACAATACAGGATAAAAGCAAAGTACTCCAGGTGCTGGAAATCTGAAATTAAAGAATACAAAGTGCTGGAGAAATGCAGCAGGTCTAACAGCAATATGTGAAGAAAGAAACAAAGTTAATGGTTCAGGTCCAATGACTTTTCAAGAAAACAATGAACTGTGAATCATGGAAATCAGAAATGAAAACAGATTGCAGAAAAAAACTCAGGTATGACTTTTCTTCTTCCTCTTTCAAAGAACAGTCATAAGACACATATTTTGTCAGATGTGTTATGTTTCTGCAGCATTTTCTGTTTTTATTCCAATAATACAGGTATTGTAGGGAATTATGAGACTTGCTGGCTCTGTCAAAATTGTTATACCAGGTCAGCTGAAAACTGATATGCAAAAAGTACAATACTGGAAATTTGAAACAAAAGATAATTTCCAGAAATACAGAGGTTGGTCTGAAGAAGAAAACAGAAGCTATGATGCTTTTGGCTTCTATCTCTCAACACAGTCTGCTGGAAGGGAGACACGTAAAACAGCACAACTCGGTTTTGTCTCCACAAATGCTGACTGACCAATGTATTTTAAGCTTTTTCTTTTTTCAAATTACTGGGTAAAGTGACCTTTGTGGAGAATTATATAAACACTGGACCCAAGCAGAAGACCATGTAAAACAGCATACATTGCAATGATTATATGCCAGACCACCACACTTAAACTGAAAAACAGGCATCACATGCCAATAAAATGGTCTGCACATTAATTTTGTGGGTGGAAAGTAATGAAGCCACTCATCCGGGCAAATTCAAAATAGATAACACTCTCTTCTGTCAATCATTTCAACCAAACCAAGTTTGTAATTCAGTGTGAAGCTAGGGCATTTAATGTGTTTTGTTTTTAAAAAAAGAAAATTGCAAAGCATGTATAAAATATAAGTTGGCAAAAATGTACAAAATTTCTTTTAATGAAATAAAGTTATATACGTCGGAATCAGGAATGGCAGATGGCAAGACAATATGTAAGCTATTATGTAAATTAGCATGCACTAAAACAATCAGAAGTCAAATATGACCTAAGCTATATCAGAAGAGGTGTGAAACATACAAACAAGGAAGTACTATTAAAATTACATAGGACTGGACATACTAACTTAACTATTATAATCAGTTCTGTGTGCCCTCTTCTAGTAATATCGATTTGGAGAAAGTCTCGTGAATTTGTTGTTGAATTATTATGGAGTGACTTAGCTATCACAACAGAAGAGATAAATTTGAGTTATATTTCCTGAACACGAACAGCTTCAAGAGCAATTTCACTGAGGTGGTCAAAATAAGTTAAGCAGACAGGGTTGGAACAATTCTTCCCCATACTTCAAGAGATTCAGAACAAGGGACAAGATTTGTGGAACTGAAAAATCAATTTTTTCACATAAGGATTTATGGTGATGTGTAACATTACCCCAGATGCAGAATTAATGTTGGCAATTAGAATTGAGATAGATGCCTACTCAAAGGTAAAGATACTAAGGTATACGGAAAAAGACTGGGAATTGGGATTAAAAGATAGTGTACCACAACTTGTAAGTGATAAAAGAAAGATCGATGGCCAAAAGACCTGATCTTTCCTTGAAAATATCTGATTATTTTACAAAACAAAAATTTTCCAAGTACCTGCCGCTACTCTTTCATTGCACGGCATGTTCCAAACACACAAATCTGTGTGCAAAGCAGTTAAATCCACCTGTCTGATCACATCCCCTCTTTTGAGCTTGTGCCTCTGCCTTGCACTTAAAATGTTTGTTGTCATATCACATATGATACTGCGTTCCATGTTACCTTTAGCCCAAAGAGTCTTGCATTAGATTTCCATTGCACGTCCTTTTCTCTAACACAAACATTTTCAGGTTTCCTGCTCTCTCCTCATAACTTTGCTGCTTAATCCCATGGGTCAGTTGTACTGAGCTCCTGTCTGTCCTCTCTTTAGTACTTTGTAAATTGTGCTGAAAGCACAGGGGGGTACTGGAATTGGGGAAAAGTACATGTTAAGGGCATTGTCCATGACTGACCTGAGCCGATCACAGAACATGTCCAATAGTTCCAGAAGAGCTTTAACACACAGTTCCCTGGAGTAATCTTCAAACTGAAATAGAATTTTTCAAAATGTTTATTGAATCTAAATATAGCAGTCTTCAAAAACATATTATGCAGGTGGCTCTTCGATTAACTAAGACATTAGAGATTCAGAAGGATGTTCATTTTATGTGCAAGTTGAAAAACAAACAAAACTCCTCAAATAAAACGCTATAATGTTTGGTTTCAGCTATTCAAATTAATTTACACTTGCATGTTTACTCACTATGAGTTCTCATAGCGGATAAGAGAAGGAAAATAATTATATTTTCTTTCGAAAATAACAACAGAAAATGTTAGTAATCAGTAATGGATACTCTTACATTTTATTTGCTGTATGTAATTTAGTTTGTTGGATATGTACTTCCACAATTTTTTAATACATTTCAGCACAGTTTTAAAATATTCATTCATGGGACGTAGGCATTACTGGTTAGACCAATCTTACACTGCCCATCTTAATACCGCGATACTATCAATACACCACCACATCCCTGTGATGTCGAAGGAACGTACATTGTGTGGCCAGCTTGGTTCACTCTGTGGTACATTTCTAAATGCTATGCAGGTTTAAGAGTGAACACTGTTGATCAGTCTCAGAGGAAATTGATGCATATCTTGCATGTAAACCCTTATATAGAAATGACAACGAAAACAGTCCACATCAGAGGGATATATGTAATTTCTAAGAAGAATATCTCATGCTCATCAATATTAGGTAAGATGGTTCCTACACTGAAAGAGAAGTCATTGATTTCAACACCACACACAGGTTTTTTTAAAATGAGAATGGAGGTGAAAACTAGTGAAAGTAATATAGACATAAATGAAATTAGTAAGGAATAAGTATATATTTGTGTATAAACACATGCCTGCTTTGAAGTGGTGAGTAATGAACGGAAGAGTGAAAAAGACAAGAAAATTACAACATTTCCCAAAGGGTGAAACTCATACGAATATCAAAGAAACTAACAGGACACAAAGAGATAATTTAGTCATACTGGCTGACTAGGGGCCATCCAGGCTGATCCCACTTTCCAGCTCTTGGTCTGTAGCTTTGAAGGTCATAGCACTTCAGGACAACACTTAAACGTTTCTTGTTCTGGCACCCTTTCAAATAGTGAGGTTCAAATCCTTACCACTTTCTTGGAGAAAATAAATCCACTCAAACCACCTCTCAGTCTCCAATTCACCTTAAGTCCACAGTACCAAATGGGACCTCTATCCATTCTATCCTGGTATCTTGCAATTTTCCCCTAAGTTTTTTCTGGTCCAAATAAAACAAACCAAACCTATCACTTATTTGTTAATACTACAATTTTCCTGCCTGGGTACCCTCTTTGTACATCTCCTCTGTAACCTCTTTATGCATACATTTTTCCTACAGCGCAGTGACCAGAATCATTCACGGGACTTCAGCTGCAACCTAACTAGTGTGTTATATATTTCCAACATCACTGCTCTCATATTCTGTATTTGTTAATAAAAGCGAATAAGTCATATGCCTTCTTGACAGTCTTATCAACCTGTCCAACCACCTTCAGAAAATTATATGTACTCTATATTCCAAGGTTTTCTTATTTCTCCAGGTTTCTCAATGTTTGTTTATTATACATTCCCTTGTCTTGTTAGCCTTCCCAAATGCACTACCTTACACTGCCCCATGCTGAACACCATTTGCCATTACCTAACTAATCAAGTGATGCTTCCCTACAGACTATAGCTTTCTTCTTCATTATCAAATCGACAGTCAATCCTTGCATCACTTGCAAATTTCTTAATCATTCTAGTTCAAATCAAAGATATAAAGGAAAGCATTTATACTGAATCCTGCAAAAACCACTGGAAACAGCATTCCAGTCACAAAAACATTTGTCATAATTCTCTTCTTGGTACATCCGAACCAGTTTTGGATACAAACTGCCACTTTGCCTTTGCATATACTTTTGCTTGACCAATCACCTTTGTGGCTCCCATAACAAAAACCATGTTAAAGATAAATAGATTACATTAAATACACTGTCCTCATTAATATCTTTGCTGGCTGCTCAAAAAAATTAATTGTGTTAATCAGACTTGACA
This sequence comes from Stegostoma tigrinum, assembly GCF_030684315.1. Taxonomy (NCBI): domain Eukaryota; kingdom Metazoa; phylum Chordata; class Chondrichthyes; order Orectolobiformes; family Stegostomatidae; genus Stegostoma; species Stegostoma tigrinum. The sequence continues at coordinate 10,517,660 of NC_081384.1, forward strand.
TTCCTATGAGAAATCTTGTCTTTTTTTAATTCATCCTGTCTTTTGAAACAAAAATTATGTTGCTTTTTACTCATATCAGGTGTGGTTGGACATTACGCTGGTAGGTTCGTCTGAGCTTTTTTTACTACAGCCATTGAAAATACACGTTCTGCAGCTGGATAGTTATATCAGAACAAATATTCCAAGTGTAATTAACAGTACTATTGCCAAAACCTAATCGGGTCTAATTTTGTCGGCTAACATTTGTCTTCATATCATATCATGGGATATGGTTAGAGATAATGACTGAAAGAGAAGATGGGAGACAGAGCACAAGAGAATACAACAGAAAGAACAGTACTGACTCCCATCTTATACATCAAAGGAATTCTTTGAAATCATGCACCAGATAATGCAGCAGGTTTTTGCATTCTAAAATTGCTTAATTTGTTTAAATACAGACCTTCGCAATAGCAGACATTACGCTTGCATAAGACACCATCTGCAAAAGCAAGTGGAAGAAAATCAGAGACTGAAACAATAGGTTTTCTGAAGACAATGAAATTTTGATAGATACAGGTGAACTAGCCATTTCCCGCTGCTACTACGTCAAGGCAACAAAAGTGGTATTTTCCACTCACAGAATGCTGCTGTCAAGAAAAGTTATTTTCTGCCTACCAGAGAAAATAGCAATCTGATACATGAATGACAGGTATGTGGGCTATGGGTCCTAAAGCATAGTGAATTGTATCAAACAACATGCTCCTTCGGTGTTCACAATAGGCAAAATATTGATCATGCTTAATAAAAACTGAAAGAACTGCAGATGCTGTAAATTAGAGACAAAAACAGAAATTGCTGGATAAGCTCAGCAGGTCTAGCAGCATCTATGGAGAGAAACCAGGGTTAATGTTTTGGGTCAGTGACCCTTCCTGCAGATGCTGCTGATTATCCAGCAATTTCTATTTTTGTCATTGACTGCACTTAGCTAGCCTGTGTCTGCAAAACTCATGACATTTGATTAAACACCTTAAAAGTGATTCACTGATCGGGCAGCACCTGCTCAACAATCCCAAATACACTAAACATTATACTAAAAACCAATTTAAGATCATTAGTTGGGCTCAAGATATTGCTCAATTAAGCTTTCTGGTAGCAATATACCTTCAGACACAGGGTACCTGTCTTCTGCAGGAAAACGGTCATGTCTAGGCTTTGCACCTACTTGAATTAAATAAAAGCATGAGGGACAATAGTTCCCCGGTGCATTCTCCATGGCAATGCCTCAACTAATCAGTTAACTTGCCAATCAATCAGCACATATAGTAAAAATTTTCTTCAGTACACACACATTCTCCTAGCTACTATCAGTTCTGAAGAAGGGTCACCGAACTCACAATGTTAATTCTGCTTTCTTTCCACAGAGCTGTTGTGTATCCTGAGCAATTTCAGTTTGTGTTTCAGTAAAAATTGTAAAACATTGTGTGCTTGATGTAAAATGTGTAATTCTTATATTTGTCCCAACAATTGCAATACAAAAGCTTCAACACACTTTTTTCAGCAATACTCATGTTCTATGTTAACAATCAACATCATACTATATTCGCACATTTAAATGGAATTAAAAAGACAGTCTCTCAGCATTTACCTCACTGGATGTCCCTTAACTGCCTATTCTAAAGGTTAAAAATCTGATGTTTGTCAAGCGCATTGTAGATGCAAAACATGTAATTTCAAATAACAGGCCAACAATATTAAATGGAATGGAAACAAGGACAAAATAATTTAAAATAAAATGGAGGACAGAATTTAAAGAGAAACTTACAAGACAACACAACTAGAAGCTAGTTTCTGTTTCCTGTATAATCTTTCCCTCACACGTAATGTGTAATGTGATGACACTCAACAAATAACATACGGGCTTTCCAGATGGCAGAAACATGAAAGGTAGCAAGAAGGCTTGCAAAATTCCTGCAATTTCCTGCTGTTGCTTTCATAAGTTGTAGGCTGACAAAATGTGAAACATGAATGTTACAAAATAGATATATTTAATCAACCTGTTCAGAGTTGTGACTGCACACCTTTGGAACAGGTGGGACTTGAATTTAGGACTTTTGGTTCAGAAGTAAGGATGCTGTTACTGCACCACAAGAACCCTTACCACAGCTAAACACATATTTTATGTTCCTGAGAATCACAATTCTTGCATTAAGCACTGGAAAAGTGGAATAAAGCATTAGATTGCAAATGAAAAAATGCTAAAAAAAATCACACTATCTGAACTCAAAAAATTCTTTTTAATGACTAGATATTTTTAATGGACTTTGAACAAGCCCTAAGTGTTATATAATGGGACAAAATATTTAAATTGTATATCCAATGAATTTTCCGACTGAAGCAAAATTTGCAACAAACAGATACAATTCATTCTCGGAAGGTAGTGGGCCATTTAGCTTCTTACCATGATGTTTCATGGACAGAAATATAAAGTTTATGTGCAAGGTCCCATTTAATTTGCATTATTTCAATTTGATGAGACCACCAGTTACTGTTGCACCGCTTTTATGCAATGAAGCAAGAGCAAAAAAAGGACAGATTCCTACTTGCAAAGTTTGCACAATAAATAAGTGAAAACAAGTGTAAACAGGATTCAGTTGTCTGGATGTTAAGAGCCAAGTACAAGGTTTTGGGAACCACATGTAACTCTCAGCCAAAAGGCTGGGCACAGTGATCTACAAACTTTTGAATCATATTACCTGTGAACTAATAGCATACTTCAAGTAAGACATAATCAGAGGATTGGGGGATGGGCCAACCAAGGCCTGCTCCAGGAGATGATCTGAAGGAAATTGAAACAAAGTCAGAACAACTTTATTTTATGAGCAAAAACACTCAAAATGGTTAAACATACAGGTTAAACATAAACATCTAATACTATAACCTAGTAGCGGATGCTTTTCTCAAATATGAGAATTGCAATTCATCTGGCCAAACTGCAGTGCTGAAACATTAAATATCAACTGAAGATGGATGATACAGACATTCCACCTGTTATACTTCAGTTGAATTCACTCTTACCATATATATTGACCTAAATGATAGAAAAATCTTTACTGTGATTTTACTAGACTGTGCTGTGTTAGCCAATAGCAGTGAAAATGGTTAAAAATATACTATTTGCCTCTGTACCCTTAAATGGGAAGGAGGGAGAAAATTCTTCTATTCAAGTTATGTGTAACATTATCCAATCACCATTCCTAATTAATACAGCTGCCTGAAACTGGGTAGACATCAGATGAGGCTTCAATAGAACCTAGTAAAAATGATTTGCCGAAATTCATTACTTAGATCCATGCATTAGCAATGAGCTCTTGAATAAAATGAACAAGTTAGCTGTTGCTTTGGAGACAGTACCCAGCACGCCAATCCATACAGTAAATAAACTGATAAGGGATAATATAAGGGATAGGAATAAAAACTCTAGTAAGTGCTAACTTACGATGCATTATTGAATACTGAGTATTGGGCGGCATGGTGGCTCAGGCGATATGGTGGCTCAGTGGTTAGCACTGCTGCCTCACAGCATCAGGGACCCAAGTTTGATTCCACCCTCAGGCGACTGACTGTGTGGAGTTTGCACATTCTCCCTGTGTCTGTGTGGGTTTCCTCCAAGTGCTCTGGTTTCCTCCCATAGCCCAAAGATGTGCAGATTAGGTGGATTGGCCATGCTAAATTTCCCGTAGTGTTCAGGGATGTGGAGCTTAGGTGAGTTATTGGGGGATGGGTTGGTGTGGACTTGTTGCACTGAAGGGCCTGTTTCCACACTGTAGGGATTCTATTCTATTCTATACAAAGGCAATTCGTAACAACACATAATTAAAATATTATCAACTAGAAAACTAAAAAGGATTTACACCAGCAACATTAATTGTATGTTCTCTCCACATACACCACTTGCCCAGGTGTGTTTCCAGCATATTCTGCTTTTTGCTAGAAAGGCAGATGGAACTTTTTTTCAAATATTTTGCCTTAGGGGTTTAGCTCTGGATATCTGATCAGTACTTTATTCATTTCAGCAGACAGATTAAACTGTTAACAGGTTAACAAAACAGTGGAATGAGCTATTTCCTATATCTGTTTTAAAGTGATACAAGACTCACTCATGGCATAGCTTTTGCTTTTCCGTTTTAAACAACCAATTAATTATCTCTAAGGCTCAGAGACAAATGTCAAGCCATTGAGTATCTCACCTGAAAGCCCGAGGAGATCCCACGTGGGACCTTTTGGGAAAAGCTTTTTCATGTTTATGGCCCATTGATAGTCTGTCCATCGCTCCTTCCAGGCCTGAAGAATGGCCTGCCTCAGGTTCACCACCTTCATCTGTCACTGCCAGGATAGGCAAAAGAACGGCAAAAATAATCAAATTCACCATGCCCGCCCTGCTAATATCATTAGGCATTACGGCAATGCCGTCAGGACAATCAAGGTGTCACAGACCCACAAAAATTTGTCAAGGCACTAAGCAATACCATGGCTTTGTGTAAATACAGCTACACAATGATTTGATCAGAATAAAAAACAATTCTGACTGCTAAAACTTTAGCAATGCAGATGTCAAATTCAGTAAAACTCATTTGTGGATGGCTAAAATGTTCATTTCAAATGAATGTGGAATAACACCAAGCAGTATTTAGAAATGCTTTGCTTCCAAATTTTGGTCTACCCCACAGAATTCCTTGAGGTGCGAAATATGCACAGTACTACTAACTGCAGAAACAAACTGAATCTATAACAATTTACAACAAAAAAGATTCCATTTGGCGCATTGCTCACTTCAGCAGTCAGTATTATGCTCAATGATCTATTCCTTCCTTTTGGTCCAGATCATCCTCCATTTAAAATTGTCAGTGATTCCGCTCTTTAAAAATGCAACTCCACTGCATTTATAGTAAAACACTTCTTGCTCCAGCTATTTTCCTTGAAGCCCACCTCTTTGGCCACGCCATTCTTCGCTCCTTTGTTCTCTCCTTCTGTGGCTCATCATCTATTTTCCCCATTAAGTTTCTGAAAGAAGCCTCGGGACTTTCTTCAGGTTCAAGGTGGTATCTACAGGCAACTTATTGGTACAGTTAACTAATGGAAAATTTGGTGTGAAAATGTACATGCCGACCCTGTAAATAACTGCTGCAAAACTGCTGCATGTATTGCAAAATTATCATTAGATTGCTGTGATAGTTTATGATTAGGTCTAGCATATGTGCCATTTGTGAGTAAATGGCAAGCTGTGAATTGAGTGCCAGATCCCTTAAGTGATAATAGGTTTGAGATGAAAGGTTCTTCCCAGTTAGATTTGATAAAAAGATGTCTGCATCTAAACTGGTGATCAATAATTAATCATGCACAAGTTAGAGTTCTTGCTTGATCTGGTGTCTATATACACTTAGATCATTTCATACAGGGTACCAGTTTATGGTGAGTTTGAACGGAGGTTACAGTCAATCGTGAGTTGACGTTTGATCTGAATATCAGTCGACATTGACTTCATGTTTGATCTGAATAGCAATCTATAGAGAGTTTATATTTGATCCGGTGGTAACAGTCTATAGTGGACTCACGTTTGATCTAGGGAGTCAGTCTATAGTGACTTCATGTTTGATCTGAATATCAGTCTATAGTGAGTTCACGTTTGATCTGAATATCAATCTATAGTGAATTCAAGATACCAAAGTGTAGAGCTGGACGAACACAGCAGGCCAAGCAGCATCTTAGAAGCACAACATTTGATTTGAATAACAGTCTATAGTGAGTTTATGTTTGATCTGGGCAATCAGCCTATAGTGAGTTCACGTTTGATCCGAATATCAGTCAAGAGTGAATTTATGTTTGATCGGAGGAGTCAAACTATTCTGATTTCATGTTTGATCTGGGGTGTCAGTCTATACTGAGTTCATGGTTGATCCTGAAGAAAGGTAATACTCAAAATGTTGACTGCTCCTTTCCTCCAGATGGTGCCTGGCTTGCTGAGTTCTTCCAGCCTCCTGTTTGTCTACCTTGGATTTCAGCATCTGCAGTTTTTGCGTCTCTATATTGAGTTCGTGCTGATCTGGGGAGTCACTCTATAGTCAGTTCGTGTTCGATCTAGGGAGTCAGTCTATAGTCAGTTCATATTTGATCTAAATATTAATCGAGGATGAGTTCACATTTGATCTAGGTTAACATTCTATATTGAGTTCATGTTTGATCTGGGGATTTGGTCAATAGTGAGTTGATTGGGACTCACTTGGGAGTTTACGTTTGATTGGGGGAGTCAATCTATTCTGAATTCTGAATTCATGTTTGATCTGGGGAGTCAGTCTATATTGAGTCCATGTTTGATCGTGAAGAAGGATAATACTCAAAACGTTCATTGTCATTATCACAGAATCCCTACAGTGTGGGAACAGGCTCTTCGCCCCAACAAGTCATCACTGGCCCTCAGAGCCTTCCCCTAACCTACACATACCTGAACACTACAGGGCAATCCAGCAAGCCTACACATCTGCTCTTTTCCTCTAGATGCTACCTGGCTTGCTGCGTTCTTCCAGCCTCCTGTTTGTCTACCTTGGATTTCAATATCTGCAGGTTTTTTTTCTCTATACTGAGTTCATTTTTGATCTTGGGAGTTAGTCTATAGTGAGTTCATTTTTGATATGGGGTCCTCCATTAACTACACAGTGTATTGCTAGTTTATGATTAACTAGAGGAGGAGCCAAGCTGCAAGATTGAGCCTCGATCCAAAAAGAAAGCAACTAGAATCAAACAATAAATGAAAGGTGTTTTACCTGAAATATTTCTGACTAAATCCCAAACTCAGCGCCGCTCGAAACGACTAACCCCTCAAGCAAAACACTCCGCCATGTTGCCCACTAACACCTACCCACCAACAATGCCGGCGGCAATTGGCAGAACTTGATTCCGGCCGAGCCAATGGAGTCAATGAGGTGGTGTCGGGCGTCGTACCTCCTGGGAGTTGTAGTTCAGAACCACCGAGGAGCTGCGGGAGAAGGGAGGGGCGAAAACTACAACTTCCAGAGTGCCCCGCGAGCAGCGCCCTGTCACCTGCTTTGGAAGCGCAGAGATGGTAAGTCAGGCTGTTTCTGCTGCTGAAAATCCATAAGATTTAGATTTAAGATAATATACGAACATTTATCTGTATATTTGAGTGTGTACACATATGAATGTGAATGGTATAAGTTTACCCATGAAATGCCGCTGTCTTGAAATTATATGATTTGTTTGGCAACCTATTAATGCTGGTTGGAATCCAAAGGTTATGCCTCATTCCTCCTTGAGCACTTGCATCTCTCCTGGGGCTGCTGTGTCTTTCTGACTCATTGGATTATAGTTTTTATACAGTTGCAGCATTGCAATCCTAATGCAGATTGTCCTGCCGCCTCCTCCCTAGGCTGCGGGTTGGCTGCGGTGACAGATGTTCTATCGATTCGGTCGAGCGGTACGTTTCCCGTAAAATGGGGTCAGCTTACTTTTTGGGATGGGAGCGTATATAATATTTCATTTAAACCCAATGAGTCGCGATTGCTCCCCCATCCCTGTCCCAGAAAGGTGATTACTCCCTTTATATGTGATAAATTTCGTTTACGAGAGAAATTTACAAGAGAGTTTTTAATACCATGAATTAAAGCCATGATTTATTCCTTCTCCATTCGACATTCAGAACTATTTATATGAACTCAATAACATGGGCTTCTTGCACGATATGTTGATTTATTTTCTTCCTAGCAACAGTAAAATGTATTTTTTTAACATTATTTTTTAAAAATCGAGTTAGTTATTTCCTATTTGTTTTTCAGTTTTCTGCCTTTTTCCCCCCCTCTTCTCAACCTCAATTTTTTAAAGTACAGCTTTCCACTTCCTCTTAAGATAGCAATATTTCACTAGGGACAGATTTTTGCCAGCCAATTCAGTTCTCACTTCAGCCTGTGCATTCTTCAAGAGTCGAGGGAAAGAAGCTCCCAGCCTTGTAACACTGAAGTTAATTGTCAGTGCAATTACCTATAGCCATGTATTTTTAAAACAATCTTCATTCATTGGATGTGGACATCATTGGCAAGGCTTGCATTCATTTTCCATCTGTAAATGCCATTGAATTGCATGGCTTGCTAGGGATATTTTATGACCTTGTTGAGACGGTCTTTTAATTCCAGATTTTTAAAATAAATTTGAATTTAACGTCCACCTGCTGCTATAGTGGGATTTCAGCCTTGATCCCCGAAGACTGAGTTCAGTCTCTGCATTACTAGCCCTGTGGCATTACCACTAAACCACTGCCTCTCCTGCACGAGTAGGTGTTTTTATCCAGGTTCCGGCATCAGGCAAGGCAGAAGTTTCTGCCAAGGTGATGCCAATTCCTACTTTTGTGTAATGATTTGCATTGTCTTTTGCAATGCCTTTTGGTTGAGATGTTAATTTGAGGCTGCCTCAAATGGTAATAAACTATTTGTCTGTGGTCAAGATAACAAAAGAAAGCAGATGATCAGGGTATGAACATGTCATTTCTTTAAATTTATTTTTATGGGATGTAGGCATCGCAGGCCAGGTCAGCATTTAGTGCCTATCCCTAGTTACCCTTGAGTAGGTCGTGGTGAGCTGCCTTTTTGAACTGCTGCAGATCATCTGCTGTAGGTTGACCCACAATACTGTTAGGGAGGGAATTCCAAGATTTAAGCCAGCATCAGTGAAGGAACAACGATATATTTCCATGTCTGGATGGTGAGTGGCTTGGAGCGGAAACTGCAGGTGGCGGTTTTCCCATGTATCTGCTGCCCTTGTCCTTCTAGATGGAAGTGACCATGGGTTAGGAAGGTGCTGTCTGAATTTCTGCAGTGCATCTTGTAGATAGCACACACTACTGCTACTGAGGATGAAGGGAGTGGATATTTGTGGATGTGGTGTCAATCAAGTGGGCTACATTGTCTTGGAGAGTTTGAAGTTTCTTGAATGTTGTTGGAGCTGCACACATCAAGGCATGTTGGGAGTAGTCAATCACTCCTGAAGTGTGCCTTGTAGATGGTGGACAGGCTTTGGGGAGTCAAAAGACGAGTTACTTGTCTCAGTACCCCTAACACCTGATCTACTTTTGTAGCCGCTGTGTTTATGTGGAAAGTCCAGTTACGTTTCTGGTCAATGTTAACACCCAGTTCTTGTGGAATCTTGCTGTGCAAATATTGCCTGTCAGATTTCCTACTTTGTAACAGATGCTGCATTTCAAAAGTAATCCATTGACTCTTCTTAATGCCAGTATTTATTTTCTGCCCTTGTTTTCAAAATAGTCTGTCATAGCACCAATTATGAAATAGTCACTACCGTTTCTAAGGTGGGTTGGGAGGGTGGAGGCAAACGCAATAGCTTGAAACCAGAAAAGTTACAGCAAACAGCCATGCAGACTGTCAGGAATAATGTGAGTAAGCAAGAGAAAATGAAAATGCAAGAATTAGACAGCAGGACATTCAGTATCTGGAAAGGAGGTTATGATATTGGGTGTGAGCTTTCACCACAGTAAGTACTAGGCGAATTCAGTTGGGTTATTTTCAACACATCTTATTGGAATGAGCTTACAGTAAAACACAACTGTTTGAATTTGCCACAAAATTAGTAATCACCTGAATTGTTGATTTGGTAATAGAATTTGAAGTAGCACACTGGCACAAAGGAGATTTGATCAAGATGTTCAGTGTCATGAGAGATCTAGGCAGAGAAGATGAGGAGAAACTCTTCCACTTAAGAAATTGAGAACAAGCGGGAACTGATTTTAAAGTATTGATTAAAAGAAGCAACAACATGAGAAATTTCATTTTACAAGGAGCACATGGCCTGGTCTGCAGTCTCAAACTGAAACTGGTGGAGGCAAGGCTCACTTTAAAGCATTCAAAAGGAACTTAGACTGCTTCCAGAAAAGAAAGAAAGGGAGAAGTCAGGAGTACAATGATCTGCTCATTCGGAGGTGCAAACATGAAAGGCTGATTGGTCTCCCTCTGTGTTGTAACAGTTCTGTCGTTTTGCTGTAGTTTCTGCTGGAACATGAGGCTGTACCTGACCTGGAAGCACTTGGCAATGATACACCAGGATGGAAAAGTTTTCCCGTTTCTCCGCATTTAAATCCCTTACCTGATCAGCCCTAAATAACCTCCAGATATGATCAAAAAACTTTCACTTTTATAGTGTCTTTAACATAATGAAATGTCCCAAGAAGCTTCATGGGAACATCACAATGCAAAGTATGTCACCAAGCCACATAAGGCGATGTTAGATCTGAATGGTAGGTTTTAAGAAGCGCCTTGAAGGAGGAGAATGAGAGGTGTAGTAGGAAAGCTATTCAGAGCATGGAGCTTTGGTGTTTGAACATATGCCACTAATTGTGATTAACATCATGAGATTTTCCCAGAACTGGGGAAAGTGCAGGTATTTTAGAGAGTTATGGGAATATTGTGCATATTGAATCCCTCAAGATCCATTGCAAAATCTAAACCTTCCAGAGTGGTGTGTTTCTTAGTGATTGTGCATTGCAAAAATTGCACTGGAGTGTGTAAAACCCATATGCTCTTTGAGAAGCCAGCTCCCTATCCTGTCCTGCAACATGTAATTGTCAAAGTATTCCGAGTCTGCCTTCAATTGTTCCCAAGCAATCCTCAATATTCTGAGTTACAAGAAGTGCTCACATGGGAGTCACCCCCAAATCTTCACTTTCCATCCTTCTTTAGAATTAGAATGGCCTTTATTGTCATGTGCAGTGAAAAGTTTGTAATATTGCCTCTGGTGCCACCTTAGGTACAAGGTTCCTTGGAACAGATACTTTAAGTATTGTCACAGAATTGAAATAGTAAAAAAAAGACTAGCATGGGAATACAACGTTTAAAAGTCCAGAATGACAATAAGAAGTTTATTTAAAGTACTCGAGTTATAGTCTTTTTCCACTGAGTCTGTGCCTGCCGGGCTTCAGAACATGGGGCCAGGCTACCTCCCCGCACCGGCCTCTGTCCAGGTCTTCCCTCCAGGACTCGTCCCCGTGGCCGGCTCTCACTCACTTTGCTCCCACTGCAGCCTCTGGCTGCACCTCCTCTCCCGTGTCTCAGACTTGCCTCCTTTTTTCAGGTAGTTTAAGCAGTTGAAAGTTGGGGGAAGGGGAAGTAAAATAAAAAAAGAGAAAGAAAAAGAAACTGGTGAGCAGAGGAGCTCACTTGGAGCATCTTACATGGCCAGTCTCTATCTTGCTCCAAATAAAAGCTTGATTTGGCTGCTGCAGCTTTAATTGTAGTTGAGTGCAGTTGGGGAAAATGAACTTGCTGCATGTATTGGTGAGGACTGGTTGGAGGTTTCCAGAATTTGAATTGTAATGAAACATTAATATCCCCCAGCTATACCATGTCTGAACAGATATTGCTCTGAGATCTGCAAGATTCTTTATGCTGTTCCATACTGACAAGAAGAATGTATAACCTTCATCTGATCTGCTGATCTGTCAAAACGACAAGAACTCCTGCATTTTTCTGTTTTGTATTGAGACATGTTGTCACTTGCTCTAATTGCACCTTTCCGAATCAAAGGGCAATAATGTAGTAAATAACAAAACAGTAAGAGGGAAGGAAGTGATCTCCCTGAAGGGCACAATTCTAAACTGACCTTTGTATAAAATCAATTCATGCCATATATAGTGAGCAGTGCTGAGAAAACATCTTCATTGCCTACTTCTGTCCCAAACCTCCAAAGACAGAGAGGAAGGAGAGACTAAGAGATGAGGCATGCATGCTGTAATATACATTATGACACATGAATTCAATTGGGATGAACCTGTATTTTTCTGGGAAAGGGCCAGATCTGTATCAGAGGTTTCAATGAAAACGGGCACAGCATCTTTGTAGCTTGGAAACAGTGCTATTGTTTGAGGATTTAACAATGAGAAAATCAAGTTTGACAGCACAAATAAGAGTATGCCTTTCTTTAAAAAAATTGAGCTTGAGTTATTTCATGGCAAGCCCTCACTGGTACGTTGTGCACCCGAAACTATGTCTCAGAGGTGTAACAAATGGCCAACATCGAGAAAGAAAGTTTTTAAACTAAAAATATCAAATATTCCTCTCCCCTTACTGAAAACATCCAATTTGTAGCTATGAACTTCATCAAATCTTATTAGCTCCTTGCTTTTGAAATGAAAAGGCCTAATCTAAATACTATTTACCAGTTTTAATTCCTGTAAATTAAACTGCTTCAGTGTTAAATTTGACTGGATTTATCACAATATGGAGAATACTCTGCATATAATCTGCCCTCACTGACTCTAATAACTGGTGAAGCTTATACTTTGTTATAGATCCATGTCGGCTGTTGACGATATCTTGACGTCAGCAGTATCATTCACCACTCCCCTTCTCAATCCACCTTAAGTATCTTTCTTTTAAGGGAATTTATTTTTTTCCGTCTGAAAATAGATCACTGGCTTCAGTCATTATTCCAGAGAAAGACAGACATGGCAAGCCATAGGTATAATAAATTTCCTTAGTTCAATTAACGAGTCTCATCATTGCTACATAATTTGCATATGTTATTGAGTCCCACTTCACTAAAATAATTTTAATTAAACCGAATAACCTGTTGCCACTCTGTTCTGTTCTAAGGTTGAGGAAGTTATCACCTCATACTGCTCATTTAGAATGGCTATTTTCCAATGACCTGTGTGCCTTCTGGTTCCTGCTATTCTGTTTTGTTTCATAACAGTTTACATTCAAGATGAAATCAAATACTTTCCAGCATAATGAGTACAAGGTGTTCATGGGCTGGCCAGTGTATTTCTTATGATTTTGTCCTCCATGTGGAGATGATTCAAAACATGGCTTATTCACATCTTAACAACCTGCTGGTTGAAACCTTTCTTTTGCTTGAGGAAATACACAAGGCTTTTAAACTAACTATTTAAAGGAACTTTTTTTTTTACATTTTCCAAACTACTTTGAGCAGAACTTTTATTGTGGTCCACTGTTCCAAACTCTGGTGTTGACTGTCAAAACCCTCCTTCATCACAACCTGTCCTCCTGGTTACAGGAGAATTGGGTTAATGAAACCTGTAGGTATTCCAGCAACTGAACTGCGCGGAGAAAGAAGACAGTGACATCTATGTCCATTCGTTGATTAGTCATGAGATTTTCACCCCTTTTCTTTCTCCACAATTGAAATTCCACTCGCTACACATGAGTTCCTGTCACTTCATATCCAGCTCATGTGCTTCAGGCGGCACTGTAAGCTTTGGCCACTGTGAGGTTTGTGTTTCAGCCCATCACTTTCCATCCTCATCGTGTCACCTACATTGTCTTCAAGCATACCCAGGATGCTAGGCATTTCCCACTTACACCTCAATCACACTCCATACACATCGTTCTTCTGCCAAGCACTTGCAGCTCTAACCCCTCCATGCTGATGTCAAGTCTACATGCAAGCTGCAATGGTGCAGGACACTTTCAATTCAGCATGAACCACAGGCCACAAGATTCTAGTGCACTGCTGGCTTCATCTTGAAGGTAGGATATCATGATAAGAAAATACACGCAAATGAATAGTCATGGATACAATTGGGCTGGCATGAAGCATGGCATTGATTTGATTTCTCCTTTTCGACAAGGCATTGGGAAATAGAAATTTCAGTCTCCAACTAACCCAGTTACCCTGCACTCCATGTTTTTTCTCTCACGAGGTCCGTAAAATTACCCCCTTCCTTTGGAAAGTAGTCAAAAAGTCTTAAAGTGTGACAAACAGGAATTAATTTATTGCATGCATGTAACTTACATGGAGCTATCAGCTTTATTTGGTTTGGTAACCAAGACCTGTGTTACTCCAACTCCACAGTCTGTTCTTGTCCCTTGTAAATTAAGCTGTGGTTTCTGATGGGATAACCATCTAAAGAAAGACTGAGAAAGATAACTCTACATTGTGTCACCTTTGGCCCTTTTGCTCATGACCTTAAATTTGTTGTCTCTGTTTCCTGACTCTTCTACCAACAGAAACAGATCCGTCTCATTTACTTTTCCAACACACTTTTTGATTTTAAGCAACTCTGTAAAATTTCTCCTTGACTTTCTTTGTGTAAAGAATGCATTTCGACTTCTACATTGTCTGCAATGAAGTCACTCATTCATGTTCTACTTCAGCAGATGCTCCTAATGTGTGATGCGCCCCCTGTGTTTGCTTGAGCAGACACACTATGCTTTGCTTTAACATATAATCCAAAAAGAAAATACTTGCTTTGGCACTGCAGTACTCTTCCAGAATTTCAGTGAACTGTCAGTTCTGATTATGTATTTGTGTCGTAGAGAGACGCTTGAACCTGCGACCTTCTGACTCAAAGGGAAGCATAGCAGCAAACTGACAAAATTCAATCACGTCTGTTGAATAATAAAAAGCTACTGAATTGTAGAAACACTGGTGTTCTCATTGATTACTGTCAGCATAACAAGTGCAAAGAACTCACTGGCATTGCACAAGGCACAGTGTGGTCTTTAACATACATTGCTTCATCCTCACTCTTTGAAATCTGTTTCTACTCTGTTATGCATGAGCAAAATGCTGAAATGTGCGTGTCAGTCAGAACAGATTTGTATGTGGATTTTACATGCTGACATGCAGAAGATAAGAAGCGATCAGTATATTCTGGGAGGGAGGCAGAAGTTGAAATTGGATCGAGGCTAGTACATCGAAATGTTAAATGCTTCTGACACTGCACGGTACTCTGAAATTTGGCATGGCATCAAAATTTTTAAAGGGACCTGTTTTGCATCTTGGCCCTCAAACTACGTGAAGAGCAAATTCACCTTGAGGATTGTGGTTAAAAATATGTGTGTCATACACTTTCTACCATGTCATTCCAAAAGCCGTTGACTCCCCTCATCTCTTGTGTCTCACGCTAAGATGTGGAGATGCCAGTGTTGGACTGGGATGGACAAAGCCTACAGCCACATGACTCCATGTTATAGTCCAACAGATTTATTTAAAATCACAAGCTTTTTGAGTACTGCTCCTGTAACCTGGTATTGTGTGACTTTTGACATTCCCATGCGAAGACAAGAGCCTATCAGTTCATTAGTCTGACTTTTAGATAAAATATTTATTAAATATATAGATTTGAGTATCATTGCATGAAAACATACCTATTATTTGTCTTTGTTCGCTAGTACAGATGCAAGAGTGCCAAATTTCAAATGGAATAACAATTTAGAAGGCCTGAAAAACAGAGTGCTGATTGGTTAGTAATTTTGATCAGTTGGCATATTGGAACACAGAACGAACCAGCGAACAGTTAAACCAGGGCTTTTGTCAAAATTCAACAAAAAGTCAGGTTGTAGAGCTGGATGAACACAGCAGGCCACGGGTCTGAAGAAGGGTCTAGGCCCGAAACGTCAGCCTTCCTGCTCCTCTGATGCTGCTTGGCCTGCGTGTTCATCCAGCTCTACACCTTGATATCTCAGATTCTCCATCATCTGCAGTTCCTACTATCTCAAAAAGTCAGGTTGGTTCTAATTGAGAATGTACGTGTAGATAATGCAAATTATTAATTGATTTTGTAGTCACATTGGCCTCACCATCATTAAATTTGAAACCCTACAAGCTATTATCACTATATTAACTGAAAATCTTTTTTCTCTGCCCCATAGCAGTTAACTGGTTTTACTCATTTTATTTGCTACTTGTTTCAATGCCAGTTGCAAATTACATTGTGTTTGAATTTTTGTAGAGTTGGACAGTATTAGTTGAGGTAGTGTGAGTGATAATGGGAACTGCAGATGCTGGAGAATCCAAGATAATAAAATGTGAGGCTGGATGAACACAGCAGGCCCAGCAGCATCTCAGGAGCACAGTCTCTGATGAAGGGTCTAGGCCTGAAACGTCAGCTTTTGTGCTCCTGAGATGTTGCTGGGCCTGCTGCATTCATCCAGCCTCACATTTTATTATCTTAGTTGAGGTAGTGTTATATTGACAGAAATATGGATCATTTGGGATGCAGAGGGATTAACTCAGCCTCCACTTCTGCTTAAAAAATCATGCCAACCACTTTCAAAGTCAAAGAATCCTTGAGCAACAGAAGAGATCTGAGAAGCAGTCCGCTGTGGCAGATAATAGGTGCGACACATCCAAATGTAATGATGGACAGGTGAAGGCCCTCTGCTCCATCCTGTCTGTCTCTCGCAGTTCTGATCAGTTCTCCACTGTACCAAAACAGGTCATCTCCAAGTAAGGGGAAAAAGCCACATTAAAACCCAGGCCAGTTTGTCAGGGAAAATATTGAGAGTTCCTCACTAACCGTCTTCATAAACAATACTTGTACATGGACTCACTCTGGCCCTGAGCTTTCTGCAGTCCCTACAATAATATATCTGCCCTGTCCAGAAAATGGTTGAAATCCTGCTTTAAAGAATTTACTGATTTGAAAACGATGTGAGATGGCAGTCTTCCTGGGGTCCATTATAAAGAGAAAGAATCCTCCAGGAATTTAATCTAGATCTGACCAGAAAATTGTGATTTCCCTGCTGGCCATCCCTATCCTATTTAATTCGAACAAACTGTCAACCGAAATAATGTCTATTCTCTTAAAACAAACCTCAAATCGTCCTTAAGTGTAATCTTCTCTAAAATCTTGATCTGCAAATTCCTTGCTAATAAAGATGTCTTGTGCTTAGAATTAACCTGGCAGGCCCTAAGACCAAAACTGGACAGAAGAACTACAGATCTGTCAGATTCACATCAATAGTGAGAAAGCTGATGGAGGTCATCATATGAGATAAGGTAAGTATTACAAGTGGAGAAAAATTAGTCAATACTAGTCAATCAATATAGCATTTTCACAGGCAGATCATGTTGACAAATTTGATTGAGTCCTTCAAAGAGGTGACACAGGCAGTAGATGAGGGTAGCGCTGTGGATGTTGTCTATTTGGACTTCCAGAAAGCACTTGGTAACGTGCCACATTAGAAATGTTTGGGATTGATGGACACATAGATTCAAAGTCGGCTGAAAGATAGGAAACAGAGGGTATGTATAGATGGGCATTTCTCGGACTGGAGACAAGTTGAAAGTGGTGTTCCCCATGATCAGTGTTGGGACCCCTGCTTTTTCTGATTTTATATAACTATTTGGAGATAAGTGTTGAGGGCAAAATCTCTCAATTTGCAGATGATAGTAATCTGGGGAGAATAGTGAATTGTGAAGATGACGATAAGCGACTTCAAATGGGCAGACACCTGGCAAATAAAATTCAACATAGGCAGATAGGAGATATTGTATATCAGTAAAAGAAACACAGAGAGACAATACAGACTCAATGGTACAACTTTGAGGGGAGTGCAGGAACAGAGGGATGCCTGAATTCAAGTGCCTTATTTCCTGAAGGTGGCCAGGTAAATTAAAACAATTGTTAAGAAGTCTTATTGAATCCTTAGATTTATAAATAGAGGCATAGAGTATAAAAGCAACACCTCTACAAATCATTGGTCAGACTACATTTGGAGTGCAGTTCTGGGCACCTTAATTATGGAAGGATGTTAAAGCCCTGGAAAGATTTATTGGACTGATCCCAGGAATGAGGAATTTTAGATTTTAAAAAAAATGATCTGAGAAGCAAGGTTTATTCTCCTGGGAGCAGAGAAGATTACCAGCTGACTTTATTGAGGTGTTTAAAACTATGAACAATTTTTGACAGGGTAAAAAAGGATATCATGTTTCCACTCATTGGTATGTTAGTAACTAGAGGTCACAATTTCAAGAATGTCAGTTCGAGAGCTCAGAGTGCAATGAGGAGAAACCTCTTTACTCACAGTCTTTAGGATTTGGAGTGTGCTGCCTGGGACAGCGTTGGAGACTGATTCCATAGGAGGTTTCAAGACAGAGCTAGATACTTATTTGAAAATAATTAACTTAGAGGGCTATGGAGATAGGGCTGCAGACTGGGACTAGCTGGGTAGCTACTTTGGGAGCCAGTATAGACATGATGGGCCAAATTAAGTCCTCCTGTACGGTAAAATTCTATGATTTGGTATGAGGTCTGACCAATGTTTTTTACAAAGGCAGAAAAGGAAGCCTTCACTCATTATCAGTTATCCTATGAAAACAACTTATCACTTTCACTACCATTTCACAGCATTATTCCTACACCTTTAGAAATGTATGCTCAAGAATGCCCGATTTTGTTTTTGTTTCATTTGATGCTTTTCCTTCAAGAAAATATTCAATTTGAGCATCCAACAGTGTACTTTCAGATTACATGCTATTTATTTGTCTTCAGCCCAATCTTCCAACAAACTGAGCATCAGCCACAGATATTTGTACAGATCCTGGTGTCATCTGCAAAATTTCTATCTACTTCATGAATAGAAAGATCCCATCACCAATCTCTGCAGGTACGGCTGACTGGTCTTCAAAATAGATCCAACCTGTCTGTAATTGCTATTTTCCTTTTAGTCAGATCCCAGTCAAGCTCATCACCACTCATACTAATGACTTCAAAGGTGTAGAGGTGCCTCTTGGGTTTTTTTTCTTTTCCAACCTTTCGGTTACACACGTGAAGACACAGATTCAGTATTAACCATTGAAAGGGAACTTGATAAATGCCTGAACAGGAAATACCTGCAGGTCCTATTAGACGGGAAGTGTGTGGTTGCATGAATGAATAGCTCAAAACACGAGGGGCTAAATGGTTTAATTCCTGCTGTGTGCATCTGTGATATGGATAATAGTGTGTGGGACTGAAGACAGTAAAATCATCATCAGAGGAAAACCATAAACTGTAAAATTGGAACTCGATTATTCTACTGCTTGCCAACCAAGAAGAGATTGATCTTGTGCCCTAACCCCACACCAATGTACACAGACTATTGGTAGGAACTGCTGGATAGCACCTACCACAAAAACCCTAGTTGATTTACTCTGCTCTAAGCCTAGGGTTCTTTTCTTAGTTTTCATGCCTGATTCATGCCAAGATGCCCTAATTGAGTATAGATTGGGGACAACACTTTGAATTTTGCTCGTACATATATCCTCTGAATAGAGGTTTCGGGACTACTGGAAGAAACACAGTTACTATTAACAATATGATTATTTAGTACAATAAGTACCTTCGTGTGAAGGGTGGGGATTTTCAGAGATGGGTGGAGGAAGATTAAATTTAAGGTGAAATGTTGCAACAGGACGGGAACTGTAGTGGATTAGTGGCTAGTAATACTATACCTCAGAGTATGGTAAATTCCTTTTAACTTGCACATATCGTGAGTCATGTGAAATCCTTAAATTGAAAGTAGTCTTGAACTTTTTTTTAGAAGAAAGGTCTGGAATGTGTTTCTTTTTGTTTTATTTCTGCTCTTCTCAACCAAATGGATTAAAGAAGCAAGTTCTGTCATGAATTTTAAGAAGCATACAGTTTATTGGATACTTCAATGTTTTGGAGTTTAAGTGTCAATACATTGAGAAAGAGCAATATGCTGGTTTTGCAGAGAAAAAGAAGGGATTTATATCAAGATGCCTACAATGCCCTTGATGACCGAAAGCCATTTAAAGCTAATGAATTACCTTCACAGTGTGGCCATCATTGTGTTATAGAATGGGATGGCGACCAATTAGCATGCAGCAAGCTTTCACACACAGCACTGAGAAAATGAGCAGCTCAGTATTTTTAGTGTTATCGACTGATGGATAAATATTGGTCAATACATCAGGGAGAACTATTCTGCGCCTCTTCCAAAAGCACCCTTGGGATTGTATTTTTACATCCATGTGGCTGTTAATTGAGAGGATTTTCTTTTTGTCTTTGTGAACCTCATGGTTACAAAACACAAAACCACAGAAGCTATATTGAAACGCCATCCCTATGTCTCTGTGTCACTAAAAATTAATTTTGTGACTATATACACAACCTCCCCAAGCTAAATTACAGACTTTAATTCAAAGTGAACACATCTAGTTATCAGCACAACAGTCCTTCATATGCTAAATTATTATCGAATGTTCTCTGTCATTTAACCTGCCTGTTTGAATTCGGTGAGCTTCAATGTTTGGAAAGGCTTCTTCCATTTATTCAAAATAAAATAGAATCAACAGACACATTACAGGACAGAAGAAGACGATTAACCCCATCATGTTGGCCTCCTGAAAGACCAATTCAGGTACTTCATATCCATACACATTCTCTCCTTTTCATATATTTAGAAAATGTAGAAAATGTTGTGGCATGGAAGGACCCCACTCTGCCCGTCATGTCTGCCGCCTCTTATATAAAAAACACATCCAACCTAATCCCATTTTGCATGATATCCTTGGAGGTAGCAGGACTTCAGGTACATATCCAGACACCTTTTAAATAAGTGATAATGGGAACTGCAGATGCTGGAGAATCCGAGATAACAAAGTGTGAAGTTGGATGAACGCAGCAGGCCAAGCAGCATCTTTAATGCTGCTTGGCCTGCTGTGTTTATCCAGCACCATACTTTGTTACCTTTTAAATGAGTTCAGGGTTTCCGGGTTGAATTCCTGACCTATTCCTTAATAGCTTGTTGCAGCTTCCAGCTTCCCCCTTCACTTTCAATCATGTAACTAATTTCTGCATTATCTGCAAACATCGTTGATATATTCCACAAAAAAAGACCATGGTACATAGTACTATCCCCTGTGGAACTCCATTGGAAACAGTGTTCCAATTACAAGAACACCCATCTATCATAGCTCTTTGACTCCTGTCTGAGTACTTTGAATCAGATTGCTATATTCCCCTGGATCCTATGAGCTGTTTTTTATAAGCCAGTCTACCATTAGGAACCTTGTCAAAAGCTGTGCTAAAATCCATGCTAAGATAACAAAGTGTGAAGCTGGACAGCAGGCCTATCCCTCACTTCATTCTAAGCCAAGATACAACAGTAGAAGCCTACAATTCTCTGGTACCACATTAGTATTGTGTCGTGTTTCAGTTTTGAGAAGCCATATGCCTCAGGGTTTGGAGTTTGCAATTTATGAGATGGCTGCTGCTCACAATTAAATGGAGGGAAGGTTTCTCCTTCACAAATAATTTACACTATGGAGTAGTATAAACTGGTAATTTGCTTTTCAAAACAGGCATTCCATATTGCACCACCTATCATATGGTATCCTGTATGTTTTTAGATCAAATATCCAAATACTCCTTGAACTGTTTAATTTTAATACCCCTGACTAGTATATCAATGCGAGCGCCAGTAGTCACTCTCCATCTATAATTATGGTTTACATAATATTCAAAATATTGCATATCTGGAAATACATTACAAATCCCGATTTCAACCTTGGGTCTCAGTGTGAATACAGATCATTCTTTATTCCATTTCAGAACCTAGACCACATAGTATTTGAATCCCTCCTTTCCCTGTCTCAATTTTGACTTCAGCCTAATAACTTAGTCCTGACATAAGAACGTAAGAAATCAGAGCAGGAGTAGACCAGCTGGTCCCTCGAGCCTGTCCCACCGTTCCATAAAGTCATGGCTGATCTCTTTGTGGACTCATCTCCACTCGCCCACCCGGTCACTTAATTCCTTTACACTTCAAAAATCTACCTATCTTTGCCTTAAAAGCATTCAATAAAATAGCCTCAACTGCTTCACTGGGCAGGGAATTCCACAGATTCACAGCCCTTTTGGAGAAGTTCCTCTTCAACTCAGTCCTAAATCTGCTCCCCGTTTATTTTGAGGCTAAGCCCCCTAGTTCTAGCTTCAGTTGCCAATGGAAATAACTTTCCTGCTTTCATCTAATCTTCTCTATTCCCTTCATAATTTTATGTTTCTATAAGATCTCCACTCTCCTCATAAGTTAACCTTCTCAACTCCAAAAACAATCTAGTGAACCTCCTCTGTATCCCCTCAGGTTCCAGTAAGTCCTTTTTAAGTAAGGAGACCAAAATTGTACACAGTACTCCAGGTGTGGCCTCACCAGCTCCCTATAGAGCTGCATCATAGCCTCCCTGTGTTTAAACTCCATCCCTCTTATCTATTATTCTGTTTTGACATCTCCATTCTGTAGTGACACTCCCTCTGTTTGTCTAGTTTCCTATGTGCTGAGCCACATGTTTGTGAAAGTCTTCACATGGCACAACATTATTCCACTGTTCAGTTTGTTTTCATTCCAAACATATTCTTTCCTTCAGGCTTAAGCTGCCATGTATTATAATCTGCTTCCACATCAACTAGCCTCCTTTCTCACCCAACTCATACGTGCTGAGATAGGGGCCTTACAATCTAAACAGGCTGTTCTGAAACCAGACACAACAAAATTGAACTACATTCATACACACTGTTTGTCATGTCAGTGTTTGGCTCAAATGGTGCGTTATGTAATATGTTTTACAGTTTTGGGACCCTGGTCATTGCCAAGGTCCAGATAATTACAGGTCAGCAAGTGTAGCCTTAGTAGTGGGATCAATTCCGAGACACACGATAAACCATTGCTTACAAAGGCATGGAGTCATCAAAGATAATCAGATGTTATGGGAAAGATTGTGTCTGATCAACTTAATGGAGCTTTTTTTTGAGGAGGTCACAAGGAAGATAGATGAGGGTAATGTCTGTGATCAACCATGGATTTTAGCACAGCTTTTGACAAGGTTCCTGACAGGGCACATGATTGGAGAATTAATTGCTATCCACTCAGAAATCTGCCAGCATTTTCATGTTCACTGTGACGTTACGTGAACTCCGACTAGGAGCAGAGATAATAGGAACTGCAGATGCTGGAGAATCCGAGATAACAAAGTGTGGAGTTGGACGAACACAACAGGCCAAGCAGCATCTCAGGAGCACAAAAGCTGACGTTTCGGGCCTAGGCCCTTCATCAGAAAAAGTTTGTCTTGGACATCTTGAAGCACTTTGGGTCATTTAACCGTGTTAAGGATGCTGCAAGAGTGTTCTTTGCCATTTTAGGCTTTGAGCTTTTGATTATTTAATGCCTTACACAGTTCTTTACCTCCACGTTAACTGTCTTTCCGAATTCGGAAGGTTCCATTGCTGATCCTGTGCTGGTGTCAATCACTGCACATGGCCACTTGAGATGATTAGCTCCATCATGTTGGTGTTTTATTAGTCAGAAATTTGATGGGTTAGGAATTCAGGTTTTGCTGTGCATTGTCAGTTGTGTTCAGATAAACAAGGCACTCTCTCCAAACACCTGCCCCATACTCAGTTACTGGGCAATGCAGGCAAGTACCAACCTGCTGCTTCACTTCAGTGATTCAGATGGAAGCAGCTGTACTCTTGATTTGTTCACAGCAGTTAGCACTATACAACCCTTCAAAGAAATGACTTCTTTTGTTTCTCTTAATGGGCTTTGAGGATAACGTTTTTCTTTTGCTGTTTAGGTAGGATTTGACAGAGATTTAAAAAATTGAACCTTTCTTGTCTCTTTATACCTGATGCCACTATTCAGCACTCCTTGAAGTATGCCTTTGGCGATAATCCTGGGCACTCCCTTCATTATGTGTACTTCATTGAAGTCTTTCCAGCTCATCCTCTGAACTGTGCCATTTAGCTTGAAGGAAAGAATCAGGGCTGCAGAGGTGGTTGTATACTGAGATGTACTGTAATACCAGCCAGGCAACATCTTTAACAATGATGCAGTTAGCTGTGTTTGCACTGAATCAATTTGAAATGTGAACAATAACGTGCCCCCCCCCCGCCCATCACTCCTGGAAGTTCCACCGACATCATGTGCGTTCTCACCACTGTCCTAGATGGCTCAGCCCATGTGTGTTCATGCTGAATCACATGTCTGCCCTCTTAGGGAGCATAGTCATCATCAGAAATGGGAGAGTTATGCTTAAAAATGCTATCATATGCATTCAATGCAATTATACTTTGTGAGTTGACTTTCTATGACAGGATGACCTTTGCACACTGACAAAAATGTTAGGGGAATAATACAATTATTGTCAGATCCCCCAATACCAAATAACTTGTGTGAAACAAATGATATCCCTTTTAGAAAACTGTGTGAATATTTATTCTAGGGTGAAGAGGAGATAAATAACTGCAGTTTAGAGCCCTAAAAGAAAGATGTATTATTGATGAAGCATGGTCTTGTTTTTCCTTACCATCTCCCTCCCCGTAGAGTTATAGGGTGGAAACTTTAGTTTCTCTGGTAGCCCACTTGGAGGCAGGGACAGCATTAAATTTGTGAATAATACCTGAATCCCACCACAATACCACCTCTGCCAAAGTTCATGTTCTGGGCAAGAGTGGGTATGGCCCATGAAAGGAAACAGCACAGGTCATTTGCTGGCACATTCAGCTTTTTGGGTCCTCTGTTCAGCAATTGTGATATTAGCGATTAGAGTCAGTTTAAAAGTTCAGACTGAACTATTCTTGTGTTCCAAGGTTACTTATTGTCATGGAACCACGTTGTAGATGGAGGTTAAGTTACAGAATGGCCACAATCTAATTTAAATGTCAGAATAGGTTCAAGGAGCTGAATGATCTACTCCTGTTTAATGTCCTCTGAGATGAGATGAGGAAAATTGGCCAGTGTTTGAATTCTCGTTCAACATTCATTGGCTGCCATGTTGACCTGTGGGATGCCTGTTGACATTGTCTCATGGTGTAACCCTGGTCATTTTGAGAGTCTTCTTGTGTTCAAATTGCTGTTATCATCATAGAGGATCGTAGAATCCCTACAGTGTAGAAGCAGGCCCTTCAGCTCAACAAGTCCAAACCACCCTCAGAGTATCCCACCCAGACCTATCCCCCCATAGCCCACCAAATCTACACACCCCTGAACACTACGGGCAATTTAGCATGGCCAATCCACCTACCATGCACATCTTTGGACTATGGGAGGAAACCGGAGCACCCGAAGGAAACCCACGCAGACATGAGAGAATGTGCAAACTCCACACAGCTGTCACCTGAGGCTGGAATTGAACCCGGGTCCTTGGGGCTGTGAGGCAGCAGTGTTAACCACTGAGCCGATGTGCTGCCCTGATCAGATAAGCAATTGTGTTTCATGAAAGTGCTCTCCTCTGGTGCCAGCCAATTTCAAGCAGAAATATTTTTAACTAAGTGAAGAACTGGCTGAGTTTTAAAATTTATTCCTATTATCATTTTAAAGAAGTTAATGAGAAATTAATTAGGGTACAGGCCATAAATTTATCTAGCTATTAAGTAAATCAAATAAATTCATGAATTACATTCAGTAGGTTAAGCTAAATATAGCTATTACGTCAACCCAATAGTAACAGTGAGACAGTTACAAAGATTATGAATGTAGATGATTTGGGAATTGTACAAAGAATTGAGCCACTTTGAAGTAAGAAAAACAACCTTTGGTTTGAGCACATTGTGTAATTACAAAGCAGGTGCTTTTAAAGTAAGTTTTTCTCCATGATAATTGAACGTTTCCTATGAATTGGCTAACAATTTCTCTTCCTTCCTTAAGGCATCACAAGTAAGCCGTCACAAGGTTTCCAGACAAAGAAGATTTGTTTGCAATTTCTGCAGTGACTTTCTCAACGTTAGGACATAAAAATGTTTTATGGCATTTTTGAAGTATGATCATTGGCATAATGTGGGAAACACTGCCAAATATTTATGCACAGCAAGCTCCCAGTGACACCAATGTGATGATGAACAGAGCTGTTTTTATAAGAGATAGCAAGAACTGCAGACACTGGAGTCAGAGGTAACGCAGTGTGGAACTAGAGGAGCACAGCAGGCCAGGCAGCATCAGAGGACCAGGAAAATTGGTGATTCAGATTGGAATAACAAGGTGTAGAGCTGGATGAACATAGCACGCCAGGCAGTAGAGGAGCAGGAAAGCTGATATTTCAGGTCTGGACCCTTCCAGACCTGAAACTTCAGCTTTCCTGCTCCTGTAATGCTGTGTTGATCCAGCTATACACCTTGTTATCTTAGAGTCTCCAGCATCAGCAGTTGCTACTATCTGTTTCAGACTGGGATCCTTCTTCAGAAAATTCAGAAATGTCAAGTTTCCTGCTCCTCTGATGTTGCCTGGTCTGCTGTGTTCCTCCAGCTCCACACTGTTATCTCTGTTTTTATAATGTTGGTTGAGAGGGATGGTTCTTGTGGTGCAGTGGTGGTGTTTCTACCTCCTGGGCCAGGAGGTGTGGGTTCAATCCCCACCTGACCTGGAGGTGTGCCATAATTGGCTGATGCAAAATATTTTGTTAAATTTTGGACAAGTCATCAGGGTGAAAAACTCTTCTTTGAATTAGTACCTTGGAATCTTTTACCCTCTGCCCTGTCAGATAGAAGTATCTTATTTCAACATCTCATCTGAACAAGGAATATTGTATGCCAAATAATTCTCTGTAGACATTAGAAGTATCTTATAAAATACTTCCATAGGAAGATTAGTCTTCTGAAAACCAATAGGACACTCAAATATTTATCTCTTTATGGTTTAATCAATAGTCAACAACAGGCTTACCGAATATCCAATTTCATAGAATCATAGAATACCTATGTTTCCAATCTACAGATTCCAATTTATCCAAAATTCTATGCGTAACTTTCTACCGAGAATTAAAGAATACCTAGGGTCGCAGTAGGCTGTTGGGCCCATTGAATCTGACCACCCCTCCCGAAAAGCATCCCACCTAAATCTACACCTCTATCCTATCCCTGTAATCCTGCATTTCTCATGGCTCCTCCACCTATCCCTGGATATCCCTGGATTCTATGTGCAATTTAGCATGGCCAATTCACCTAACCTACACATCTTTAGACTGTGGGAGGAAACCGGAGCACCTGGAGGAAACCCACGCAGACACAGAGAGAACGTGTAAACTCCACACAGACAGTCACCTGAGGCTGGAATCAAACCCGGGTCCCTGATGCTGTCAGGCAGCTGTGCTAACCACTGAGCCACTGTGCCGCAATTTAGTTGGAAATTTGGCGCACACAAAATAGTTGCAACATATACTTACGTGATATTATACATACACGGAAGGCAATCCATTTAAATATGACATAACTGCTCTCTTCCACTTTTTTTTGTTCAATATCCTTCTCCACTTCCATCTTTGTACATCAAAGGGAAAATATTCCTTCCACGGCATCAAACCTCAAAAACTAACGGGTAAGCATTTTAAAGTTTATTGAAGTGTTTCACAGAAGAGAATATTTAAAATATCATTTCACTCCAGATACATTGCAGTATTCCTGCCCTGCCTGACCTTCCATTGATTAATGAATCCTCTCATTGAGCAATACACCAATGTCATTAAAGGAACCAAGCAGAATTGATCTTTAAACTTGCCTTTCTTCCCCTGCCCCCTCCGCCTCCACCTACATCCTTGTAAAATTGTTGAATTAATTAAGAGACAATCCTGTATTGACTACGTGTTCTATTTTAACTTTCAAATTGCTGCACTTGGAATTTTGATTAAGGCTGGTCATCTGTACTGCCTATGTTGTGTCATGACTGCAGAGATGTGGGAGCTGCTGAATGGAAGTATAACCCAGCGCCATTCCTCAGACGACATGTCCACCCTGGGCCTCCTGAGGAGCCACCCGAAGGTTGCAGGAACAGCAACTCATATTCTGCTTGGGAACCCTGCAGCGCAATGGTATCAATGTGGATTTCACCAGCTTCAAAATCTTCCCTCCCCCACTGCATCCCAAAACCAGCCCAGCTCGTCCCCACCTCCCTAACTGTTCTTCCTCTCACCTATCCCCTCCTCCCACCTCAAGCCGCACTCCCATTTCCTACCTACTAACCTCATCCCGCCCCGTTGACCTGTCCGTCCTCCCCGAACTGAGCTATCCCTTCCCTACCTCCCCACCTATGCTCACCTCTACAGGCTCCATCCCCGTCCCTTTAACCTGTCTGTCTCCTCTCCACCTATCTTCTCCACTGTCCACCTTCAATCCGCCTTCCCCCCCCCCCCGCCTCTATTTATTGCAGAACCCTCTCCCTATCCCTCTTTTCTGATGAAGGGTCTAGGCCTGAAACATCAGCTTTTGTGCTCCTAAGATGCTGCTTGGCCTGCTGTGTTCATCCAGCTTCACACTTTGTTATAACCCAGAGCAGACATGTCTGCACTAAGTCTCTGCAGCTGCAGGAACCTTAGCACTGCATTCCTGAACCCAAGGCCAAGCTCTAAACCCTGTGACATCTCAGGGAGGAGCAAGGTTAGCTGGATATTTTGTTCCAGGAGGCAGTCATTTCCCTTGGCATAGGGTCGTCTGACTGAGTCAAGTGGCAGGGTCAGGAGAGTTTGGCTGTAGATGAGATGGGCAAGGGGAGTACCAAGTACAGGAGCCTTTGCAGTCATCCGACAGGCCTGAGGTGCTTTCAGCTGGTCTGGATGAGAGTGGGGTCTACAGGTTGAAAGAGCAAACTAATTATAGTGTTGTGCTAGAAGAAGCTAGTCAGGTAGGGGCACAATAAAGAAGTGTAATGATCATAGGGGATGGTATAGTGAGATGGTATTGATGTTCTCCACAGAAGAGGGAGTGTGTTGACTACCAGGTGCCGGGCTTTGTGTCATCTGCGCAAGACTGAAGAGGAATATAGTCTTAGAATAATTTTAAGGCAGGGATAGACCGACTCTTGATGAGTGTGGAAGTGAAAGCTTATTGTTGGAGCTAAGAATGTGGATAATTCCAACAGCCATGATCTTATGGACTGATGGGATGGCTGAAGGGCCTGTCCCTGCTCCTTGTTGACAAAGAGCTGTATGAAATCTCACTTGTAAAATATTTCTGTGAAATCAAAGGGGCACCAGATCAGCAGGATGCACAATCTTTTGCTGCTGCTGTCATGCACCAGAAGGATTTCCTTTTAACACCACCACCCCACCCCATACCTGGGTTTAAGTTCACAACTCTTACAATAATAGGCTCCATATGTTTGCATAATACCTTGGCAGAACTAGAAATGCAATGCATTGCTGAATATTCATGAAATATTTCTGACACATTTGCAATTTCTTTTAAAAAAGTTGCAAATCAGGGCTCCACAGTTGAAATTTTATACTCCATTAATAATTCTTCATTTAACTTGTTATAAATATCTGTATTCGTGCTTTTCCCTTGCTCTCTGCAAAGCTTGTGAGTACTCCCGTCATTCTTTATGCATTCATTGTGACACCTGTGATTTTTTTAAATGGTTAAATGATAGAAACCCAGTTGCTCCAACATATTGTGAAACTTTCATTTCAAAAGAAACCTTTTGACTTTTAAAGGAAAGTGTGCACATCGAGGTACGAACAGTTTGCTTCAAATTGATGGAGAATGATGGAATAGTTACAGCTTGCAGTTTAGAAAATCAAGCAGCGTCCGATACATCCACATGTCAACAGTGTAGTATTCCATCTGAGTCATGGGATGTCATGTTCTGTCCTAAAACAATGAACGTTTAGACCCACAGTAAGCAGCTCCACTCACAAATAAAAAATTGACATCAATTACATGTCTGTCATACTGCAGGCGTCATGTTCTGAGATAATTTAGATAACAGTTTCTATCGCATCTCAAATGCTGCTTTTTGTCACACTTCAGATGTTTCTTTCTATTGCGTACAAAAGTAGTCTTTTTTTTAAAAAATGAGGAGTTTGCATCCTCTTGGAATTACCTGATAATGTCTGTTTTGTGCTATGAGCACTTAAAGGAACTGGCTAGTTTCATAGAAACATAGAAAATAGGTGCAGGAGTAGGCCATTCGGCCCTTCAATTTGACACTACCATTCAATGTGTTCATGGCTGATCATGCAATTTCAGTGTCCCACTTTAGCCGTAGGGACCATGTCCAGCTCCCTCTTGAATATATCTAATGAGCTGGCCCCAACAGCTGCCTGTGGGAGAGAATTCCACAGGTTCACAACTGTCTGAGTGAAGATGTTCTTCCTCATCTTAGTCCTGAATAGCTTGGCCCTGGTACTTAGAATGTGACCCCTAGTTATGGATTTTGCCAACATCAGGAACATTCTTCCCACATCCAACCTGTCCAGTCCCATTAGGATTTTACATGTTTCTGAGACACGCCCCAATCATTCTTCTAAATTCCAGTGAGCACAATCCCAGCCAATCTAGTCCTCTTCATCCTGGGAATCAGTCTAGTGAAACTTCACTGGACTCTTTCAGTAGCAAGACTGTCCTTTCTTAGACTACCATGAGCACTTAAAGGAGCAGGCCAGTTTTAATACAGCTGTAGGTAAAGATCACAACTGCATTTGGGATTGCACAGGCAACAGGAAATAGTAAGCTCATTAGTGAGGTAGGCAGCCACCAGCAAAACATACCTTGAATGTTTTCCTGATTTAAGAGCTAACCAAAGATTTTACTGTCAATGTAAATGCCAAAACTGATATTTAATTGATATATGGAAGGCCATGCTGTTTTAGTGCATCACTGCATTTATTTTAGTGCATTTCCCACATTAAAAGTAGTCCATATCTTTACATTGATTACACAAAACAGTTTGAATTTTTAAAATATATTCCATTTGGGAATGTTAATCACTGAATTTGTATACTTTGCATTATACTCCGAGATAGGGAGGAAGATATTGGGGAAGGAACATGTCATTGATGTGGACTTTCTTCTAAGTGTTGAGGTGTTTTAATGTTCTTTTTACAAACCACTACAGTAAAGGAGATTCCTAAGGACTTTTTAAAGATCATTCACAGGGTGAGTGTGTTTCTGGCTAGGCCAGCATTCATTGGTGGTTAAGAGTTAACCACATTGCTATGGGTCTGGAGTTGCAGGTAGTCCAGATCAGGTTAAGGATGACAATTTCCTTCCCTAAAGGACACTAGTTGTTCTGACAATCAACAACAGACTGGTAGTCTTCATTAGGCGTCTTAATTGCAGATTTTTATTGAATTTAATTCCATCACATGCTATGGTGGGATTCAAACCCAGGTCCCTGAAACATTGCCTGTCTCTGGACTAATACAATAATAACAATAATACCATTAGGCCATGACCTCCCTCTAAATAGTAAGACTGTTATCGTGAATGAACATTTGCTCATCCTAATGGTTTGATCCAGACTGGGCCTGATTCTAAAGACAAGCTGGGTGGTCGCCAAGGACACCAGGCTTTAAGGAAGAGCCAGATCAGAATCAGCTTTAACAAGTAAGTAGAGGTAGAATTTGATTCTAGATTTCTCATTTTTCTCTGTTTTGAATGTGGAAGGGCTCTGTATTCATGGGTTGCCAATGGTGCCAAAGTCCCTTGGGCCAGCCATGGTTTGATTACCTGTTTTAGTTCTATTTCTATTCCTTTTCACTGAACAGCTGTTCGCAAGAAGATTGTCATTGGTGTGAAAATCTCTTTGCTTCATGCTGTTGATGCCAAGCCATGACTGTTAAGATAGAATCTAATATTATCCTAAGCGTTGTATTGGGATAGTAGCTTTTTTTTTTACATTTCAGATTCAATGCTTGGACACTATTTTCACTGGGATGCTGTACGTTAATTATTTTTTATGCTTGTGTATCGTTAGAAAGAAAGACTTACATTTGGGTAGAGCCTTTCACAATCACAGTACATTCAAAAGCTGTTTGCTGCCGATGAAGTGGCGTCACTGTTGCAATGTTTGCAAAACAATAGCCAGCTTGTGCGTGACCTGCTGAAAAGTCAGGAAGTAAATAATCTGTTTAAATCATACAAATGGAAATTGGCTTGTACCATTGATCTGCTTCAAAACTGCACCATAGAATGTTTTCTGCCCACCTGAGAAGGCTCGCAGATTTAATGCGCGTCTGAAAGATTGCACCTCTGACAGGAAGTGTTGTACATGGTGCTGTGCTGAAGTGCCACTTTGAACTGTTTGTTCTCAAGTCCTTGGAGTGGGATGTCTGGCTCAGGGGGACTAACTGAGTCACAAACAAGACTTTGTTGTTCGCTGGTGCATCTTACTGAGTGAAGGTTTTGTGTAAGAGTTTTACAAAATTCCAATGACAATAAAATTGTCTCTTGTTTAGAAAGTGAGCTAATCAACATTCTCCATCTATGGAGAAAAGCATGTATTTTTTAAAAAATTGTTTAGGTAGATCAAGTTTGCAAAAGCACTAATATATTAAGCAAACTATTGATTGGCTGTTATTAAAGACAATGATTTGCCAGTCCAGGCATAATGGACTAAATAGCTTGCTGCCCAATATCATTCTAATTCTGTGCCAGTCAAAATGTTTCATTGCTTTCCCCAAGATATTTCCTAACCTATCGGTTTCCTTTGCCTGAAGCATATAAACCATGTATTAAATGTGCACCAGATAAAATATTTTTGTACTCTGTCCTGGAAAAGTGATACGAACAAATGTTCTTGAAGGATAATAGTCTCACTAATGTCCTGAAGAATCTGCTTTGCTGTAGTAGTTTATAAAAGGAACATGAAACGAGGGAGATTTGATGGGCCTGCTGCTTCATGTATGGACCTGTCAAAATAAATTTGTACTAGCGTGTGGAATTGTGAAAGTAGATGGAGGTTTTTTTTAAACCTACTACTTTACTCAGAGGGCCTGAATACTATTTGATGCAAGTGGATCCTCAGCAAGAAAGAATGTAAAAGAGTGATGATTAATATCTAGCGAAGGGGAAAGAATACAGAAAAAAAATGCTCCAAAAGTACTTTCAAGATTGGTGCCTGAGCTGAGACTGTGAATATATCTGGAAAGATTAAACAGCTTGCGGGGTTTCATTGCAGAGAAAGAGAAGACCAAACAAAAAAACTAAATAACTTTGGGTCAGAAACAAGCCAGAAATTGCTAAAAACAATTCAGCAGGTCTGGCAACATCTGTGGAGAGAAATTTGAGTTATTGTTTTGTTAGATCATTAAACAAAACGAATGGCCTTACATGTTTACCCTACCTATTGTACACCCAACTGTGTAAGCTTCATTCATTCCCACTCTAAACTTGGAGTTACTAGCTTTCTGACAATATGCTGGATTTAGTCATTGTTCTGGGAGGACTTTGATCTTCTTTTATTTAAAGCAACCCTTCGCAGAAGTAACTAAAAACTATGTCTCTATTTTGAAATCAAAATTCTAAAAATGCCAAGATATATGTAAACAACATATCTCATTACAAGACTCAACACCTAGTCACCTCTACCCTCTATAAACAGCGCTGGGAGAAAAAAAATGTCAATTACCTCTTCAAAATTCCACACCCGAGCATTAATTTAGTTAGACAAGTTTGTACATGGAACAGCAGGACCCATCAAATCTCCCTCACATTCATTCATTTTGGAACAGAAATGTATTTGTTGTACACTTCTCTTGTGATGGTTGTTCTTCAGGCAACAAATACGTAATTCCAACTTGCAGCATTAATAAATTCAGTTAAGAATTGGGGAAGAAAACTGCTTTGCTCTGAGAATGGTGAGAACATGGCGCATACTAAGGCTGGGGATGGATTTTAAAGACTCCCGTGATGCCACTTTTTCACCGTTACTTGGTCAAAATCCTGCAACTCCCTTACTAAAGCATTGCGCCTGTCCCTGCACCAAATGGACTGGAGTGGTTCAAGAATGCAGCTCACCATCACCTTTACAAAGGTGACTAGGGATGAGCCAAACTGCTGGCCCAGTCAGCAACACATTTTCCCCTGCATTAATTTTTTAAAAATTGAGGGTATCAGAAGGGAGAAGAATGTGGGGATAAAGTGGCCTCACCCTCTCTCAAATCTGTTCATGAACTAATTTGGATGAATGAGTGGCTAGCGGGACATGTAGTCTGTTGGAATGTGGAGGTTCTGATTGGGAATAGCATGAGATGTGAGTTGCTAATCAGGGGAAAGACCAAGAATGTGAGACTGAGTCAAAACTTTACCTGAAATGATGGAATTTAGAGGAATAAAACAGTATAATCAGACCAACTAAGATCAAATATCTTTTGATCTTTTTCTTTTTTCTGTCTCCTCACCTGTCCTGAAGATACTGAATCATTAGTGGGTTCAGTTCCAGAGATTTCTATAGTATAATCATCCAATGGCTCTTCTTCATCTATAAAACCATTGGGTGACTGCTTTTGCACCATATCATTGTGCTAGAACCTGTACTTATCTAATATCCACATATCAGTTTGGTGTCACTGGCTAATGATTAGGTGTGAGCAAGTGTATTTTCTTCTCACACCTAAGCCCAGGTGTGTTGAAGCCACTTGTCTTATTCTGTCTTACAATTGACTTACTGAGCTGATTTTAAGATTGTGTGTCTGGGATTTTCCTGGTCTTCTGTCCTGCACAAGAGAGAGGCACTAAAACATCTGGCCTTCATTCTGCCTTCTGAAAAATAAAATAAAGCAATTTCTTTACTTGGTATTCATATCCATTAAATCTGTACAGTATGGAAACAGGCCCTTCAGCCCAACATGTCCACACTGGACCTCAGCGCGCATTCCATCCAGACCCATTTCCCAAACCCACCTAATCTACACATCCCTGGACATTATGGCCAGGCTAAATTGCCCAATCTACCTAGCCTGCACACTTTTTTGGAGAACCCGGAGGAAACCCATGCAGACGTGGGAAGAATGTGCAAACTCAACACAGACAGTTGCCTGAGGGTGGAATCGACCCTGGTTCCCTGGCGCTGTGAGGCAGCAGTGCTAACCACTAAGCCACCATGCTGCCCCAAATTATATTTCTGCTACGTTCATTAGAGTTTGAAAAGATGACTTTATAGAAAACTATAACAGTGAAACGAGGAGTACTGATTGCCAATGGTATTTGTATCAAAACTGGCAACTTTTCTGATACCAAGGTGTTAATCAGAATGAAACAACTTGCTTTTCATATCAGTAGCTTCAAATTGCTATTCAAAGTGATGATCGAGATGTGATCAAGAATAATTAATATTTGTTAATATTCAGCATACACCCTGTTCAGTTATTTTGGAATTTGTTCTTTCGTGTCTATGCTTTTGCCAGGCTATTGAATAAGGCAGTGATGTGTTATTGATGCAGCGCATGTCAGCGGGAAAAAAGCTGATCCAGCAGTTTGTCAAATTAAGCTCAGTATGTTTTCCTAACTCTTGTGGGGATGGGATGGTGAGGGGATGGCGGGAAGAATGTAGATAATGTGGAGAAATGGCTGCAAAAGGGAAATAATTCCTCCTGCTAATTGTGAAATCATTATCCATCATTTACAGTGAGGGGTCAGGCATTTTCTTCTCGCACCGTCTTCCAGCCTAACCCCCATTCCCCAAGTGGTAAGGCAAGACAAAGGGTAGCGAGGAGCAACCTTGTGTAACCTTTGTCAATGTGACCAATTTCAAGCTTGTGTAGAAGTCTGCAGGACCCATTGCGAAGCCCACCACGCCCAATCACAATGTAAATTCTTTGCTTATGACTGTCCCTCGTTGTTATTCTCCTGTCCTGAAAGTGCTGAGGTTGATTAAAAAATGTTGGATCCCATGGGAACTTGTTCAAGGGACTAGTTGACATGATGAGGCTGAACAGGTCACTATCCAGCCTCTTGGTGGGGGGGGGGGTGTAATCTTGCATCCAAATTGAACTTACCCTTGTTCAGTGTGAGTTCTTAATACAGTGAGTTGTTATGATCTAGATTGCAAGGCCTCAAAGGGCAGTGGAAGCAGATGCAGCTGTCACTTTCCTAAGGGAATTGGATGTAGCTTTTGAAAGGGACAAAAATAACAGGGCTATGGGGAGCATGACTAATTAGATAGCTCTCAAAAGGCCAGCACAGACAGGAAGGGCCGAGTGATCTCTTAGGTGCAGTAAGATTTCATGATTCTGTGCTCATTTCCAGCAAGAGTCTTTGAATTGTAATCAAGAGCAGGAATCCTGACTAATTTATAATCCTGGAATCTGGTAAATATTGTCCTTCAGCTGTCATTCCATGAGGATTGCACCTCATGTAGGAGTAGTAAACAAAGAGATTGCATTGTGATTAAGCATGATGGAGCTGGAGAGAACACAATGGGTCCTACAGGCTTCTGCAGCATCTTGAAGTAAGTCACATTGACAGAAATCACACACAAGTGCACAGTGACTCAGTGGTTAGCACTACTGTCTCAACTCACCAGGGATCTGGGTTCAATTCTACCCTGGAGCAAAGATCTGTGTGGAGTTTACACATTTTCCTGTGCCTGCGTAGGTTTCCTTCAGGATTCCTTGGATTTCCTCCCACAGTCCAAAGATGTGCCAGTTAGGTGGATTGGCTGTGCTGAATTGCCCAGTGTCCCGGAATTTGCAGCTAGGTGGGTTAGCAATGGGAAATACAGTTACAGGGATAGGGCAGGGGTGTGGGTATGGATGAGATGCTGTTCCGAGGGTCGGTGTGGACTCAATGGGCTGAATGGCCTGCTTCTACACTGTAACAATTCTACGATTGGATTTGGGATTTTCTAAGCAAAGGTTACTTTGTTTGGCAGGACCCCAAGAAACAAAAATATCTAACAAATCTTATCATAAGTTGTCAGGTGGAACCGGAGGTTTAACGGTTAATCCTGTATCAACACTGTGCTGCGTGATGCTGTAAGTTCAGGTTTGTCCCTGAACCTCTGTGTTTCTGTTCTCGGGCTGGCAACATGGGCTGGGGAGATTTGCGAGTAGCTAATGGGGAGTGAATGTTGGGTAAGGGGGGGTAAATGTCATTCCTGGGAGGGTTTAAAATTTTGGCAATAAGTTTACCCTGAGATTCTGTTCCTCCTGGCACCTCATTACAGAGCAGCACGAGTGGGACCTGAGAAGCAGCTCCAGTGCATTATAATAGCAGTCAGATGTCAAACTTGGTGTTATCTGAAAAGGAATTTGGGATGCTTTGCAGACACGGATTGTGCGATCCAAATGCAAATCTTAGCTGCCCATTCATACAGAATGGTGAATGGCAGTGGGAGGGAGCGAAGGAAAGGTAACCAAATGAGGGGAGGATTTAAGGGGTTAAATTGAGAAGGACTTTGAAAGTCAGGCAGTTGAGTCTGTGGTAACTCCCTTTCTACTATTTTCAAGGTTTGGGACTCATTTTATTGATGAACACCTTTTCTGATTACTGCTATGTTGTTTTTGCCTTTTTTTTTCCCTCTCACCTACTAGTATCAGCTTGCAGACTGCCATGGAAATTCCTGTTTTGCTTCAAACAGTCAATGGGAGTGAACTGCCCTCCAGCATTGTGTTCGCCTTAGTTTGAAACAAACAGCTTCACGATGAGGTAGAGCCCCGCCCCGAAAAACATAGGCGTTCAGACTCGCTGAAAATCCTTCCTTCAGTCCCGATCAGTATTCCATGACGATGACAGGGATGAAGCAGATTGAGAAATTTCTGAAGAAACAGACCTCGACCCTGACCAGAAGCCGTGTGGAAAAGGACAGCATT